>NC_054831.1:19643636-19946666 GCF_018345385.1 Vulpes lagopus | reverse complement strand
GAACTAATCTTTGATAAGTTAAGATTTAAAGTCCGTGCCATCCAATAATATAATATCATATGTTAATCTATGATAATGTATATATGGCATTTCTTTGTATATGCCTAGGTCAGGTTCATAGTTTCCTCATAAATGTACATATGCAAGTCACACACAGATATTTAGGTCAAATTCCATTACACCCAACGGCAAAGTCCTAGAACTTGGACATAATTGTTGGAAACAAATGAGGACTTTGAAATCTCTAGGCAGAGCTTAGATTTTGGTGGGCCCAGAATTGTTTGTAATGGTATCTGACTTCCCTGCTGAATTGGAAGGATGACATAGCAATATCCGGATGCTGCATCTGATACAGTTGTTGCAGAAACAATACCATGATTGATGGGGGATGTAATAATGCCAGATTCCTCTGGGAGAGAATTTTACACTGTCTGATTTCATATCGACAAGGTTTTCTTTTACCTGTGATACAAAATTGCATGGAGTCATTTTGTTGTGGCTTGCCTTGATTTTTTAATAGTGAGTAGAAATGTGATTTTGGGACGTGTGTATCAGAAAACCAGGGAATCTGAATTGTTATCACTGGAGCACATCTATTTACAACGTGGCAGGGATGGGGCGGGGTGCCTGAAATTAAAAATCTCAAGTACTGAGTTGGGATCTCTGCCTGTTTTCACCTCAGGAAGGAAGCAAAGCAAGTGGGGGTTGGGGGAGAAACAGAGTTGGGGAAAGAGTCATGTGTCATCATAGATGTTGCTTCTACACCATTTTGATATTTCCTCTTTGAAATGTTGACACAGAGTAGACTACCTCAGCAAATATTACTTAAAAGAATGATAGAACCTACTGTTAAGACAGCAGGAACCAAATGGTGCAAGTTCAGTGGGAAAAGAAGCAGCAAAGGGTGCGGGAAAGTGCAATCTGGTCTCTGGAATAATTCAGCTGGTTTACTATTGGCTGTGATCGGCATGATAAAATCTAAGGAAGAAATCCTTGTCCTTAGTTAATTCATATCTAATTTCTAATTGGGACTCAATGTTTCAGTGTAAAGTTTTTGCTCAGATGTCCTTTGGGTGTTAGATGCCTCCTCCTGGGTCTGCAGTTCCTAACCTTCCCTACTTGATTTTTCTCATCATGCCTTCCACCAATTAGTGTGTTATCTATTTCGCTCATTTGCTGGTTGTATATATTGCCCTCTCTGACTCTGAGTACCTGGTTGGGGGCGGGGGTGGGCAGAGAGTTTTTTGTCTTTCCGTTCTTTGGTCTTTCCCCAACATCTAGAATGATGTCTAACACATAGTAGGTATCAATGAATGTTTATTTAATGAGTGAATAAAAGAAGACCTACTTTTTGACAGACTTTGTTTAATGTCTCAGTGGTCAGAGGTATCAGGGATGCCTCTAGTATACACACTGTACACTGAGCAAAGAGACAGGGATGTTTCCCTTTACCTGGGCGCCTCTCTAGTAGCACCTGTTTGAAATCTAGCAAACAGCACAAATGGGGAAAATGTCTCAAAGGAGGAACCTATTACGTAAGTCTAGAATAAAAACTGTAACTATGTCCATTAGCGGAAGAGTTAAGAACCCTATCTGCCCATCTTGGCTCATACTTCATCCTTGTCTTAATAGATTTCATCTGGAATGCAAACACACTGACTTGTAGAATGAACGGGCCTGTTTCATATACTAAATCCTGACTCCAGGAAGAGAGCTCAAGAGCATGAGTGAGAGGGACAAGCTTAGTGTGCATCAGGACTCACTTAGATGATTTTCAGCTTGGGGTTAAGGCAAATTTCTCTATTTCAAGCTAGTTATATTTGATTGCATTTTTCTTGTAAACCGCTATTCTCATGTAAATGAAAATACACTTTTCCTGATGTTCCCTATACTAGTAAATATGATGTTAACTTTACATTTATATAAATGTATAATATATATAAATACAGCATGTATATATGTGTTATATATAAAATACATGTACGTATATATATGTATATATGTGTGTATATATGTGTGTGTGCTTATAATAAGTGTCAAGAAAGTCCCTCCAACACATCTTACCTGTGACTTCCTTTCCTCCTTCTCCCACACCCACACCCTACACACACACCTCCTATTGACTTTAGGACAGAAATACAGTCTCATTTCTTTAACCAAAATCGATGACACAAGAGCTCTAGGAAAATGATATGCTTGTGAAGAAGTGGGAGAAGTAGAAAAATAAACAGGGCATAATTTTTTTCTTTTCTGTCTTGGAATGGGAGCAGACGGATTTGGCTTCCTAAGGTGATGAGGTTTCTTTCTCCACTTTGGCTTTCTGAAGCTCCGGTTCTTTCAAGGCTCCCTTTGTAAAGTTAGCACAGCGAGGTGGAGAAAGGTTTACCGCTCTGGAGGAGGAGCTCCAGGAGGGGCACTTGCCCAGGCATCAGTTTCTTATTCATAGTATGCCCTCTTGTTGGCTGTGCAAGTGCCCCTGAAATTGGATAACACATTGGTTTAAAAAAAAATCCAAATAAATATTATTTTCCCCTAAGAATGCTGGTGGGATGGCAAATTGCACCTGGGAGGTGCCACAGTGCAGTCGCAACAAACATGGACCTGATTCTGAGCAGATGCATTTTGGGGTCTTGGGCAGGGTCCTTTCAATCGATGATGGTGCCAACGCATCTCACTCCTGCGACACTTGGGAAAAGACCTTCCAGGACACAGATCGTTGTTTGATCTGAGGCATCCTGCCTGTGGCATCGCGCACAGTTACAGCACTGGACAGAGGGAGCATCTGGTCATTATTATGCATCGATTGGCAAACTTTAAGAGTTGAGGTGGGGAGAGAGAGGGAAGTGAGCTGGAGGGATACATTTATTGGGAATACAATAGGTGAGGACGGCGCTCAGAGCCATCGAAAATGGAATTAAAAAACGAGAGAACCGGTGCCTTATTCCCAGCACAGAAAATATGAAAGAAAAAATGTTTCTTCTGCTCCTCCTCTTTCTCCTGGCTTTCTTTTTCTCTCGTCCTTTTGCCAGAACCAGTCGGTAGTCTCGTAAACACACCAACTAAGCATAAGAAACCATAGCCTGTGTGAGGGAGAGCGAGATTAGCAAAAGTAATCAATATAAACAATATTACCAACTGTATGCAATTTCCTTGGGAACAACCCCCAGTGACTGGGATGCAATTTCAATCGCTTCGATAAATGTAGTTTGCCTTTATCCCTAAATAGCTCAGCTGATCAGCTGTTGAGTACTTGTTTAGAATCTGCAGCGGTGGGGAGAGAGTTATTAACTTTTGCTGTTAAATCTGAAGGTGAAGGCTGCCCTAGAGACCTATCCGTGTGTGAGTGTGTGTATATTTTTCACGTATACACACACACACATATATATATGCACACACGGTGCATGCACAAATAATATACGGATGCACACCTTCTCGCAGGTGGATGTGTATAGAGCCGAGCTGATGCTCTGGTCTCACATGGGGAGGTGGGTACCACGTTACAGACTTGCTTAGCGGGGGCAGGTGAACGTCTCCACCCCAGCGCCCACTTTAGTCCCCCGTGGTCCCCGCAAGGCGTGTTGACGAAGGACAGCAAGAGCCACCATCACCCCCCTCCCCACCCCGGGGTCTGATGCGCCCGGCAGGCCTCAGGGAATATTCTCGGCAGCTCGGCTTGCCCTTAAATCGAGGCAAGGCATCCCGAGATGTCATAAATAAATAAATAACATTTGCCGTTGTTTATAAATCAATTAATTTGTAAGTTGAAAGGTCGTGCAAAATATTTAGCGATTTCCGAGGCAGCTCGCGAGCTGCAGCGGGCGCCCGTGCAGCAGCTGTCAGGATGGTGCTCCCGCTCGGCGCTCAGCTGCTCGGCACCCGGAATCCTCTGCCGGGGACGGGTGACCGCTTGATTAGTCGCTACTGGGTTTTGTTCAAGGGAGAGCTCTGCATGGTTGCATTTTAACACCTTCTCCACTAAGCAGGAGGCCAGCCCAGGGTGCTAAATTCCTGTCTGTGGCTGTCTGTGAAATAAATCTGTGTGCTGTGCCGTTCCAAGCTGTCAGCAGTGGTTCGCCCTGATGGGCCCCTGAAAGGAGTTTCCTTTCGGTCTGTGGAACAGTGAGCAGCCACTAGGGAGCTGTCTTTAGCTCAGATTTCAGAGTTCGCTCATTAGACCAATAACAGCAGACACTCTCTTAAACATATTCACAAAGTTATATTATGAGAAGGAGAAAAAAAAAATTGCGGCGGCCAGACAATGCTAATATTCGGTTTCCCCTTGCCTCGTGCACACACCAGCCGAGCTGGGGGACCCGGGGCGGTGGGGGTGCTCCATCAGCTCCGGCCCCCTGTCCATGCAGGTTGCACACCAGCCACCCCCCTCGGCCCCCCTCCCGGCTTTCCTTTTGGATGTGTGGCCTATCTCCGTGACAAGTTTATTTATAAAAGCGAAGTTTCTTCCCTTCCCGGCCAGGCTGCGTCTCTCACTCGTTTTTCTCTGTTCCTTCTTAGACGGGAGCCTCAGCCCCCGGGTTGTGGGGTGGAGGGCGTCCAGCGAGATGAGGGGTCTGTGTTCTGGCTCCTCTTGTTCGGCCTTGCCATGCGTGTTTTTCCTCTTGGCTCCAGGAGGTCGGCAGGCTCTACAGATGTTTGTGTGAGATTCGTGAAAGGAGGCCAGGGATGAAATTTCTGGGTGGGGTGTTTCCCTGCACCAACAGCGCTGGCCCTTTCTCCTCCACTTGACTCGTTCATCTCTTTTAGCATAAACGTCCCAGAATCTCTGATCCCGGGGCTCCAGCAGACACCACGTGGATGCCAGTTTGCGGAGAATCCTGGAAACCTTTAATTTGGGGGCAGTGGTTCTCAGAGGCGCAGCTGCATCACAGCAGACCTCATCAAGCACCTAGTTGCCAGGCTTTTGCCCTGTTTGCATTCAGTTGAGGATCTCTACCCGGGAGAGGAATATTTCCGTGTTAAATGCTTTAAAATAATTTTAAACATTAATTTTTTTTTTTTGGATGCTGGATGCTAAGTACATGCTTGCTTTCCGATTCTTGCAGTTATTTATCATTATGATGTGTGATCTGATTTGTGTCTGGTAATGCTAGTTTTACGGTTACACATAGATCTGCCTTAAGAATTCCCTGGTGCGCACTTGTATAGAAAGAACATGCTGAATACGTTCATACTTGGCTTCGGCACAAAGGTGATTCTCCTCTTTCTGAAAAAAATTTAAAAACTTGGGTAAAGTATGCTCAGCCATTGTCAAGTAACTCAAAGAAAGGCAAAGAACAAAATAACTTTTTCCTTCTTTTATGACAAATTCAAACTCCCACTCCATGTGCTGGGTCCCCCCCCTTTTTTTCCCTTTCACTCATGGATAACTTAAAAATGGCTCAACTTGAAATTTTCCATGTGTCCAGGAAAGCTCCTGGGACTTCTGAGGATATGTAGGCAGGAAACACTTCAGAATATATAAGCAATCAAAAATTTGTTTTCAGTTTGTGAGCATGCTGTATAAAATATCACAAACTCTGGCTTAGCTAGCTTTGCCTACAGTTTTATACACACATGGTGTGTTGTTTTCAGTTTAGTTTTAGTTTTTTATTTGTGAGTGGTGGATAAATAAGGCTACGAGTTGTTTGTTTATTCAGGGGAAGGATAGTTAACTGTGTGTTTCTATACAGAGTCCGTTGTTTTGTTTTGTTTTTTTTTTTTCTGTAATGTTTAGTTACTAAGGGAACGAATGCCTGGGATGTGAAAAGTGAGGGTGATAAAATGCTGCTAATTTAATGTTGGTATTAGAATCTCAGGCAAAGGTGGGGGGGGGGATAAAATGGAAAGTCATAATTCTTGTCCTAAGTGTACTTACTGTGCTTGTCAAAAGTGACTTTCCCCCCTGTTAATTATATTTATCATAGTGAGTATTTTGGTGGCTGAGGAGGGTTGATGTGTCGGCTGGCTTGGGTAGCAATCCCGTCTGTCTCTGTGGCCCCGACAGACTGACGTTTTGCTCTTGAACGGTAGCTTAGACATCAATTTAGTGGCCATGGATCATGACCTCACCAGGTCCTTGTCAACTGAGGCTTCTCACAGTTATAAAGGCAGAACGTGTTTTGCAGTTTTATGGGTCAAACCCAGCATTGGAAGGGTGTGAAGGGAACTGCAGTAAAAGGAGAAAAAAGTGTCAATGCAGGCGACCCCGGAATTGTGATTTTCGAATACTTCCCCAGGACTGGGTGTTAGAAAGCTTCCCTGTCTCTCTCTTCCCGATCTCTTCCTTGCCATGGGCTGTAAATACTGCTTTGTAAAAACAGGCCCACGCCCATGTATCGCTTAAGTCCATCTTGTACGCAATTTGTGAAAACTTATATTGACCTCGAAGATATCCCAGGCACTGCTGGTCATGATGATTGCATTGGAATTGGGGACACAGTCTCCCAAGTGGATTCAAATATTAGCCTCTGTGAACAGCTCAAATGTAGGACATTTAAAACTATTTCACTTGGAAACTATGCAGTGATATCTTCTTTTTTCAGGGAGAAATGCTGAGATATCTGGCAAAATTATTTTTTAAGGGAAACCTGTGTGCCATACTTTTCCAGTTAGGCCAGGCTGGACTGAAGGGTGATGATTGGGAGCTGCTTTCTCTGTAGTGTGTGCATGGTGCGTGTGTGTGGTGTGCAAAAATTTGTGAGCAGCTGAGAAAGTGATGGTCCTTTGGTGGGTAGGGGTGCCGGAGGGGTCAAGGTCTGAATCTGATCCAGGAATCCAGGACAACCCCAATCTTGCAGCCCAGCCTCTACTCCTTGGTTTGGAGGCCCAGGGTGATCCTGGGATCTCTACAGAAGGATATGGAAGTTTTCATGTCTTTTATACTACTCTATCCTCTCAGTCTGAGCTCCCACTGGTGCTTTTGTTTTGTTTTGTTTAAAGATTTTATTTATTTATTCATGAGACACACACACACACACACACACACACACACACACACAGGCAGAGACATAGGCTGAGGGAGAAGAAGGCTCCCTGCGGGGAGCCTGATGTGGGACTCGATCCCAGGACCTCAGGGCCCCACAACCTGAACCAAAGGCAGATGTTCTACCACTGAACCATCCTAGTGCCCCAGCACTCTTGCTTTTGTATGAGGCTGTTTTAGTATCCATTTCTTTACATATCTTTTTTTTCTTTTTTCTTTTTTTTTTTTTTAACAAATTGAGCCTAGACTAGATGATTTTCAAAGCACCGCTCAAGTAGGGAAGAACAAACAGTAAATGACAATATGGGCAGGAAAACATGATGAAGCAAATTGCATCTCTGGTTCCCCAAAGGGGACTGATACTAAAATGATTCATATTTTGTGAGCAGAGAATGTCAGAGGCCACAGAGAGTGCTCAGGGACTTGGTCAGGGCTGTGGGGTGAGTCAATGTGGAAGGCAGGATGCAAAGCCTTGGCCTCCTGACAGCTCACCCAAAGGCCCGCCTCTCTCTCTGTTAGCCCAGTCATTTAAAACATGATGTGAAGTGATCACAGGAGCAACCTTTGCTGAAGAAGGTTGGCCCAGAGGGCCAAGGATCAACTGCAATTCTCATTAGGTTACACTTCATTTCTCATTGAGAATATTTCTTGGGGTACCTGGGTGGCTCAGTAGGTTGAGCATCTGCCTTTGGCTCAGGTCATGATCCTGGGGTCCTGGGATCGAGTCCCGCATCATCCCCCTCTCCCCTGCTCATGCACATGCACTCTTCCTCTCTCTCTTAAATAAATAAATAAAATCTTTAAAAAAAATGAGAGAGAATATTTCTTAAGGCTTCTATTGATTAACTCAATGTCTGCTACTATGGCTTCCTGGAAAGGCCGCTTCTTCAGTAACAGACTTATTTGTCCTTTCTGGGGAGGAAGACTGCACTGTTATCTTGGGCCATGCCAAGGTGACCCCCTAAAGATGGCCTGAGGAGCGCTTCCTTGATGGAGATTTCACTGGCCTGTGGACTGAAGACTATGTGCTGAGCGGGTGCTGCTGTGTTCGTATTGCTGAGTCCCACGACCTCTGAGGGGAAAAGAAATTACTCTGGTTCTGAAGGGACACAACTCATCAGTGAAAATACTATTTCCAGTTTTTAGAAACAGACGGACGAGACCTTGGCAGTAGGCCATGTCTCACTAAAGCCAACATCAGCCTTGCTAGTGGGCTTCTAAGCGTTGCTTTGAAAGCATCCCTGCTGGGCACTGGCAAGGAGGTGGTGTCAAGAAAAGGTAATTAACTGGCCAGTGGAGTTTTCTTACCAGGACGCACATAGAAGGTTGTTTATTTAAGAATCGACTCCTAGGGGATAAGGTAACAGAAACAACCCTCCCTCCATGAAGATGTTCATTACCTTGTTTATTATCTAGAAGAGTAAAGACCTGAACAACCGAGAGCATGTCACAGAGAGGAGGGAGAAGGAGTAAGCACATGATAGCATGGCAATTTGACGCACTAGGGGACAGCCACTGAAGACAATTGTGGGGCCTGGCTGGCCATATGGGAAAATGTTTAGTGAAAAATAGAATGTATGCTGTAGATTCACGGATTGCTGCTCTGTAGAGCGTGCCCCCAAGAAGCAGAGAAAGTAAAAATAGTCTGTGGTTAAGGTGATGCAGTTATGGCTTTGGGTCTGTTTTTTATTTTCTTTTATTCTCCTTCCTTAATGTAATTACAACCAATGTTCCCAGGAAGGATCATGCCGACCAGCTTTTTTGATGACTTGACTCAGAGTATGTTTTAACTTTCTATTCCCACTCTGGGTTCATCTGCATTCCAAGATATTTAGCCATTTGTAAAAATGAGTCTTTATCCTGCAGGAAGGAAAAAAAAATTTTTTTCTCTTCTTGTGCTGAGGAAGAGAACTGGGATGCCAATGGAGACGGGCCACATGGAGGACCCGGCCATTTTAAAATGGGAATTAAATTGTGGTTACTTTTGGAAAGACTCATGCTTTTTGACGTCATCACTTATGGAATGGGCCAGTTTCTAGTATCATTTTAAACTCTTCCCATTAAAATAACACACGGACTACTCGATCTCATAATAGAGTTGTTGCTGTGCACATCAATAGAAAAACATCTCCTAGAAAAAAATAGCCCAGCTGTTCTCCAACATCCTAAGTAACTCCTTAGCAATGTTTCATAGGTTTTTTATGACCTGGTAGAAAAAGAAAAGGAAATCCTGCATTTTAGTTAGTTTTTTTTTTTTTTTGCTATTAAATTTGTGTTTCTGGACAGGTGGTTCTTCCTCTATGTACCTCAATTATCTTTTTCATGTTTCTTATCTAACTCAAAGGAATATTTGCAGCCCTATGGGACTGTTGTGTATGATCCCATTGTTCTGGATGGATGAAGAAATTAAAGATAAGTCTGTTACCTATATTGCCGGGTGAGGTGGGGCTCAGTTTGAGCCATGGCACCCATCTCTCAGCCCTGATGATAAAGCTACCATTTGGAATCTTGAAAGGCTTAGGTGTCTTTTAGGGGAATGTTGTACTTTAAGAAATTATGTTTTTAATTTTGATGAAGTAGTTTTTAATAGGTAACCTTATCTAAGGGACCACTTTGATTTGGGTCCTGTCTCAATAGTCTTTTGCACTTGGAGTGCAATTTGGAAGTTGGGTGTCAGTAAAAATCATGAAAATTTTTACCTTGTTAATTTATCTGGCAATAATTTTACCAAATGTATGCTGGTTTAGAGACCTAGGTTAAAATTGTGTTCCAGAAGAAGCCAGTGTGTGAAGGGTTTATAAATATTGAAACCAATAGCAACAACAAATTACGTGTTGATTTTATTTTAAGTGGTTTTAATCCCTTTTTTTTCCCCCAACATTGTCACTATTATCCTAGGGCCTTTGGACATGGAGAAAATACTAATTCAACAATTAAATGACACCTAGAAGGAAAAATCTTTTGCACAGTGGAAGGAAAATGCCTCTTCTAATGAGATGGAAAACAAAGATGAGGGAGTTCCAGAGACAAAGAGCTTTGGTACAAACTGCCCCTGGTCCCCTGAGAGTCCAAACTCTTGCTGGCAAGAGAGAGCACTTTGGTTAATCCCTAGCTGTTCTCTTGGTGCCTCGCCAGAGAGGTGATGTTTCAGGAGAAAACGTGAGTTCAGATGAAAGAAATTGAGAATTAGGGAGTGGGGAGAGTCAATAACATTTGCTCTCTCAGGGCATGTCTACAAGCAGATCTGACCATCTCAGGACATGTCTACAAGCAGATCTGATCATCTGACTCTGCTCCTGTGGGTCAATTCTGAGCAGAGGCAGGGGGAATCACTCGCTGCCCCACCTGTCCTGATGGGCCGGTGTTCTGAGACCTGCTTCATTTTCACACCTACAGTGAGAGTTGCCCCAATTTCCTAGAGTTGTTTCTTACAGTGCTGCAGATTTCAACCTGAGCTTGCCTGTGACCGGGGAGATGTGTCCACACCCACTCCCTGCCGCACCACTTGTGCTCACCATAGAAACACCTCCATCCTCTTGAGGCTGTAGGCTCTGTCCTCCTGAGGCTGGATCTGATTCCAGAAGTTCAAGCGCAGGACATTGATCTACCTGCTGCTTTAACTGCATATAAGTAATTGCAAATGACATCCATTGCCCTCCTTTGGAGAAAGGATTGGGAGTAGTGGGAAAAGATGGAGCTATCAGAGAAATTCTGAAAATTCTCACTCACAGAAAATAATCTAGCAGCAGTGATTGAATAGGGGTGTGGAAGAAGAGGCAGTAGGACAGTCAGCACCTTTCTCAAAGGGCCTGGAAGTTTCCAGCCACTTTTTTTTGCAGGTTTTCTCACAGGCTCAGTGCTCTCGGATGAGTTATACCACTTGTGTATCCATGTATCCATCACACACACAGGACACTCAAACCCTCCCAGCACCATTTTTATTCAAAGTTCCAAGGCACTCCCACTCTGGCTTCAGAAGGAGCAACTCAAAATAGTTTCTTGGAATGCAAGCTAGGATTATATTCCCTCCCCCAAACAATCAGGGATTTTCTTTGTTCTCTGGGCTCCCTGTCTACAAAATGAGGCCAGGAATGGGGAGGACACCCTCCCCAGATGAAAGCATCTGGAACTGTCCTGCAGCATGACCTCTTCTTAGCCACCTGCTCTCCTGACCAAGGCTGGCTATCCATTGGCTTCAGGATTGCATCTGTAACCACAAGCAGCCACACTGACTTTTAGGAGATGCTCCATACCCAAGGGGAGAGGCACAGCCGGGAAGAATCGGGCCCATTATTACCCTCATTATTTATTTCTCACCCAGCACTCCAAAGTCTGCAAGGGAAAGGAGTATAATTCCCTCTGCATTTCAATCCTGCAATATTTACTCCAAGCCAGAGCCTCTGCCTGTTAATGCTCTCTCTGAGGAGCACCACTTGCTTTGAGGCAAGTGCCATGGGGAAATAGAACACAGAAGGGAGAAGGAGGCAGAAGAGTACTCAGACCGGGCCCTCGCCGAGGCACTTGGGCTGTCATAATTTACACACCTTGCCTAATGCACAGCACATGTCTCGGCTACAAAAGGCGTTGGGTAGACTGGCGCTGTCTGCCTCGCAGTGGGCCTGCTGTGAGCGTGTCAGCAATACTCTTAACGATGACAAAGTAGTTCATCAATAATTTTTTCCCAACACCCTTATCCGAGAACCGAACGACAAATAAAATCCATCTCCTATGGAGCCCATCCCTTGGCACTGTCTCCCCCACTTCATCCCACCCCGGCAGGCTTCTGAGTGTCCTCTCAGACCAGGAGGTCATCGGCCACAAAGTGGGCTCCTGGCATTGGCTGGGACCTTGAACCCAGCTCTCAGGCAAGAGGTTTTTTTTTCTTCGAACACTTCACCCACCTGGTTGGTGCTCAAGTCAGGGAGTATCAGGATTCTTCTGGCTCTCATGCCTCCTAAAGGGAAGCTCTCTGATTTTTCATAGTCATCATGCTGAGTTCAGTTTATTTCAGGTCACTTTTGTCCTCCATCCTTCCTATTTCTGGTGCCCCCATGTGAACAGCGTCATTAGGATCCAGAGGCTGCTTGGGGAGCAGGCGGGGGAGGGCAAACAGGTAGAGCTGTTTTAAAAATATATTTAAATGAGCTTACTTTCTTTTCTACGCCTACTATGTTTAATGGAGAAAGCTGATCTGAAAGTACAGACATTTTAAGAAAAAAAAAAAAAAGCCTACAAGCTAGGACTAACCACACTAACGACGTTTGGTTAGTATCCTTCCAGATATCTAGTTAATCTAGTCAGATCTCTTTCTATCAACCTCTTTCCTTCTCTCTCTTCCATCCTTCCTCTTTTCCTAGAGGTACTTCTGGTCCTTGAACAACATGGGGGTTAGGGTTAGGGGTGCTGACCATCCCCTACCAGCCCCAAATCCATGTATGACATCGGACTTCCCTGAAACTTAGCTACTAACGAATGGCCCACTGTTGACTGGAAATCTTACAGATAACATAAACAGCTGACTCACACATATTTTGTTTGTTACGTGTATTATATACTGTAGTCTTAAAATAAGCCGGAGAAGAGGAAAGGTTAAGAAAATACATGTATAGTACTGTATCTTATTGGAAAAAAAAAATCTGTGTATGAGCGGACTTGCATGGCCCAAACCCATGTTGTTCGAAGGTCAACTGTATAGGTAAGGTTTTTGAAATGTGGGAGGCAGTTTTAGAAAATGCTGACTCATGTTTACCTTTCCTTCGCCTTCCAGCTTAGCAGGATTTGGCCTTTTCAAGTGCCAAGCAAACCATTGCCAGGCACAGTGCCTGGCACTTCGCATGCACTCAGTACTCAGTGAGTTATGCTTTACTGAGGTTTTTTGAGGTACCTCACATGCCATATTGTTGCTTTGCACACTGGAAATCATATGCTAAAGAAAGTGTTAAATCTGAAATTTATGTTAGCAGTCAGAGCCCCTCCCTGAGGTAGGTCTGACTTTGACTCTAACCTCCCAACTCTTATTTGAATTCACTGCTCACTTTCCACAGCATGACCATTGGTGGCCTCTCCATAATACAAGGATTTTTCTTTATTTATTGGATTAGCTCCTCGGCTGGCATTTTTACGGTTGTGTTGCGCCTGTTGATTGTTGTTGGCTAAAGAACAAACGCCTGGCTAATGTCCACAGGGAAGAACAATTTGCACATTTATTTTATCCTTTTGTTGATATTTCAGTTCCAAAAGCTCAAGGTTAGTTTGCTTAACTAATGCATTATCCCTTGATACCAGGTGTTTCCATATGACAGTGTTGTCTGGGCTTGGCTCCCTGGTGTGACATTCAAGACTGTTAGAATGTACACATCCTTATGAAATACTAACAATTCCATTTATTAGGGGTTACAGAACGAAGGTACAGCCGGTTGATTAAAGGAACAAATGAATAGGGCATTCATTTATGTGTCAACAGAGGCTACTTACTGAATTTGACGGTCTGATTTTTCTCATGCAGTGTGGCCTCGGCACTGGCGAGCACTGCTGTTGGTGCCTGTTTCCAGGCTATAAGCGCTGAGACAACAGGGACCAGGTCTCCTGTCCATCTTCCACAAGTCTTGGCACCGGATGCAAACTATGTTTGTGCTTCGTAAATGCTACCCGATGATGTCGATGATGGTGGTATTTGCTAGTATCTGCATTGCTTTTGTCAATCGGGCAAGCCAAAAAATGTGATGTCTGGTGGCAAGCCACATGCACCACCCCTTGTTCCTTGTTTCTTTCAACATAAAGCCAAACAGTAGGCTGGGCCTGCTTCATACCCCCAGTGGTACCATGGTTTGGGAGGAAGGACTCCAAATGCCAGGTTCTCACTGGACTGTAATGGAGGAGGTTCTGGTCCAGTATGTTTCTCCAAAAACATACTGGACAGTACCATTGTGGTTTCTACAATTTTCCCAGCCTGGTTTCACATTTCTGGCTGCTGGGGAATTTTTGACCATGGTGCACAGACCTGTCGTTTTTAAGTTACTGGTGCTGGCAGTTCTCCAGTCAAAGTGATCCTGGAGAGTGCCCATTTCCAAGACTTTGATTAGATGTCTTGGTCCAAATGGAGCAGCAGGGCTGGAGCCATGCAGCTGGGACTGGAGAAGTTTGGTGGGAGGTAGGAAGTGAGGAAAAAAGAGAGAGAGAGCAGAGACTTGCTGAAGAATGGAATAGTGGATGGAACAGAGAGAGAGGAACTGGGTCGGGAGATGGTAGGGAACAAATGGGAAGAAGGAATAGAGAGGAGGACGCTCATGGAAGAGGAGATGTGAGTACGTGGGGGAAGGCCTGGGAAATGAGAGGCATAGGGAAAAAAGAAGAGACGAGATCTAGAGTGAGAATCTGAAAGAAAGCAGAAGATATGTGGGGAAATGAAAGAGGAAATTCAAAACCCAGATGGAGAGAGACCCAGACTGCAGAGGGAAGGAAAAGCAAGAGCTGGAAAATGAATATAGAGAAAAAAAAAAGTGCTCTTTAAAAGAAATTTGCAACATTTAATTAATTAATTTTATTTTTTGTAATTTTTTTTATGGAAGTGCTCTTTGAGGGTGATAAATAGAGCATTAGTCAGATGAGACTCTCTACGAGACACATGACATTTGTTAGGTGACTCGAGGAAGAGAGAGCGGAGAAATCCGAAGATGTTTTTAATCTGACGAGTTTTTAAAAAATATTATTTATTTATATTTTCATTGGCACCAAAACTCTTGGAAGGCAGACCAAATCATCAGGGAAAGGTGTTTGGGGGAGAAGAAGAGAGACAAAAATGATTGTTGCAATAGAGTGTTTCGCGTTTCCCATTTCAGAGACAATTTAATAGCAATTTGGCTTTGATGCTCTTATTTATTTTGCTTCCTCTTCTCAGTGGCGGATTGGACCCCATCTCTGTTTTCCTTGCCTGTTAGCATCGTTTGTTTACGACTGAGAGGGAACCTGATCTTTTACTTGAGAAGCACCAACCTCAGCTTCACTAGGGAGACTGAGCTCCTTTCTTTCTCCTCCAGCTCTTCTCCAAGCAATTGGCTGGATGTCAGTCTTTCACTTTCTGGAAAAGTGTTTTCTTCCCTTCCTGGTTACTCAGTGGCGCTGATAAGTGGGACCCGCTATTTGTTTATTCAAAGAGAGAGGGTGGTGACGAGTGCGTTTCCTGTATTGTGAAATCGGAACTCATCTGTACTCTTGGAACAAGATATCAATCTTTTGTGTAATGCCAGGTACCGCTCCTAATTGCCCTCTTGTAATGTGTTATCCCTGAGATGATAATTTGAGTTATTTCTTTGTTAACCTTTACACAGCCAATAACAAATTAAACATCATTATCTGAGTTTAAAATAGGCTGTAAATCTCCAAGCCCTGGTAATACTCAGACACTTACAACCAGGGAGTCATAAAATGACATTAAATGACACTCTGAAACACAACCCAGAAAGTACGACAAATAAATGGGAAGAAAGCAGAACATTACCAAGAGGAGTTTGTGTGGGATGAACCCTCTCCACTACGATGCAGAGATTATTCAAATTATGGCAATTTGGCACTAACACAACCACTTAAAGTGCACTTTCTTGGCCTCACTTCGTGTTGCCCATGACTCCTGCAAGGCCTAACATTCCTTCTTTGTGTACTGTGTGAAATATGGCGAGGAAGTTCAAGTTTGGCTTGCGCTGTAGAGTCAGCCTCACTCACACTCCCCTTTGCCCCGAGGTCCCATGCCCTGGTGAGCCTCACAAGCAGGGTTATGTCTCACCTTATTTTGCATGGTTGGTGTCCAGTGACCTTCCAAGTGGAAGTTTCTAGGTGCTGTCCAGTCTTTCCAGGGATGTGATGGAGGGTGAAGAGCAGGGGAGGGGGTTGGGGAAGAAGGTATAAACATGTGTGGAAGGAACTGTGTTTGGGACCAGCAAGGCTGTTCTTTCTCTCAGGTTTGTGTGAAAACTAGCTTATGTGCCAGGTGAGGGCCACAGAGAGAAACTGCCTTCTTCCAGATGGTATTCAGACTGTAGTTGGGGGTAGAGCAGGACTAGAATTCAGGCTTCTGGGGTCTCAGTTTGAATGCTCTTTCTGCTCTACCCCATGTCACATGGAGATGATAGGAATTGGTCTGTCAGATTATAAAAAAATTGAGATTGCATAAACAATGGTGATAATCTGAGGATATGTAGCTCTGGGACCTACTGATCTCGGTTTAATGAAACCATCATGTGAAATAGAATGTATTTTAGCATGGGATGGGCAGGAGGGGTGGGTTATACAACACAACCTGTAAGGTTGGCTGCCACCATGCTACCTTCAGGATTCCATGCTGACCCCTCTCGTGCACCTCTCATTTGTCTCTGACCATTTGGAATACAAAGTCTTGTCTCCAAGATACCTTATTATTTAAAAAAATTTTTTTTGAAGATTTTATTTTATTATTTTTTAAAGATTTTATTTATTTATTCATGAGAGACACAGAGAGAGAGAGAGAGAGAGATGCAGAGGCACAGGCAGAGGGAGAAGAAGGCTTCATGCAGGGAGCCTGATGTGGGACTCGATCCCGGGTCTCCAGGATCAGGCCCTGGGCTAAAGGCGGCACTAAACTGCTGAGCCACCCAGGCTGCCCTCCTAGATACCTTTTTTAGGTCTTTTACTTAACATAATAGCCTCTAGGTCCACCCATGTTGTCAGAAATGGCAAGATTTCATTCTTCTTTATGGCCTAGTAATATTCCATCATATGTGTGCACCAGCTACACACAAGCTAAACAAAACAAAACAAGACAAACAAAACAGAAACAGATTTATAGAGAACAAACTGGTGTTTGCCAGAGGGGGATGGGTTGAGGAGTGGGTGAAATAGGTGAAGGGGACTAAGAGGTACAAACTTCCAGTTATAAAATAAATAAGTCATGGGGAATGTAATGTACGGCATAGGGAATCCAATCAGTAATGTTGTAATAATGTTGTATGGTGACAGATGGTAGCTACACTTAAGCGGACATTGTATAGATTTGCCAAATTACTATGTCGTGCACCTGAAACTCATACAATGTTGTATGTCAACCATATAAATATATAATAATACAACTATATGATAATAATAGACCATTTTTAAAAAGGATCCTTTCGAAAATGTTTTCAGCTTTATAACAATTTTTGGTCAGTTTACATTTTCTACTTGAAGAAGTTTTATTCTAAAATTCAGTATTATCCTAAAAGTGGCAAACGTAAGTCAAATTTTCATACTTATTAGCACATAGTTATATATAGTACCCCCTACAGTTTTACAGATCTCCACTCGAACTGTGGTAAATTCCCCGAGTCCCTCATTCTTGAGGAGGTAGACACATTTGCGTTCTCATTCTTTTTCACTTTTGTACCCTCTCTTCTTATTATTATCCTTGATGACTTTTCTAATTTGTATTGAAATTATTTAAGGGTGCCTGGGTGGCTCAGTCAGTTAAGTGTCTGCCTTAGGCTCAGGTCATGATGCCAGGGACCTGGGGTGGAGCCCTACCTCGAGTTATGCATTGGGCTCCCTGCTCCCTGGGGAGTCTGTTTTTTCCTCTCCTATCTTTCCCCCTGCTCATGTGGACACTCTCTCTATCTCAAATAAATAAAATCTAAACAAAAGGAAATTATTTAAAATTATTTGTCGATTCTACTTTATTATGGTCTGCTTCATTTCTGCTAATTCCATCTTCTTTCTTTCTGCAGGTTTGTTTCACTTTCAAGTTTCCTTGAATGAAATTTTAGTTTACTTATTTTTTTTTAGTGTTTTTTTTCCCCCCGTCTTTTCTTTTTTTAATCAAAGAAAACATTTGGGGCCATGCATTTTCCTCTGTGTAAAGTTTTGGTCTTGAGTTTCCATGAGGTTGGTTTTTGTTTTTGTTTTTTTTTATTCATGAGAGACACAGAGAAAGAAGCAGAGACATAGAGGGGAGAAGCAGGCTCTTCTCAGGGAACCTGACGTGGGACTCGATCCCCAAACTGGGATCATGCCCTGAGCTGAAGGCAAATGATCAACTGCTGAGCCAGCCAGGCATCCTGGGTTTCGATGAGTTTTGATATGGTTTTTTTTTTTCCTTTCTTTCTTTTTAAAGATTTATTTATTTATTTGAGGGGAGGAGGGGCAGAAGGAGAGACTCTTCAAGCACTCCCTGCTGAGTGCGGAGCCAGATGCAGGGCTTGATCTCATGATCCTGAGATCATGACCCGAGCCAAAATCAAGAGTCACATGAGCTCAGATAACCAGCTGAGGCACCCAGACACCCTTATGTTTTTCTTTCTAATTATCATTTACTTATAAGTACTCAAATTGCAGTTTTGATTTCTAAGTGGTTGGATTATTTTTTGTTAAAATTAAGGAGATTACCTTGAAATATAACATTTTGGTTAGAAAATATGGTTTGGACCATTTCTATTCTGGGGCATTCTAAAAAACCAGGACTTTATTAATGTTGTTCACATCTTCTCCAACTTTGTTTTTTTAGTCTATTTTATCTGCAAAAGACCTAGAGGGCTATGTTAATCTCTGGCTATAATTATAATTCTACAAATTTATCCTTCAAATTCTAATACTTTTAAGATCCATGTATTTTGGTATAGCGTATTTGCATTATGATTACTATGCATTGTTATCAATATAAATGTTAGCTCTCTTTGTTATTATAAACTTTTCTTTTTTATCTAGTTTATTGTTTTTTGCCTTTAAGTTTACCTTGTCTACCATTAGTTTCATGACCTCTGCTTTATTTTTGTTTATCTTTACCTCATAATCACTTGCACATCCTTTTATTTCTGATCTCTGACTTGAGTGTTCTTTTTATTTAAAAGAGTTTTATTGAGGTAGAGTTGACATTAATAAAATCCTCCCATTTTCAGTGTATAATTTTTGATATTGAGTTATAGGATATCTGAGTGTTCTTTTAAATAACATACAGTTGGATGTATTTTTTATTCCATGTGAATATCTCACTCAATTCCCTCTTAATAGGAGAGTTTAACTTATTTATTTTATAGGTGATTTTTTTGTTCAAACGTGTCATTCTACTTCATTACCTTGTCGTTTCCTTTGTTCTCTTTCTGTATATTGATCTTGTTTTCTTTGCTGTTAGTCTCAAATATCTTTGAATGTATATATCTTCTTTTAATTTTCCTACTGGTTAAAATTTTTTCAAAAAATATTTCCTATGCTATATGTCAGTTATTGTCAGCCAGGAATGAAATTTATCTCTCTCTCTATTTGACACAAACAACTGAGCACAATTTACCTTTTATATCTTCACGTTGTCACTCTTTCTCCTTATGCCATTTCTTAGTCTTTCAAAATAATAAATTTGGATCAAGTCCCACGTTGGGCTCCCTGCATGGAGCGTATTTCTCTCTCTGCCTCTCTCTCTCTCTCTGTCTCTCTGTGTCTCTCATGAATAAATAAATAAAATCTTAAAAAAATAAATTTGGCTTTTATAACCAGATTAATGTGATTGTATCAAACTTTTTCATCATATATCCTCCTTTTGAATATTTTTTGGCATTTATATTTAAGTTTGTAATGATATTTGTCTTACTTGTTAGGTTGCCTCTATTTTTTTTTTTTTAGATTTTTTTTTAAAATTTTTATTTATTTATGATAGGCACACAGTGAGTGAGAGAGAGAGAGAGGCAGAGACACAGGCAGAGGGAGAAGCAGGCTCCATGCACCGGGAGCCCGATGTGGGATTCGATCCCGGTTCTCCAGGATCGCGCCCTGGGCCAAAGGCAGGCGCTAAACCGCTGCGCCACCCGGGGATCCCGGTTGCCTCTATTTTAATTGATTGCAGCATCCCCACTACTTCCTTCATATTATAATACCCATACTTTTAGCTTCTAATTCTGTTTTGTTTTCCAGGAGTTGGATTACATCTTTGATAATCTTGTCAGGAAGGGTGCCTTGGTGCTATATTTTCTGACACTTGTGTATCTAAAAGTCTTTTTCTGAGGTCTTCACTTAGAAAATATTGGCTATATGGGGATCCTTGGGTGGCTCAGTGGTTTGGCGCCTGCCTTTGGCCCAGGGCACGATCCTAGAGTCCCGGGATCGAGTCCCAGGTCGGGCTCCTGTCATGGAGCCTGCATCTCTCTCTGCCTGTGTCTCTGCCTCTCTCTCTCTCTCTCTCTATCATGAATAAATAAATCTTAAAAAAAAAAAAAGATAATATTGGCTATAAAACTCTTGGGTCATCCCCTTTTTTCACTTAAAACTACTTAGACATAGCCCATTGTATTCCAGTATTTAATGCTGAAATGTGAAAGTCTCATAATACTTTGATTTTCATTGATTATTCCTGGAACATAATGAGCTTTTAAAAATCTGCCTACATTTCTTCAAGTTAGAAAAAGATTTCTCTATCATGTTTCTTATATTCCTTCTGTTGCATTATTTTGCCCTTTCCCTGTGTTTTCTACAGAACATTTCAAGCTTGCAGTCCACATACTGGTTTTTGTTTTCTCCCTGGCTACTATGTGGAAAGGGGACTGGGAGGTGAGGCAGCCAGGAGAGCAGTTAAGGCCTACAGACCAGGGTGGTGCCAGTACAGATAGAAAGAAACAAATGAATTTTGTAAAATGAGATACATTTACAAGTAATTTTCCATGTTGCTGTGAGCTCTCCTTCTTATCCTTCTTCTTTTCTTCTTCTTCTGTCTTTCTGGATCTTAATATTAAGAAGGTAGCAGGATAGGGAGTAGTTAGCTGGAGCCATTTTGAACCAGAAATTGGCTCATAGATATCTGTGGCAAGTTTTTTTTTTTTTTAAGATTTTATTTATTCATGAGAGACAGAGGGAGAGGCAGAGACATAGGCAGAGGGAGAAGAAGCAGGCTGATGCAGGAGGAGTGCGATGTGGGACTCGATCCCAGGACCCCAGGATCACGTTCTGCACTGAAGGCAGACGCTCAGCCACTGAGCCTCCCAGGCTTCCACTGTGGCAAGTTTATAGGGAAGAGGAGTCCTAATAGTTTGGCATTTGCAAAGTGCTTTCAAACTTCTACAGTACAGCCTTAATTAAGCTTCTTACCCAGAGTGGTTGACAGTACAGATAGAGACAATAAAACTAAGATGCTGGGTGGTTCAGTGATTCAATGAAGTCACTAGTTAGTGACAGAATCATGACCTTATCTTCTGGTTTTTAGTGCAGCGGACTTTCTACTTAGGGTATTCGGAGACTTGGGGATCTGTAGAAACTCTGGAACAGACCCTGGGGGTAGGGTGAGGGGCAGAGACAAGTGGCAGATCAACTCTGCATACAAGGCCTGGCCCCCATGACCTCTCTGTTGACCAGAGCATTGCCTCCTTTGCCTGTTATAATCTTATAATTTATAAATATAAACTTTTTATTCAAAGGGATTCTATTGCTACATAATTATTTTTGAAAATCATTTCAGGATACCATGTTGTCTCTAGTCTTTGGGCTTGATGAGTCCAGTGGCTTTAATACAAAACACACCTGAATGCTCTCCACCCTCTTAATCCAGTGGCCAAGTGCTCCACCCAATACAAGTGACAGGGTGGCCATGACATGGGCCGTGCAAGTCCTAGTCCGGCTGCACTGAGCTGAGTGGTCTGGTCCGAGCTGCACGTCTCATCAGCCTGTACGCTGCCCTTCGCTTGCTCCTTTCTTATTACACATATTGCCCCCCCTTTCCTCTTATTTTTTATTTCCTTTCTTTATATTTCCTTCCTGATCTCTGTATTTTCTGGTCTCCTCCAGCTTCATTTCCTTTTATTCCTTTCCTAGACTTCTCTTCAATGTCTTATTTCCCTGTTCTCTTTTCTTATACTTTCCTTCATATTCTATTTTTTCTCCCCATCCTCCCACTCTTTTCTGACATTTTTGTTATGAAGATGTTCAAAGATACAGTATTGGAACAATTTTACAGGGATACCGGTATCCTTACCGCTCATTAACATTTTATAAAATGTGCTTTCTTACATATCTGTTTATCTCTCTATCCATCCAGAAATCTTCAACTTTTTTTTTTAATCTCAAAGTAAGTTTTAGGCATCAGTCATCAGTACACTCCTTGTAAGTACTTTAGCATGCCTATCATTAAGTAGAATTCAATATTTGTTTATAGTTGCCACTTTTAAGATACAATTTATAGACAATAAACCACATAAATCTTAAATGTGCCTTTGGATGAGTTGTGACAGAGGAATACACCTGGGTAACCCAAACCCCTGTCAAGATAGAGAACCTTCCAATCACCTCAGAGAGTTCCTTCATGCCTCCTCTCAGCCAATCCCTGTCCCAACGTGCCCTCGAGAGACCACCATTGTTCTGATTTACCACTCTGGATTCTTTTCTTTCCTTTTTTTTTTTTTTTTAAAGATTTTATTTATATATTCCTGAGGGACACACAGAGAGAGAGAGGCAGAGGCATATGGAGAGGAAGAAGCAGGCTCCCCATGGGGAGCCTGATCTAGGATTTGATCCCAGGACCCTGGGATCACGACCTGAGCCAAAGGCAGATGCTCAACCACTGAGCCACCCATGTGCCCCCACTCTGGATTTCTTTTGCCTGTTCCAGAACTTCATAAAATGGAACCACACAGAATTTACTCCTTTCTGAAAGGCTTCTTATACTCAGTAAAATGTTTTTAATATTTGTCTGACTATCAATAGGTGTTCCTTTTTGACTGCCAAGTAGTAATCCATAACTAGTCTCCTATGAATGGCCAATATTTACCATTAGAAATGAAGTTGATTCTCTCCCTCTGACCCACCCCCCACTCACACTTGCTCTTTCTCTCTCTCTGTAAAATCAGTAAGTCAATCTTAAAAAAAAAAAAAAAGGAAGCTGTTGTGAATCCTCCCTTTTGTTTTTGCTATCTTCTATTTTCTACCCCCGTGTCTCCCCCTGTTTTAGTCCCAGAACACACTCAGGATGTATGGAGTAAAATGGTGAGAATAATTCCTATCTCACAGGGTTGTGGTATGAAGAAAGCAAGGCAATGTATGAAAGGCTTCCAGGTCAGTCCCTGCTACACAGCAGACACTCAATAAATGATAGTCGTGATTATACAGAGAAGACACAAAGGCTTCTAGTTGGAAGACCTTTTATGGCTGGATTTCTGCATTATTTTCTAACTCAGTGGCTTTTGCCAGGTTAAGTCATATCTAGCTGCCTTCATGTATTCCTCTAAAATCTTTCTTTTTCCTCACGAGTTACCTAAGGATAAAAATATAAACCTTCCCAGTGTTATTGGAAGGGAATGATGAAGAAAAGTGATGGCAAAAGAGTTTGCAGAAGAAATAGCATCTCCTTTTTTTTCACACTGCTCGGGTTTTGCAAGAAATTGCTTCGAGATTCTTGGATGAGAAAATCTTATTCAAAAGCCAAGAGCTACAGTTTGAGGGATATCCTTTTCCCAGACCCATTAGCTGCCATTCAGCTAGGACTTAGCAGTTTCCACTGGAGCATAAAGAAGTTTATTTTACCATTTTAATTTGGTGCTGCTTTATTTACCCTGTTTGTGCTAACCCAAATTTGGCACCCACTCTGTACTCCAAGTGCTAATTTAAGTGACATATTTCCGTTCTGCCTGGGAAGAATACACAGAAGAGCTGAAAGACGTGTGTTTATAATTATAAGGTACCGAGTTGGCTCAAACAACATCTCATAGCATATGGGAACTATGTGGGCTAGTTAGCAAAAGTTTATGCTGAAGCCTGATGCTGTTTGGCTGAGTTTTGTAAACTCAGAGTTGTTAAGCTGTGTCTAATAAAACATGGGTTGAGTCAATTTAATATTTCCAGGCTATTCTGTTGTTGTGGTAAGGACTGCCCCTTTCCCTTTTCTTCACCTAGAAATGAAGAGGATTTGAATTCAATTCTGGGATGTTAAATTTCGTTGGGATAAGAAGAACAGGCTTTTTTTTTTTTTTTTTTCCCCAGCACAAGCTTTGGGAACCTGGATATAAATGCTTGGCTCCAAGATGACTGGCTCTAGCTTTTTATTTTTCAATACAGATTGACATCAAGGAGGGTTCTCAGATTATTCCAACATTGTGCTTTTTAAGTTTTCTATTTAAAACAATATTATATATGATCTTATAAAGTTTCTACTTATAGACTTTATTATTATTTAATACAACAATTCAAATAGAATTTTAAGCTCTCAGAGGAAAGATGAGCTAGTGTAGAAATCAGTCTATCGATTATGTGTAGAGTGTATGTGTGTGTGTGTGTGTGTGTGTGTGTACACCCAAAGCAGTATATTATATGCATGCGTGTGCATGAGGACACAATTAGATAGTATGGCTGGTTGCGTAAAACTGTGGTTTCGGTAAGATGTTATTGTACACCTACTATGTGTAGACCACTGTAACTTTTGTTATTGATCTTGGGCTTCCTTTCCTATCTGCCACTTTTGGGGCTGGAAAGAAGCTGAATTCCCATGCTAATCCTAATGCTGCTTTAGGCTCTAGAAATTGACCCTTAGGCCAAGTGAACTGGCAGAGAGGAAAATCATTAACCCCCAATGGAAGGCTTCCTGGCAAGTCTGCTCCTGCTGCTGTTTATCACATTTTTTTTTTATTGGTAAGGATAGGAACAGGGCAACCCACTGGCCTTTTATCCAGAAAGCCAAGTCAGTTGAGCTTGTGGAAAGGGAGCCTCTTGTGCCCTTCTTCCTATTATTACATGGAATACATGGCGTCTTTCTGTTGTAGGCGTGTTAAAAAGAGCCTGGCATAGAAATTTAAACTCCTCGTAATTGTAGGCAAATTCTCTGCAAACATCTGGATTGTCATCTATCTGAATCATTTTTATTCCCAAGGGCCTCAGGTATGTGAGGCTGAATGGTACCATGCCTGTACTCTCCAGCCACCCCCCTCCTTTAGGTGGATATTTGTTTAAAGAATCAGAGTTTCACATGACAACTAAAGTGTTTCGCAAATTATCCATTTTTACATCTTCTAGGGTGGGTCAGGTGAGGTCTTGCTCCCAAGTTTGCTACAACATAGATCTTTATGGCTCAGAATGGACTACAAGCCAAAACCTTGCCTTACATGTCACATGGGAGACAGTGAAGCCCACTCTAACATGGCATTGGCCCATGCGATCCATGAGTGTTGCATCCGTCCCTGTGCCCAGCAGAGGGGAGCCCCCCTTCCCGCTGTGCTACCGCTCACACCTAGTGAGCTACGTTCAGTTGTTCCTTTTCTGTCTGTAAAGCACCTTCGCATACGCTATTGCCTTTCTGCCTACAATAGCCCCTCCACTGGGAAGCTGCCATTGTCCCTATTTTACAGAAAACTGAGACTCAAAGAGGCTGAGAGATTTGTGGAAAGTCCTAGGTTCTTATCAGCAAGTGATGGAATCCGGGCTGTCCCTCATGGTTGTGTCAGATGCAATTAATTTAATATAATTGGATGGTAGGGTGCTGGTCATCTAGTTTTCCTGTGTTAGTCTTGCTTTGCATAGCCAGCATAGTTTCTATGAAAGAGCTGTGGATTTGGAGTTTGAAGAACTGAGTTGAAATTATCACTCTTCTACCTGTTAGTGATGCGATTTGGAACAAATCCATGCTGATTTGTGATAGATGTGTTGGAAAGCTATGGGGGATGGTGTTGAGAAAGCACTTTGTAAAACATAAACTATCATGCAAAATGTAAAAGTTTATTCTAATTTTCCCTCCAACTAGACTGTCCATTTCTTGCTGGACTATGTCATATTACTTTCCTATTTCTATAACTTTGCATAATGCCAGCTACATAAAAGTTACTCAATAAATATAAGCTGAATGACTTACTGATTGATTTGAAGAGATCATGCCTTTCCATTCCTTTTTTTCTATTCCCTGGTGCCTAATATGTATCCATTCAAATGGTGACATCCCAGAGATCATTTTTGGCAGATGGAAAAATGTTTCTTAATATATATACATATCAATGTTCCTCTGTGTGTACACGGACTTATAAAATTTATTTAAATGTGGGCATGAATGACCTTGTAGAATATTTCTGCAGGTGAGTGGGGCATTCACTATTAGTTGGGGGGGGGTCACTGATGCCTGATACATGGGGACTAATGGTACCTTTGCAAGATCAAAGCTGGTCTGCTTGTCTGTGGCTGTTGCAGCTCCGTGGGCAGCTCTTTGTTGTGTCCAGGGCCCTCAGAGCTGTGGTAAGGGCCCCAGGGTGGCAATATATGCCCCAACTCTTATTTTCCAACCTATCCCCACTCTCCAACCTTCTATCCAATGGCTGGCCAAATGGATCTATAGACAAGAGGTGCCAGGCTGGGATAGTAGATCTCTTGTGAAACCCTTGGAAGGACCTGTGTCATGAAGGAATTCAGTGAATTATAAGATTCCCTGTAAAATGAAAAAAATAAAACCTACCAAATCAGTAAATGACCTCAAGAGGTTTTATTTTGTTTTGTTAAGTATTATTACAGTGTATTACTGTAACATACACTGGAGTGGTCGATGATGTGTTAGAACCCCGGCTACTATCTGGAGCCCAGGTGAATGCTTGGAACCCCCTAGGAGGAGGAGCTTCTAGAGACCATGATAGGGCATTAAAAAGATGTGGGGTCCTTGCAAAGTTTGGTTTAGAGTAGTGTGATAGAAAAGCACTGAGCTTAGAGGTCGGGAGACCTATGTTTTGGTTTGGCTTTGTTACTCTGAATATAATTAATCTATGTGTGCGTCAGTTTGCTCAGCTGAAGAACTGGGCCAGTGATCCTCAGATATGATAGCTGAGTGGTTCAGGTGGGATACCATGCTCAGAAATTCCTAGGACACTCTGAAGTAGAGCAAACGAAAGATGGTATGACGGTTTTTGAAGGCTTGATGACCTGCAGAGCCAGCTGTCCATACAATGATTAATGGAAGGACACTTGGGGCCCTTGAGTGGTTTAGTGGTTGAGTATCTTCCTTAAGCTCAGGTCATAATCCCAGGGTCCTGGGGAGCCTACTTCTCCCTCTCCCTATGTCTCTGCCTCTGTCTCTGTGTCTCTCATGAATATATAAATAAAATCTTAAAAAAAAAAAAAAGAAGAGGACTCGAGACTACCTGGGATCAACTTCCAGTTCTGCTGTTACCAGCTGTGTGATGGCAGGCAAGCTTCTGAACCACTCTGTGCCTCAGTTTCCTCATCTGCAAAATGGGGGAAATAATGATGTTTGAACACACACTGAAGGCCTCAATCAATGTTTTATTTACTATAAAATACTTATACATGATGTGTGTGTACATATATTATGCATATCATATATAATTTAGATTATTATCTAATGAACATGAACCTTTAATAAATCGGATTCCCACCTTCTTCTCTCTTTAGCGTTATCCTTCTCTTCTTTAATGCAAAAGATGAAAATTATCATGGATTTTTAAAAAAATTCCATGCTAAAGTTAAAAGTGGTAGTTTTTGGGTCCCACATAGTGGGTGCAAGGGAAGTTCCACAGAACTGGTGGGAGTGAGGGGAGGGCAGTCAGGTGAAGGCCAGGGCTCCCCGTTTTGGCTTTGACAGAGCCTTTTTCTGCGTCAGGCTTCTCTGTATGATTGACTGATTTTTAAAGATTTTATTTATACATGAGAGACACACAGAGAGAGGCAGAGACACAGGCAGTGGGGAAGCAGGCTCCCTGCGGGGAGCCCGATGCAGCCCTCAATCCCATGACCCCAGGATCATGACCTGAGCTGAAAGGCAGACGCTCAACTACTGAGCCACCCAGGCGCCCCCGATTTATTTTTTTTACATGAGTCCAGCTACTTTAGAAAGTTTGAGACCTGCTGGCTCAGAGTCAACACAGATTCAGCTCCCATCTCAGGACCTTTTCCTTCCACGTCTAGTACAGTTTACGGAGAGACATGCTGGTGATACTGACGAAACACAAAGTAATGTGCCATCCAAAAACTAATTTTTAAAACATTTTTTTTGTGGACATGCCACACTAAGAAAGTGGAATACCAACCCAGTTTAAAAGAATTTCAAAATAAAGGTTAAAATGAAAAGTAACTCTCAGATAATCAGAAAACAGTCTCCTTCATTGAGATTTTCAAATAGTTGAACATCAGTAAAGGTGTATATACTGAGGAACTGCTAAGTTTGGTGCCATGGGGGGCATGAAAAAAAAGAAGGCATGTCCCTGTTGATGGGGAAGTTATAATCCAGTAGGGTAATAATTTGGGGGGTACTTATCAGCAGTTCACCAAGTGATATGGTTTCATATTCAATAGTGCTCCTAGAAGGACAGTAGTCCAGAGGAGAAATAAGTCAGAGTAGACTGCAGTGTTGGTAAAAGAAGGCCTCACAAAGGAGCTGGGCTTTGAAATAGAGGCAGAATTAGATAGGTGGAGGGCATTGCATGCAGGAGCTGCAGCATGAGCAAAGAGAAACGAGGTGGACCCACTTGGTACATATATAAAGGTCCAAGAGGTGCTTGATAGGCTCAGAGACAACTGCCGTGCTGAACCATCAGCTTCACGAGGGCAAGAACCATGGATTTTTGTACTCCACCTTATATGCCCACCACATAATAGTTCCTCAACAAATACGTGTTATATAAATAAATGTGTATCTTAGGTCTATGCATTATCACCATTAAGCTCATAAAATGTTTCCAACACCTCACCTCGTTTTTCAATAGCAAGATTCTCAGCACTTCTTGTCCTAGACCAAGAAGAGCGTTTCGGTGAACGTCTAGGACCTGAGATGACCTTTAGTGTATGCTGTTACAGAGGAGGAAACTGAAAGACAGAGAGGTTAAGTGACTTGCCCAAGGTCACACAGCCAGTTAGGGGCCGCACTATAACGTTCAGAAGCCTGGCTTCTCACGTAAGTGCCTGACTTTCTCATTAGGGCCACGTTGACTCAGGAAACCTCTCGAGTCCCCCCAGATCATTTCTCCATCCTTGCTCTCGGGAGGCCTACCACCTGGGTTTACTGATGGAGTATGCTGAAATTTTATGTGTATATCATGTGCGAAGAAATCTACTGTGGTACCATATATTTTAAATGTAGCCACTGGGTATTTCAGAGAAGACAGGAGCTAAGTTCCCAGCCAGTTTGAAAGGGTCTGTCTTATATGGCATTGGCAGAGAGAGGGGGGCTGGCCAACAGGGAGCCCTGGAGAATGTCGAGATCTTGTTGGAGGCATGAATTATACTGGGTAATTCCCACCTTGGTGACATTCCTCCCCAGCCCATGCTCTGTTCAGTTCTGTTTTTATCACTATTCAAATATAAAACAATTCTCCCCCTTAAGAGGGGAGTTTTACTATCCCTGAGATCTGGAGACAGAAGATACCTTTCCCTTTGCTTATTGTAGAAATGTGTTTTTTCTTCTTCTTCCTTTTTTTTTTTTTTTTTGGCAGAAAATGCGTTTTTTGAAAAGTTTCTCAGTTTCAGGGAGTAGGCGGATAAAAATCTTTGAGAACACCCAGGACGGATAGCTGCAGCTCTGAGCTTTGCACATCTCATTCTGTAAAAATATAACAGCCTTTACTCGAAGGAAGAACCCTGGGCTGTTCCCAAAATTTAGACGTCAAGGAACATTGGGCAAATTTCATTGCCTGGAAACGGGGGTTTCGGAGGTGCAAGCAGGATAGATGGACCTCACTGAGTTTTCCCAGGCTCTGTGCCTTGTTTGCTTGTAAATGTTGGTAAACCTAGGTTTGGGGGTATGTTTACATCCACTTTTAATGATATGGCTAATGCAACTGTGTGTGAATCTGACACTCGGATGGACTCAGCCAAGGTTGTTCTTGTGAGACAGCCATTTTTTTGCACCACTCCATGAAATGCTTGAATTCTTTTTTTTTTTCCTTTTTTAATGATTTTATTTATTCATGAGAGACACACAGAGAGAGGCAGAGACACAGGCAGAGGGAGAAGCAGGCTCCATGTAGGGAGCCTGATACAAGACTCGATCTCAGGACCCCAGGATCACGACCTGAGCCAACAGCAGATGCTTAACCACTGGGCAACCCAGGTGCCCCAAAATGCTCAAGTTCTTATAGTCTTCATAAATCTGGAGATCCAGCTCCCCCTAGACTTCACATTCCAGAAGAAACTTGAGTTTGCACCCGAGTACATACATCAGCCTACAAAGTTGTACACCTCTTGGTTTACTTTTCACTCTCCTTGAGCGAAGGAGGAGAGGAGAGAGCCCAGCATATGGCAGCGTGATAAATATTGAGGGAATACATCTGCCATTAAAAGAATGCTTAGGTTTTGTTATTTCTTTTGAAGCAATCATTGAACGGTTATCTTGGGGTATCTTTTGAACAACACCCCACTGACATAGAAGGCTGTAGTTCACAAAGTAAAGTTTTTGATTTTTAAATTGACATTGATACCATGGAGGGAAATCCTTTGTTATGTCTCCAGCACTGGGGGGCTCGGCTGATCCATATGCACCAGTGGGCACACCCAGAGAGCTTTCATAATTCATAAGCTGAGAGGCCCCTGATGAGCAGGGGCTACATGCAGCCAGAGCCGAGCGGAGTGTCTGGGAAGCTGGGGCCAGGGCTAGAGACTGGAGCTCAGAGTCCTGGCTCTTCCTTGCACCCCAGCTTGTTGGGTCATGTTGGGAACCCAAAGCCCAATTCTCAGGTTGGGTGCCATGTGGCCAAGGGGGAAGATAGGAGTGTGAAAGATGTCTTCCCACTGGAGGCAGCACTGAGCTCAGATCAGAAGACTTATTTCAAGTTTTCTTTTCACTTATAAAATGAAATAGCAAAACAACAAAAGTCTGGAAATAGCAGGATAAAACTCACTACAACTCTCAGCACTTTAGCATAATTATTTTTACTTTTGTGTGTTCCCTACAGTCTTTTTGTACAGGTATATTTTTATGCATGATAGAGGACACATGATTTTGTGTTCTGTTATTTTGACTTCCACATTGAATGATGAACATTTGGCAAGCTCTTATATATTCTTTATCCTTTTTTAAAAAAAGATTTTATTTATTCATGAGAGACACTGAGAGGGAGAGAAACAGAGACACATAGGCAGAGGGAGAAGCCGCTCCACACAGGGAGCCCGATGTGGGACTCGATCCCAGGACTCCAGGATCACACCCTGGGCCAAAGGCAGGCATTAAAACGCTAAGCCACCCAGCAATCCCCTATCCTTACAGGAAGAGGGGAAAACAGGCTCCCTGCAGGGAGCCTGATGCCGGACTCGATCCCAGCACCTCAGGATCATGACCTGAGCTGAAGGCAGATACTCAGCCACTGAGCCACCCAGGTGTCCCCCATCCTTTTTTAATGAATAAATACTATTCCACTGAGCAGATGAATGTGACATCGTTTGAATAACCATTTCATTATTATTTCTGATATATAGAAGTTCTAATTTTTTTATTTTTAAAAATGTCATAATGAATCTATTCATTCAAGAAGGTGAAGTGTGAGTCCTTTTTCAGCCACATATTAACTGGGTGATTTGTTCAGAGCACTTGAAATACTCTGAGTCTCATTTTTTCACCATGGAATTGAGATGATCATATCTATCTTACCTATAAATATCAACCTTATAAATAGAAATATATACATACAACATAATCATATGTCAATATAACATATTGATATATTATTACACATTTATGTACACTGTTATATATTATAATAACATGTTATAATATAAACACAAAAAGGTTGGCCCATATATCTATACCCTGGTGTGTTTCTGTTCAATTTAATGACTGGTTCCATATTCTGAAAGCCAAAATAATTTAAACCAACCGTAACTAAAAAAAAAAAAAAAAGGGAATAGAATACCTTTTCCCCCTTGTAAAGGTGAAAGGGAGCGAAGGTGCTGGTGAAATCTGACAGCACTAGTGTGTTGCCACTCTTAAAAGGTTAGGGGCCACTGCCCAGCCTCTTAATGGTCTTGGAGGGCAGTGTAAACACAGATCAATGAAATCCGCACACAGCCCCCAGCCTTCTTTTAGATAGTAGGCTCAGGCTCCTTCCCGGTGGAGCCCAGCATTAAAACTCTTCCCCTGGGACTGATCTGAAGTCCACCTTTTCCTTCCCATGCCCACTGTTTGGGGAGGGTCAGACACACTGAGGAAGGAGCAAGAATGAGGAGGTGGGTGAAGGATGGGGAAGCAGGGCCACCGGCTAGCTGGGTGGGAAGCTCTCACTTTGGAGTGGAGCTGAGAGGGCTTAGGCTCTGTCCCACTGAGCCTGGGCTCTGGGAATGGGCGGAAAAAGAGAGCAGTTCAGTGTGGGTGTTCTGGGCTTAAAGTTTCTTGCCACTTAACCATTTAGCAAATGTCTGAAGGACTAGCTCACAGAATTGGCAGTAGAGTTCAGAAAGCTCGAGTGGGAGGAACTTCAACTGTTTCTGAAGCCTAAGTGGGAACTTCAGCCCAGGTGTCTGACAGCAGGAGCTAAAAATGCCCATCCAAATCCAAACTCTAAGTGGGTCAACTTTATATATAATATGAGGGGCTGAAGCTACTGAGACCTCCCTCTGGGACAAGTGCAGCCTCCTGGTTGTTTTGTTTTGTTTTGTTTTTTAAAGCTTAGTCCATGAGCTCTGTAAGACTACCTGGAAGTGTTCTGGTCCATAAAAGATTTTATTCCGTTTTATTAACCAGTTGTGAGACTCCTAATTTGCATTTAAGCTGTGAGAGTACTTTGAAAGTGTCTATGTAGACCCTTCAGTTTAAGGAAAGGAGTCCTGGGGACCTATTCTGTATGCTGCTAATTGAATGAATGAGTGCATGCATTCTTAAACTGACAAAATGCAGATACATGCTCGCTGAACACATTTGTTTATGCTTTCATCCCCACTTGCTTTGCCCTATAATTTTCATTTTGGAACCCAGACTCTTCCCTTTTGCTTTGCAGCGATCGATCGACATGGGTGACAGAGCGTTGATTCAGCGTCTGTGACACAGTGTGCAGTGCCGGGAGGCCAGGGTGGGGGCAAGGAGCTCCTGCTGGTCAGGAGTTAGAAGTGGGGAGATGGCACAAAAATGCGCATGCAAAGGTGGTGGTACCAAACAGCAAAGCGTTGGGGCCACCGGTGTGGCTGAGAGCAGGCGGTGGCAGCTGGAAGCGAGAGTCATCAGTGGGGGTGAGGAAGAGGGCTTTGGGGTGCAGTAGGGAGAGGGGAGGACTATGCATGGGCAAATTCTGGTGGCGGAGTGGACAAACCATGCTCTTGGAGTTTCAGGCAGAAGATGAAGTGTTCCTGGGGCCGGGAACCAAACATCGGAGGGAATTAAAGTTCTCTGTGCATGCACTTTCTACCACTCACCTGGTCAGCTTCCCAAGGACAGATCACAGTTAGCAGGGGTTCCGGGGCCATCCTCCACTGCAGTGCTGTGGCTGCAGTTTCCTTGTGGCCCCAACTGCACCCCTCCCCCCATCTCTTTCCTCCAAGGCATTTGGCATCTTTTTTTTTTTTTTTTGTGGTGGCCTCCTAGTGTCATTAAGCAAGTCAAAGGTCATCAGTCTAGAAATTGACACACTTGACCCATTTCCTTTCTGTGCTGGACCTTGAGTCTGGACCCAGCTCCCCCAGGGACCATGTGGAGGGCTTGAAGCCGAGCCTTCAGTCCTTTCTTCCCATGAGGTGTATAATTCGATATTTATTGCCTCTCTCCCCAACGAGGTCTATGGTGCCACTGGGATCCATTCAGTAAAGAATGCTGATCCCCTTTATGAATTTTTGATGGTGGAGGAGGAGCCTTTGAGGCCACTGGGGGACCTTGTGAAATGGAAATGTTTTTTCTTTTTGATCTTTCTTTCTTTCTTAATTTAAAGACACACATGCCATTGTGGCAATGCCTAGACTTCTCTGAATGTAAGTGCAGAGCATCTTTGCAAGAAAGCACAATCACCGCTCTTGAAAGCAGCAGCCCCAAACATCCCCTTACACGTCTATCTGACTGTGTTTATAAGAACACTGGAAACTTTATTCAGGAAGAGAGATCTGCAGGCCAAAAAAGCAAAAATTAAAAATAAAACAAAGCAACAAACAAGATTCACTCTGGAGTGGGAGAGGATAAATGATGCCCCCCCCCACACCCCCGGCTGTTCCTTTTTTGGTGGTCTGAGGGGGTAGGACTCCAGGGACCAGGAGAGTCAGGATCTGTATTTCATTGCTGAGAATTTGACAGCTACAGTGCAAAGCAATACAGTCCTGCTTTTTATTAGCCTGTGTGAGTCCAGCACAGAACGAAGTTTTTTTTTTTTCTTTTCATTTTTCAGAGGTAGAAGTTTTTGCCAAACTATGAGATGATTTAACCACAATTTCCTTCCTGAATTTTTTTTTCCAGAGGGGGGAGGGGATGGTTGGGTGGGTGTTATTGTTTAATAAGATTTAAACAGGGTCTCTATTTTGTGGCCGGAACAGCCTTTCATGCCCTTTATCTGTACTGGGATTTCAGCTGGGTTTTTATTTTGGTGACATATGGCCCATCGTATAATAAAAAGAGACGAACCATTCAGATTTAATTTGAGCAGCTAAGGACGTCAGAAGGGCTGCGAGGGGAGCCTGTACCTGAGCTTTCATTTGTTTTAAAAAAAAAAAAATTGTGCAGAGAAGTTGAGAAGGTGACTTTTGGAATTAGTTTGGTTTGGAGGCATTAAGTCCCAGATCAAGAGAGAAGGTCAATTTGAAAGTTTGGGATATATGCCAGCTTTGCTCGCTCTTTTATTGGAGAATTGCCTGTGGGGCCTTTGAAAGTATCTGCCCTTCAGGGGTTCTGCTTTCCACCTGCTTCCCCCTGAACAGGGAAATGGGCTTTTAAAAATATTACGCAGCACGCCACAGCCGTCTCCTGATCCAAATGCTGTGTGGCATGACACAATGTGACTCGAGGGCCGGGGGCAGGGCTTGGGTCTGCAGCTGGCACACGGAGCCTGTCCGGTGTGGGGACTGCTACTTAGCCTAGCACGCCTGTCCCTCTGAGGACCCGGCCCACCTGGCCTCCAAACACCCCTGGCAGCTTTCCCAAATCATTTACTCTCCTTTCACCCCCAAACACGGTCGTGGAGGAAATGCTTCTTTGCATCAGTAGGGCATACAGCAGGTTGCTGCTAATGCTTTTGTGGGATGTGAGTGTGACGATGCCCGTGAGCAGAGATCTGTACAACCGAACGGGGAACTCCCCATCGCTCTCCATGTGGGTCCTGCGTGTGGGTGTGTGCTCAGCCACACCAAGACGGGTACCCACGCTTCTAGAACCCTTCATGTTGCAAGTGGATCAAAGGTCCCATGAGGTTTGAGCAGCCTTTTGCCGCCCGAAGCCACTGCACGTTGTAGGGAGAAATCCCCCCACGCCACACCCCAGATTTGCCATGCGTGTCTAACATGCATCTTCGACGGCGTCTTTTAAAAGCTTTCATTACTAACTGAATTGTGTCCACTGTGCACCGAATCACCCTTTTGTGTTGCTTCTCATTAAGGGTAATGACAGTGTTTGAAACCACTCTGTGCGCCGGAGGCGGGTGCCTTGGTTAGTTTTCCTTGGGCCGAGCATTGCCATAGCGGGGAATTCAGGTTGGCAGGTGCCCTGTTCTCAACCTGCAGCGGGAGGGCCAAGTGGACCTTCCCTCTTCGGCCCCTTTGGGCTGCAGGAGCGCTGCTGTCCTCTTTTCTTTAGCCACAGAACCACTCAGCCTAGACTGTTGCCACGATGCCCCCATCCCTGTGATGGAATGACCAGGAGGACCATCCGGGCCACTCTCCACAACAGCTGCCAATAGCCTTCTTGATTTATTCACCGCAACTTGGAGATCTGCTAACAGCCACCTTGATGGGAAGCGGCACTGTAATTGCTCGGGGAGAAAGGCAGGCGTTTAGCAGTCATAAAAGAAAATCTGCCCACCACCAAACCAAATGCTGCTGCTCTCCTTCCATGTGGCCAGCTCATTCTGCACCCCCCAACCCCCACTTTGAGCTCCCCCTACCCCAGGCAGGTCTGGGGATTCCCTGACTTCTTTAATCCTCTCCACTCTGAATCTGGGGTTTGAGTGATTCTTTCCTGTTCCTCTTGGGGGAGACTGAGCACATGGTGAGGGGGTTACAGTATTCAGTGCATGTTTTCTGGGGCTTCCAGTGTGACGGGAGTCCAGTGACAGGAGCTTCTGATGGCTCTGGGGCTGCCCAGCAGCCTGTGACCACAGTCGATCAGCTGGGGGTTCATGGTGTTCTCTCTCTCTCTACCTCTTCAAAGTGACAACGGAGTAGGGCAAAAGGCAAAACAAAACAGTAAAGCCCAGAACAAACGGAAAGCCTGGCTAGAAGGCAAAATAAAATGATAATGATTTTTAATTTTGAGTCACAGAAGTAGCATCCTCCCCGCATGGGTGTCACAGAAGTAGCATCCTCCCCGCATTATGGGTGTCACAGAAGTAGCATCCTCCCCGCATTATCTTTAGTCTCTGTGCACAGCCGTCAGCTCACCTTCTCTTTCTCCAGCCAGGTGCCTCTGACACATGTCATGGAAGAAACCGTCAGCCAATAGCATTTGTACTTTGGCACTTTGGGTAAAGAAATGAAAACGGACTCAGAACCAAGCACCCTGTTCATGCCAGAGGTCAGGGAGGTCCCTCGCGGCCTTTGCACGGGGAAGAAAAGGCACGACTACCTGGTTGACTGGGGGCTTTCTCTGTGCTCCCGAACTCCTTTACCGTTTCTTTCTCCTCCTCTTGCAACTTCTGCTTTCCTTCTGCTGTTGCGCGAGCACAGCTGGGGGCAGGAGCGAGAATTGAGGGTTTGCGGATCCTGCACATCAGTCATCACTCAGAGCGCGCCCACCGTGAGCCCTTCTGCATGCAGGGGCCGTGCTAGACGACGTACAAAGTCACAGGCCCTACCCCTCTTCGGTGGGGGGAGAAAGTTTGTGTTTGGCTGAGGAATTAGCCAAGCTGAGATGTCTACGGGCCTGTCCAGGATCAGTGAGATAGCCCAGTAGGATGAGATTGGCCGAGATGATACAGTAACCCGAAAGGTAGAGCTGAGCCCCCCGCGTACCCCAAGCGCCTCTCCCTGGATCTGAGCTGCCTGTTGGTCAGCGATCGTGCCAGGGAGTGAGGGCAGGCTCCGGGTCTGGAAATGCCTCTCTGCTGTATTCCCTAATCAGATCTCAGTCAGATAACGGCTCAGACCTGGGAACATGAGATTTTAATGTGAAATGAATAAGTACCCTGAGACTGGAGCTTGTCACTGCAGCGCATCTGGAATCACTTACAGCTGGGTAAATTCACTGGGAGCTGCAACACTGAGGTTGAAAAGGAGGCGCACAGCGCGTTCCTTTTAATGTCTAAACAATCTGATGTTGACAAGCCTTTCACATTAACCCCAAAGTGGCAAAGTTTAAACCCTTTATTATCCGATTCGGTTTGGCAAATCATTTAGAGGCTTAAGAGTCCATATTTACAGGGAAAAGGCCAACCTTTTTTTTTTTTTTTTTTCCTTCTTAGAGCAAGCACCACTAATGTATGCACATGGCTGTTTACTTAGAAGGTTCGAAAGACCTTCAGCAGGCAGGCTCAAGCTAGAGAAAGTGAGTCGATTTTTTTCTTTTCAGGGAGCCCCTAATCTCTTTTTAGAACACAAAAGGCATGACCATTCCAAACCTTGGAAACTATATCAGATTAACAAATAAGTAGAGGAGGAATACAGGAACTCGTTTCCAAAGATTATTAGTCTTCAGTTGAAATATATTGTGTCTTGGCAGCTAACTCTAACTCTGTGTCATTTTCCTAAGGTTTTGCCCAGAACATTATGAGTGATTCCAAAGATGGCGAGTGGTCCTTTGAGTTCTATAGAAGACTACAAAATATTATAGAAGTTAGAAAGCTTTACAGTCGAGCATGGCTTAATAATCATCTATTGGACCTGTTGCCAAATTGGCAAAATTTTAGGGATCTCCATTATAACATGTGGAAGAACATGGAAAAAAGCTGCAAGTGGTTTTTGAGAACGAGATTCAGTAATAATTTAATAATTTTAACCACATCCTTTAAAAGCAATGAAGACATTTTAATTCATCTTCATAAAAAAGCATGATGCAACAGAACTGAGTTTTTAATTTTCATGAGGAGAGTTTTAATGTAATTGAATTTATTATTATTTTATTTTAAAGAAGACCAAAACCTCAGAACATGGCAATTCTGACTCGTTCTGGAAAGGAATCTATTCGGAAATTTCTGGCATTGGTTTGAATCCTATCGAAGAAGCTCATAAAGATTAACACCGCAGCATAATTTTGACCACAGCTGTTCATCCTTTAGATGTCATTTTTAACTTTCCTTTGGCAGCTGTGCAAATTTAGATATGAAATCACCAGTCACCAGCTCTGCTTAAACAGAATTTTTAGATTCTGTGATGATTTTCTGCCTATTAATCCTCCTCAGTAATTCTGCACACAATGCCAATTTTTACAACTTAGGGTACGGTTGAGTTACTATAGAAATGGAAAGAAAAAAAACTTTTTTTAAAGCGTGTTGCTTGGCAATATAAAACCTTTACTTATCTAGCATAATATAGCAGTTTTGGGTTAGGCAAGAAAAAGATGAAAGAATCTTAGAATCTTGTACATAGAAATACATGTAGCACCCCAAAATAAATAAATCTTATTTTTATAAAAACATACATGCAGTCTTAAAACATACAGTTTTAAGAAATGAAAAAGCAGGTTAAGTATTTCAAATGTTTTCCTTAATAGCGCCAACGTTTATGATCATAGTAATGACCCACAAAGCATATTACTTAACTTACGAGGGTTTGGATGCTACCTTAACCCCATCCTATTATTTAACCAGTAAAAATCTGCATCTAAATTTTGTCATCAAGAAAGGTGGGACAGGTGTCTGGAAGCTTTGAGACCAGGATGTAGTTTCTTCTTTTCTTTTCTTTTCTTTTCTTTTCTTTTCTTTTCTTTTCTTTTCTTTTCTTTTCTTTTCTTTTCTTTTCTTTTCTTTTTTTCTTTTCTTTTCTTTTCTTTTTTTCTTTTCTTTTCTTTCTTTTTTTTTCCTTTCTTTTCTTTTTTCTTTTCTTTCTTTTTTTAACTTGGGCACCTGGTGTTTACAGAATAGGATTTAGAGCTAGTCTGGAACAGCTACAACTTCATTGTGTCTCTGATTTATCTTTTGGCTTTGTATTCTTGGTAAACAACAACAACAAAAAGGTGATGCTTATTTGAGAAATTGGCGTCAGCTAGTAACAAGAGGGGCGGAGCAGCCAGTAGTGATTGTTCTGGATGAACTATCAGGGATCTTTTGGGAATACTGGTGCCTTGACCCTGATGGCCCTCAAAGTGCTGAGTGTAGAAAATGGGAATTCTCCCCGGACGTCAGAACATACAAGATGTCAGAAAAAATGCAGTTCTTAGAAAACTGTATTTTTTTGGCTAGGGTGGGCGTGGAGAGAGGAGGGGGGTGTGTAGAAGGAGAGCAGGGCTCATCCTAGCCTTCAGTTCAAGTGTGTTTGTGTATTGTTAGAAGAAAAAAAATTAAAAATATTAATTCAAACATCTATTGTGAAATCCTTAGTTGAATGGTAAAAACGTTTGCAAAAACGTTGAAAGTTCAAACTCACATCACTCAGTTTTTGGCTCTAGCCACTAGCTAATATCCAAACCACAGGTTTACTCAAACAAGTGTGAGGATGGAGGTTTCACTTTGATAACTAGGGTAACTATTAGTGGTCTCAGTTTATAGTGAGCACAAGGGGATGCACTAGACTTTGATTAAATCTATTTTCTGGTGATGCTCAGGCCTATAGAATGAAGTCTCTGGTTGCTCGAGTCATGACTGGGGTGCTAGGAAGTCAGTGGGAGGTTCTGGCAAGAGCACTGAGTGAAGAGTCCAGGGACTTGGGTACCGCCCTCTGGCTTCCTACCTGCCTAGTCCAGCTGGGACCTGGGTGGGTGTGCCTGGGTGAGACGGGTGCCCTGTTTTGGTTGCTTTGCAAATCAACCTTTTAAAATCCAGAGACTGGCTACAGCTAGTGGACTCAGAGATCATCTATAAAATCCGAGTTTGACAATACTATCTCACCTGTCTCCTCCCTCTCTGAAGTTCTCATCTTTAGCAAGAGGTTAAAATCTCTCAGTTTCCATTTGGAACTCTAAATAGAGCTGTGGCACCGACCTCAAATTCTCTGAAAAGGAGTGGAGAGCCCTGTACATTTCCTAATGGAAGTGACACACGTGGACTGGCTTCAAGGGGATAAAACAATCTAACGGAGCAGATGGATTTGAGAATTTTGCCGTTTTCAAATTTTGCTTTAAGGGAAACATAGCTTCCTTTTTAAAAAATATTTTATTTATTTATGAGAGACACACACAGAGAGGCAGAGACACAGGCAGAGGGAGAAGCAGGCTCCCTCTGGGGAACCTGATGCAGGGCTCCATCCCAGGACCCCGGGATCACGATCTGAGCTGAAGCAGATGCTCAACCACTGAGCCATCCAGGCGTCCCCATAGCCTCCATTTTTTAAAAAGTTAAACTTGTTGTATCAATGATTTTACATTCCTTTGGAAAGACCACCTTTTACTAAGTAAATTTTCAAAGGGGAGGCCAAAATATTGCTTAGCAGAAACAGTGGCTGATGTGCACTCAAGTCGGTGGCAGGAAACAAAAAGTTCTGCCTATAAATATGTTCTAGATTAGAACAACATCAAAAGCACTGAAATTGCATAAATAATGTTCTGTTTGGGGGACTGAAGTGGAAAGAAAAGTACTTAACCAAAAAGAATGAAATCAGCATTTAAAAATCCCTCAATACGTATTTTAATGTTTGCCTTTTTTTTTTTTTAAAGTCTGCCCAAGTTCATATTTACCTGCGAGACCCAATTGGCACCGAAGGATGGCCTGAGTCTCACAGGTAAATAACAAATGCTTTTGCAGACTGCCTAATTGTGTTCCAAACCCTGGAAACTGCAGGCCTCGTGGGTAAACGGTGTGCTTTGGCAACTCCAGGAGAAAAGGAGCACAAGGATGTACGTCTTCGAGTTAGAGCACAGAGCGGAGCCCAGTGCAGGGCAGGAAATCAGACCATCCCACCTTTGGAACTGGGGAGGGGGTAGCGGATTCTGAAATCTAAGGCAAGCTCAGACATGATTTATGACAAAGGTGATTTAAAAGACAACGCCAGGATTGCATTCTACTGGATATTGTGTTTACTTTTATGGAGAATATTCTCTCTCAGTCACTGTTTAAAATTGGCACATGTGGTGGAGCCTGTGACTTTGCACATCCCTGGCACCCTCCAAGCCCCCACCCTGCCATGGATCCCTGTGGTGTGGTTACCCGGTGGGGAAGGGGGTGTGCAGCATAGAAGGCTGGCTCTGGGCGCCCGGCTCTGCCTCCTTGTCGTGTGACCTTGAGCCTTGGGCAGCTCACTTCCCCTCTGTGGCCTGCTTTTTGTCCAACTGTATAGATATAAGGGGGTGGTTGTCCATAGTTTCTTAAATCTTTTCTAGACATTCTCTGAATAATCTGTGAATTCTGTGTCAGGGTTAAAAATGTCATGCACCCATTAGGATGATCCTGTGCTGCTAACCTGGATTCCAGAGTTTTGTTCCACTCCTGACAGTCGTGGGCATTTGACCCTCTCAAAATCACCCCAGATCACCCCCAGAGGAATGCACTGTTGTTGTCTGGGGGAAGTGAAGAGAGCTCTTCAGACCTCAGACAGAGGGAGAGCGACTATACCTCCAACTGCCCTGGTCTTGGGTAGACGCAGGTTGTATTTTGTGGCTCCTCAGGCCCCAGGGACGAGAGGACTCCAAGATCCATGATTTTCCACTCGTGCAGCCAAGGCCTCTCCTTCGCCTTCCGAGGGAGCAGCCGCTGCGTCCTCGCTGCTCAGCATCCCTGCCCCTCGTCAGCTGCAGCCAGCTCCGCCACCCTCTTGCAGAGCACTAACCTTTTGATTTAACTTTATTTGCCGCAGCAGGACTATCACCAAAAAGGGAACAATATGCCCTGGCCATCTGGCCCCCGCTGCCCGAGGCGCCCAGGCCGCTGCACGAGGGGGTCCTCGGAGGGGCCGCTTTGCCTTCCCACCAGCCTCACGAGACGGGTGCCCTGTTTTTGTTGTTTTGCAAATCAACCTTTTAAAATCCAGAGACCGGCTACAGCTAGTGGACTCAGAAAACCATAAATAATACAGCAGGCTTTGCTGGAGGGGAAAAAAAAAAAAAAAAAACAACCCAAAACCAAGCCGAAAAGGTGTATTTATCATTATCCTTAGCCGGTAACAAGTCTAAGATAAAGTTGTGTGGGGTTTTCTTCCCCCCATGACCCTTAAGCAAGTGTGACAGGCATTAACCTATCAATATTAGTGAGTGATTTAAAATACCAACCAACATTTGCCTGCAATAATTTCTGTTGTAAACGACTCCTTCTGGGCCCTCCTACCAATAATTCAGTGCTCATAAATCAGAACCCAGAGCGTGTTGCTTCTCTCTCTCTCTTGCCCTGGGCGATTCTTGAAGTCTTTTTTTTTTCTAGGGGAGTCTGGAATCCATTCCCATTGTATTTCTCTCTTCCTCCTGCTGCCATCTTCATACAGGATGTTCAAAAAGAACACACGTCTGCAAAATGAGACAGAACTCCATGCCCCACATCACCACCTTGTTTGGGTGACAGGAGGTACGGGGAGCTTCTTTTTCATCACTCTTTCTGGACACTTTGTCAAGGAGTTAGGCTGGCTTCTGGCGGAGGGAATCCATCTGGATCCTTCCACGTGAGCCAGCAGCTTCGGAAGCTCCACGCCACGGCGGAGAGTTTAGTTTAGGTAAGGATGGTGAGAGGTGAATTGTTGAATCTGTGGGGAGGTGGGGGAAGCAACAGTGGTGGTCAATGAGCCAGGACTGAGTGGCACGGGCCCACGGAGGCAATTGGTGAAAGTTCTGGATGAGTCGGAAGGCAGGTACCAACCCAGCCCGAACCAGCAGGCCTCAGCCTCCGGCCTCATTCTTTGGCCCGCATCCTTCTGACCCACATTCTGGCCCACAGAGGCAGCTTGAGTCCACACATGCGACCAAATAAAATACCCACTTCAAGAAAGGTAATTTCTTTAGAGTTAAAAGATTTATTAGGGGAGTCTGAAGAGTGGGGAGGGGGTGTTGGGGAGGAGCTGAGACCCATCTGGTTTGTTGTGGGTCTTTTTTTATTAGAGGAGAGAAAAAAAAATCGCTCTGTGGGTTCATATGTCTAAGGAGAGCTCAATTAAAGTTATTTGCTGGAGCTTAAAATATGCCCGCACCTGCTTCAGCGCTGGGCTCCGAGACCAGCACACTCTCCCAGAAGGCAGAGCAGATGAGGGCTCCTGTCGGGGCGAACAGAGGAGCAGGGCACAGTGTTTCACCTCCACTTTGGTCCCACCCAAGGTGGGGGGGGGAAAGTCAGCAGTGAGCCTGGAAGCAGTTTCCTGGTTTACCTGGAAACCAGAGCCTTTGGCCTGGCCTGTCAGTGGCTCCCAAGGGCTCTTCTCTTCTGAGAGTGGACCAGAAAGAATGGAACCAGGAGGGGGAACAGCGTAGATCGGCTGACATTATCCAAGTCACTCACCTCTATGTGCCACTTCCTTCTTGATAATGTTAGGATAATAAAATCGGTTAGGAAGGTCTATGGTGAGAATAATAAATAATAATGGCTAATATTCGTCAAACATTTGTTATGTGTTAGGAACTGCACTAAGCCTGTTTTACACATCATACCGCTGCATGTCAACCACAATCCTAAAAAATGGGTAATGTTGTCATCCACGTTTCATAGGTGAGGCAACCCGTACAAGGAAAGAGGAACCACCTTGCCCATGGTTACTCAGCAACCCAGATTCTTCTGACTCCCAAGCCTGAGCTGTTAGCTACCCTGTCTCAAATGTGACTGGTGGGGGAGAAAGAACTTCCAAATAATACAGTTACCATGTCCTGGGAGATGCTCCGGTTAAGCAAACATGATCTCATTTAGGATTTCTTCTGCCTTTTTGCAGTTTCAGTTTAGAAAGTGTCTTCCCAGGATGGGTGCTCCACACATATGGGTGTTGTGTTTCGTGCCAGGCCCGGTGGTGCTCAGAGGGGTCCATAGGCCTAGCGCTGCGCCCTCGGAAGACAGGAGTCTCCACTCTCTTCCATGTTCTGAAATAGGTGATTGATTTCAGAGCCTCCCTTTCTAGCTCTTGCTGCTGGATGAATTCTTTTATCCCTGATCCCTCAGCTGCCCACTGAATTGGAGCCAGTCCTGGATGTCAGGGAAGCAATTCACCTATGGGGCAGAGGATTTGCCAACTTTCAGTGATGGATTTTGTTGTTCGTCAGACTCGAACCTAAATCTTCTTAGACAGTTCCTTATTCTCCAGGGTTTACTTTGGGATATCTTCAGAGAAGGGGTCTGATGCAGGGAGGGTCAAGAGACCAGTGACCATAATCTGCGTTTGAAGAGGACTTTTTTTTTTTTTAAAGATTTTATTTATTCATTAGAGAGAGACAGAGAGAGAGAGAGAGGCAGAGACACAGGCAGAGGGAGAAGCAGGCTCCATGCAGGGAACCCGTTGCAGGACTCGATCCCAGGACCCCAGGATCACACCCTGAGCTAAAGGCAGATGCTTAACCACTGAACCACCCAGATGTCCCATAGAGGACTTTTTGATTATGTGATTCACTGAGATTTTTAAGTAGCTCTCCAGTGCTGCATCTTTCACAAAATAGCCCACTAGTGAATAGAATAAGTACTACCTACAGCCCAGAGGTTCTTTTTTTTTAAAGCTTTGGCCCTGATTCTTTCAGTTAAGCTGCACATGTATGTATGTACTGTAGGTGTTCACTACTGTGAGTTCACGGTGTGTGTGCCAGGCACTGTGGTCAGTGTCTCATCTGGCTACGTCATTTAGATTTTTTTTTAAAGATTTTATTTATTTATTCATGAGAGAAACACACACACACACACACACACACACACAGAGGCAGAGACACAGGCAGAGGGAGAAGCAGGCTCCTCACAGGAAGCCCCATGTGGGACTCGATCCCAGGACTCTGGGATGACTCCCTGAGCCAAAGGCAGATGCTCCACCACTGAGCCACGCAGGTGCCCCTTATTTAGTTTGTTTAAAAAATATTGTATATATTTGAGAGAGAGAACATGAGTATGAGCTGGGGGATGGCGGGGCGGGGGAAGGGAGGAGGGGCAGAGGGAGAAGGAGAAGCAGGCTCCCCGCTGAGCACAGAGCCCATCACAGGGCTGGATTCCAGGACCCTGAGGTCATGACTTGAGCCAAAGGCTAATGCTTAACTGACTGAGCCACCTAGGTACCCCCAGGTTACTTCATTTAATTTTTACAATAACACTTCTCTGTTCAGGTTCTGTGATCACCCTCATTATACATCTGGATGTATTAAGACTTAGAAATACTAAGAAATTTGCCTGAGTTAGTAAATGGGGGAGCAGGTTTTGAACCCAGGCAGTCTGGCTCCAGAGTTGTGACAGAACTCTTTGTTGCCTCCCATGGAAAGTGGATAAGGATCCCACCCAGTGTCAGCTCCCATCCAGCAACATGCTGTGTGCACCACTAATTAGAGGTTTGCTTTCCTGGACATATAGACTCATCTTCATTTTTCCGCAGCATCACTGATGATGAATTTATTGATTAGCCTCCCCTTCATCGACTGTAGCTATATCCACTGCAGCTTATCCATTATTACTTCTTCCATCCATTGTTGATATTGACTCAAGAGATTATATATATATTCAGGGATAGTGTTTGGGCAGGCCATCTGCGGACAGTCCACAGGAAATGACCGGTGGCCAACCTTGTGCCTGGAAGGGCACTGAAGCTTGTCGTAGCTTCACTGCCTTGGTTCACTCCTCCTTGTCTTCTGGTATGGTGGGGCGCGCTGCCTGCATTTGCAGAGGAAGTGGGTGGCCTTGCTTTATTCATTCTCTCATCACCCAAATGGCAAGAAGGTGGAAACACCCCAGGAGGGAGCAGGATAGGCTGTCTTCTCTTAAGAACTCAGGGAGGAGATGGGCCCCTCTCATCAGGATGTTGAAGAAGACTCAGGTTTGTGAGACAGTTCAGATGCCTCCACCTCATACTTTATATAATGGAATACAGTCTCCTCTCCCCTCCACCGCCCCAGAGTTTACAGCCAACTTCTCAGATGGCCGTGATATTCTTGCCTTTTCTTTTTGCTTCAATTGATTTTTGTTGTTGTTGTTTTGTAAATGCGTGGGTGAGGGCAGAGTCCAGGAAGTGATTTCCTTTCGTAGGATCAGGATTGGGCTTGGGTGGGAAGTGTGTGGAGGGAAAGCAGTGCCTTACACCATATTACCACACTTTCCTTTCTCTCCCTGCTTGGGACTGGACACAGGTTGAATGACTTATATCAAATATATCTATTCTTTAAGAAACAATATATTTTTAAAATTTGAGTAGAGCTGATGTGCAATGTTACATTAGTTTCAGGGGTACAACATAGCGATTCACCGAGTCTATATGTGATGCTGTGCTCACCACAAGCATAGCCACCACCTGTCACCACACAATGCTATGACAACACCATTGCCTGTATTCCCTATGCTGTACCTTTTCTTCCCATGGCTTACTCTTCCCATAACTGGAAGCCTGTACCTCTCACTCCCCTTCACCATTTTGTTCACCCCTCATTCCCCTTCCCTCTGGCACCCATCGATTTGTTCACTGTATTTATAGGTCTGATTCTGCTTTTTGTACTCATTTGTTTTGCTTTTAGGATCCACATATGAGTAAAATCATATGGTATTTGTCTTTCTCAGTGTGACTTACTTCACTTAGCATAATGCCCTGTAGGTCTATCCATGTTGTCACAAATGGCAAGATCTCATCCTTTTTCTTTTTTTAATTGCTGAGTAATATTCTAGTGTGTGTGTGTGTGTGTGTGTGTGTGTGTGTGTGTGTGTATACGATATCTTCTCTATCCATTTCATCTATTTATGGACACTTAAATTGCTTCCATATCTTGACTATTGTAAATAATGCTATAATAAACATAGGAGTGTATACATCTTTTTGAGTTAGTGTTTTCATTTACTTTAGGTAAATAACCAGTCATGGAATTATTGGATTGCATGGTATTTCTATTTTTAACTTTTTGAGGAACCTCCATACTGTCTTCCACAGTGGATGCACCAATTTACATTACCACCAACTGTTCACAAGGGTTCCTTTTTCTCTAGATCCTTGCCAACACTTGTTATTTCCTGTCTTTTTGATTTTAGCCATTCTGACAGGTGAAAGGTGATATCTCATTGTGGTTTTGATTTGCATTTCCCTGATGATGAGTGATGTTGAACATCTTTTCATGTGTCTGTTGGCCATCTGTATGTCTTCTTTGGAGAAATGTCTATTCAGGTCCCCTGTCCATTTTAAAATAAGATTGTTTGGATTTTTTTGGTGTTGAGTTGCAAATACACCTGTTCTTTTATTGCCAGGCTACTAATCAGAATCTCAAGAACTTACGTACTCTCTCCCTGATGGGAAAGATGTTGCTATCCCTAAGGCTTCAGGCCTTGAGCAAAAGCCCTCTTGCCCTTTGAAGAGGGGCCGTGCTGATCCAGAATGAAGTGGAATATGTACCCATGTCTGGTTGTTAGAGGGCTCCCCATCCTTATTTCCCTTGGGCTTCTCGCACCTTGCACTGTTTCAACCTACTCCCCAAATAATTATGTAGGGAGGTGACACTCCTCTACATTTATCCTCGAATGAGTTATGGCATGGCCATAGAGTACACTGGCCAACCACAGTCAGTATGACTGAGGGCAGGAAACACTTTGCTTAATGCCGTATCAGAGAACGTCACGGCTGTGCTGCTCTTGGTCAGGTACAGAACTTGGGATTTCTCTCTGCTTCACTTGATTTGATGTTTGCCGTTCCAGTAAATATCCTCCCATCCTCCACTCAAGGGGACTGAGGCAACCAGCAGAAGGGGTGGCTTTAGGGTCCTATGATGAGTTTATGGATGGGATATGGAAGGAGGTGGGTCCCCTTGACCAGGGGCTCTAATTCCTCTGGTGACCCTTATAACAGTTGTCTGTCCCTGTGTTTTGAGTCAGAATGGTAAGAATGGAAGTACTGACAGTCCATTGGAGTTGGTACCATCTTGTGTCTGTCGTCTCCCGCTAAAAGTTGACAAATAGGATTTCTCGCAGGGTGCACGCTCAGGTTCGTGGCATTCACTTTTCACTTCATATATTATTTTTGGTAACTAAGGAAAATAAATAGAACTCTCTATCTCCAAAGGCGTTGTTAGCATTTCCATGCAACTGGAGCTACTCTCAGCATTGGCCTCGTTGGAGAGCTGGATGAAATAAAAAACACACAGAATCTGCATATAAGCAAAGCAATATATGACAAGATCTGTCAGGGAGTGCTTTTAATGTTGCTTAACAAAATCTGTTACACTAAATCTTTATAGACTGAGTAAGTACTCTGAGTTCCAACAAAGTAAACCAAAGTAAACATCGCTCTTATGGGAAATAAAATTCCATGTGGTTAGGGGCAGGGCTGTGATTAATTCAGTGGCAATGAAAAGAGCATGAAAATATAGTAAGGTTATTGACTCCGTCTGAGAAACAATTTAGTATCTGCCATATATATATATATATATACATATATATATATTTAAATCGTATATATATGTATGATTTAAAACCAAATGATGGGTGATGGGAGAGGAACTGGTGTTTCTCATCTTTAATTATGAATTAATGTACTGATGCTCCAGGTATCATTGCTCCATCAATTATTAATACTAACCTCGCTACAGAAATCAGTAAGGAAAACAGAGTGATAAAAGGCAGCGCTGCAGAGATGAGGACCAGGTTTCTGTGAAATTCTGTGTGTGTCTGTGTGCGTGCGTGTGCGTGTGTGTGTTTACCTTTACAACCATTATCTCCTGAACTGGAGACTTCTCAGAGCTCTCTTGGACTGTAGCCTTGCCCGAAGTACATGCTTTCATAATGTGCATTTTTACGTTAAATGATTTTTAATATTCTACATATGGTTTCATGGTTTTAAGTCTCCTCTCTGGGAATGAACAGGGCTGTGGTATTATGATGAATAGTGGATTGTGTCCAGGACACCCACTTACTTCCCTACATATCAAACATGTGGCGCTCCCATTAAACATGGGACTGTCTCTAGAGATTACAGTTGTCCTATCTAATCCAGTCCTGTTTTGTTCCCTTGACCCGGATTGAGAAGGATACATTGTTCTCATACATTCTTCTTTTAATTAAATGCAGTAGATATGTCACGTCCATGAAATATTCCAGGTCTGTTTTCACATCTGTGGACATTTTCTCCTCCTCTCCTTCCATTTGGCTTCTTGGAAGGAAAACCAACCTTAAATGTGTGCTTGGATTAATTGATTGGTGGCATGCAATTTGCCAGGACACTTTAGATAGGATCTTAATATTTTGTTCCTAATTGTAACAGAATGTGCTGTCGCTGCTCTTTGCAGACATTCACCAAAACCCTTGTCGCCTGTGTCCAACAATTGGTTCGAATGGGCACTATATTCTCATTCAAATTGGCTCATCCAAGTTCCCTTCTACCTTCACCAGTGCTGGAGTCTACAAGCAAATTTTTAGGTGTGGATGTATGCCTCTGTGTGTTTTAAGTTTTAATTGCTGGGGGTGATTTGCTAATTGATCCTATTGATACAAAGTACTCGTCAGGAACCTTCTATGTACATTGCGCTTCACCATCAGCGAAGGAAACCTGATATCTCGTAAAATTATCCATTCAATTATAATTTTAAAATACGGGAGTAAACTCCTAGCAATTCACAAGAGGCTAAACTAGAGCCCCATTAGAAGGGTACTACAAGTAAACATTATTAATTATAAAAAATTGCCTAAATTAGATTTTTTTCACACCTGCTTCTTGCTTAATTAGCTAGCAATCCACATATTCCATTCAGTTGAACTCTTACTATTTATTCAAGCATACTTGACATTAACATACTGTTTGATGTTTGATATCCTCAGTTTTAATTTAACCACATGACAACAAATGGTGTTTATGAAATACCAGTGAGCTGGAAAAATATCCTGTGTTGGAGTCGCACATGGGACTGAATAGAGAATTTTTCTTTAGGAAATGCTTGAAGGCAATAAGGAAACAAGACTCTAGTTTTCTTTAATTTTCCTGTGTTTTCTTTCTTATTCTCCATCATGCCTCTAAGGGAGCTTTGGAAGGTCCTACAAGGTGGCACCAAGGCTATGAGGCAAGATGTCCTTGGTAATGTTAATGGTGGAAAAAGTACTGTCTACATAACTCCTGGGGAAGAATCTTACAGAACTTCCCTCACGTTAGATGGTCGCATTCTGGCCATTCTTTAGGGTTTAAAGAAGGGAGCAGGGACATGAAGATCTTTTGGGTAAATGGGGGCTATCTGGTGTTACAGATGACAAAAGTAAGGGCACAGAGGCCAAAACCAGAGACTGGGAGCCTTGAACTTCATCAGCGAGTCATTTCCTCTAAGTTGTGGTTAAGCCAAGGTGATGAGGTGGTTCCTTCCAGGGGAGAAGTGGATAAAATAAACATTTAAAATTTTTTTTTTTTGCATTTATTTATGATAGTCACACACACACACAGAATGAGAGAGAGAGAGAGAGAGAGGCAGAGACACAGGCAGAGGGAGAAGCAGGCTCCATGCACCGGGAGCCCGACGTGGGACTCGATCCCGGGTCTCCAGGATCGCGCCCTGGGCCAAAGGCAGGCGCTAAACCGCTGCACCACCCAGGGATCCCCTAAAATAAACATTTTAAACACAAACATAAACAGACATTTTCCCCAGTGTTGTTCTTACACCTGAGAGTCCAAAGTCATGACCTTAAAAGCGATAAAACAACAGGAATGGGCTAGAAAAGTTCAAAATAGACCTGCCAACAAAGACCTTGGACGTGTTATTCTCAGTCTCCCATGTCTCATTGGATTTATTCCTTTAACTTTTCCCTTGTTCCTCCAGAAGAGCCACGTGAGTGTGTCCTGGTTGCGATTCCTGTCAGCCACTTTGTAATATGAGTGCCTTGCAATCTAGTGATGAAACTCAACTCAGAACATTCCCTGGGCCAAGAGACAAAAAGAGAAAATTGTCTCCATAATGTATTGATTCTGACTAATGACATCACTTGTTGTAGGGGATTCGGATTGATAGCCCCTGGCTTGTCTCCAGTAAGATACCATTTTACATCTGACTCTGATCAAACTGTGTGTAAATCATTTTTAACTTGAGTCCTGTAGATTTTGTGTTCACACCACGGAACTATGGCTTGGGTTTGACATCATTATTCTTTGTTGGGCTGTCTTTGTTTAAGAGCCACTTAAAATTTTTGGCTGCTGGTGAATAGAGAAGCTTGTTAGCTGAGGAAAACATGTTGATGTCACACACTTGTTGGATTTTTCTTTTATTTTCTTTCTTTCTTTTCTTTTTTTTTTTTTTGTGGTAGGGGGTGGGGAGTCAGGCTATATGGATCCAAGAAAATGTGTGGTGTTACCCGTGATAGATGGATGGCTTTAGGTTCAGAGGCTAGATTCAGTTATGTCTGGATAACAGTTAGAAGCCGATCCGAAGGGGTTGCCGTCCCTTGGGACCCAGAGAATTTACATTGAGCCCAATACTTCTTACTTCTGGAGGGGCCTGTTATCCTGGGATTAACTTGTTATCCAAAATAGCCCTCTTGGAACTGGGGTTCAGGGTAAACCAGGTACATCAGTGAGCTAACACCACCAACACCCCATGCTCATATTGCTTACGATCCTCAAGAAAGTGGGTCCTGGATGGGATCTGGAATCAAAATTTGGACTGCCTTCTTGTGTCTTTGTTTTACCCATCATGTATAGACACATTAATGCATAATGTATACTTGAATGGAGCATAAAACAAATAGGATTTGTATTTGGCATTCAGAGTACACATCCCTCCGCACCTTCGTTATCTGTGTTTAAATCTGACTACTCCAAAGAATTTGTATTCCTTATGCCCAGGTCAGTTGGGCAATCAAGGGATAGAAGAACGTTTTAGGATTATGGAAGATATGCTTTGGCTTATAATTTTAAAAAAGATTTTCTTTATTTATGCATGAGAGACAGAGAGTGAGAGGCAGAGACATAGGCAGAGGGAGAAGCAGGCTCCCCTCAGGGTGCCTGATGTGGGGCTTGATCCCAGGACCCTGGGATCACAACCTGAACCAAAGGCAGATGCTCAACCACTGAGCCACCCAGGTGCCCTGGCTTATAAATTTTCTAAGGACAGTTTGGAGAGGTTGTACTCTACAGAAAGATAATTTAAAAATGAGCTTTTAACTTCATAGGAATAATGGCAAATGCATTTTCCATCTGAGGGTGATCACAGAAAACCATTTGGTTCCCCTCCCACCCATTTTCAACTGTATGCTGCCCTGGAGTTTGGACTCTTTCCCAAAAGACTCATTATTACTCTTTTCTGTTCAACAAGTTTAGAGCAGTTTAGGAAAATCAGTATAATGAGGAGGAGTCTCCATGTTGTTGATTACTTGAAATGCCCCTTAATTAATAAATTATAAAATTCATTTTATAGGGGTACCTGGGTGGTTCAGTCAGTTAAGCATCCAACTCTTGTTTTTAGCTCAGACCATGGTCAGGCTCCACGCTCAGTGCAGAGTCTGCTTGAGATTCTCTCTCTCCCTCTCTCTCTGCCCCCCTCCACAATAATAAATAAATAAATTGTAAAGAATTCATTTTATTTACTCTAGGGAAATTGAATTTTTATCTTTAAGTTTAAATTTTAAACTTTCTCTTATGGAAGATTTCAAATATAAGTAAAGGTAAAGAGAATAATATAGTGAAGAATTCATGTTATATGTCACCCAAGCTTGCTTCATACATACTCCAACTTTCTTTTTTAAATTTTAATTATAAATTTATGCATTTTTTACATGTACAATGCAACAGAGTATAAATATATCTGCCTCTTTCCCACCATGTGCCATGCATATCATGAAAGGAGTCTTTGGGTTGTGTTTTTTTTTTTTTTTTTTTAATTTTTTTTTTTTTTATTTATCCATGATAGTCACAGAGAGAGAGAGAGAGAGGCAGAGACACAGGCGGAGGGAGAAGCAGGCTCCATGCACCGGGAGCCTGATGTGGGATTCGATCCCGGGTCTCCAGGATCGCGCCCTGGGCCAAAGGCAGGCGCCAAACCGCTGCGCCACCCAGGGATCCCTGGGTTGTGTTTTTACATTGATTGATATAGGCAATTATGAGCACGTGCATAATATCTTAAAAAACGTATGTGGGTATATACATATATATTTATATCTATGTATGTGTGTATATGCCAACCTGTAGCATCATCTTCACTCATAATTTTAAGAGTCTAAAACTGGGGAATTGAAAGAAGTGGGAAAGTACCTTTAGTGAGTTTAATTACACATTATACTCCAGCTTTCTGAAGAACCTACCAGTGAGTGTTCAATGGTAGAAAGAATTCTGACCAACCCAACATATCCAGCTCTCAGGATACTTTTGTTTTTGTTTTCAAAGATTTTATTTATTTATTGTGTGTGTGTGTGTGTGTGTGTGTGTGTGTATGGCAGTGTGCACGCAGAGGGAGAGGGAGAAGGAGAATCAGGCTCCTTGCTGAGCAGGGAACCTGACACAGGACTCAATCCCAGGACCCTGGGATCATGACCTGAGCCAAAGGCAGATACTTAACTGACTGAGCCGCCCAGGCATTCTCTCGGGGGACTTTCTAATGATGCTTTAGGTAAGGAAAGAACAGTGTTAAAGAATAAAGACTCTTGACCATGCAAAATATTTTTAGGGGACCAATTCCCTTTTTACTGATTGATCTGTTGTGACAGAGATCTACAGGTAACCCCCAGCAAAGCAGAAAATCTGCAGTAAATTGTACCTTTCCTGTGGGGTTCATCATAACTGTTGGTGTGACAAAATGTCCCCACAATTTTAATTCCTCATTTGTTTATTACACGGGCGAGAGCTGATGAATATTTATTCTGGCCATCCACTTGTTTATTTGTACATGAAGTTTGTTGTCAGAGGCAGTGGTTTCACTTTGCTGCCCATTGTTGGGACAGCCGGCAGTACTGCTTATTTTACAAGCTAGCTTCAGGGACCTTGTGTTAAGCTCTGTGAAGAGAGCCACAGCTGGCCCTGGGGCATGGAACTGGTTCTTCTGGTGGGAATCCCACTTCTTTAAAAATAGACTGCCCATCTGATGATAGACTTTCCTTCACTCAGGATCACAAATGAGGCCATGATATTGAATACTCCTACAAGGCTGAGCAAGGGCTGAATCTTCCTGTCATGGTGTGGAGACCAGGACTGCAGGAACAAACTAAGGGAGGATGGTCATAGTCTCTGAGTCGCCCGTAAAGCTCTCCCTGAAACTCTCACCTTAGATGCTTGCAGACCGTTGCTTCAGGGCAAGAGATGAGTTCAAGGGTAGCTTTGCCAGAAACCAGGAAAGACAAGTGGGCTGGGATTTGGATCATTTGTGTTTATTCTTAGTTGCAACCCTCAACTTTTGGTTTCGTATCTGCAGAATGGAGCATTATAACCTAATTATTATTCCTATTCTTGAGAAGGAACACACACACACACACACACACACACACACACATGCATACACGCATGCATACTTTTTAAAAATCTGAGAAATGCTTTCAAGTCTTTAGTATTGTACAGGTGTGAATTATACCACTTGAGAGTCTATTGGCCTGAGTTGGGTAAGTGGATAACCCACTCTACTCTCCTGGAAAAATGACTTTACTCTTAAATATGAATAAAACGAATCAATCAATCAAAAGTAATGTTTTAAACGCACATCTGTCCCATAAAACAGCACCTTCCTTTTTGCTCTCCTAAGAAGTAATAATATTCTTGCCGTGCAAGCTGCAGAAAGAGAGATTGTACCTGAGGACATTTCAGATTTTGTGGAATGGAGGTTGTCTCTTGATGTAGAATATTCTAACTGCTGCTTCAGAGAAGGAATGCAGTGTAGGAGAATCTTAGTATCAGGAGGCCCAAGGTCGGGGATGGCCAGATTTCAGGGAGGCCCGTCTACAATGTAGCATCTGTAGCAGAGACAGTTGGGAGAAGAGATGGTCAGGGGTGGTTGATGTCCCTTAAGCATTTGTGATAGCTGGCGGTTTTCTTTTCTTGCTCCTCGGTGACATTTGCTACTGAGGCATCCCCATTCTTCTCATCCTTCCATTTTGGATGCCATGTTTTAGATTGGGCTACAGAGATGCAGTTGTAGGTAATAAAACCCAGAGGGAAAGGAAAGGGGGACTGAACCTGGGGGCAGAGATGTTTGCAGTGATGGCAAAATGGCTCTGGTGTGATGGACAGAGCTGGCCCCTGAGCTATAGATTTCAGAAGAATAAAATAAAAAACTAAACCGCAAACAGACAAGGATCAGCCTGGCTGTGGGAAGAGAAATGTTGATTACCTTCTCATACCTCAATTCATTTGCTTCTAAGAGCTTCCTTCCTCTCTCCCTGGAAGCCAGAAAACCAACGTGAGGTTGCCCCTGGCTCTGCAGAACAATCTTAACAAGACATCCTTGAGCCCAAGAAGTACTGAGCGGTGATCCCGCCACATCTCTATCAAGTTGGGCCTCAGCTTATCCTTGCCCTTGGCCCCCAGTGCCTCCCCCTTGTCTTTTTCCTGAGCCTAGCTAGATGAGGCTCCCAAGGACGCAGCCCTTCCAGCAGGTTAGCACAGGCTGGGGCCCATCATGCCACTATCGGCAGTGTAAACAAACCTTCCAGACTCAATTTTCTTTCATTTTTTGCCTCTCGAAAAAGAGATGGAAAGAGGCTACTTCAGAGTCTCCTGAAGTAATAATAAAACCAGACCTACTGGGTCACCATATGTGGGGAAAAGTTCTCTTGGGCCTTAGGATACACACTCGGGGAGTGAAACAAAGAAAGGAAAAGAAGCGGTCCTATTGGCAACTGTCGTTAGGTAGTATAAACAATGGCCAGTCACTGGCATGGAGCACGGGCTCAGATTCCAATAGCACTCGATGGGGAGCCTTCCTTAAAAAATTAGAAGAAGCTGGGCTGGAGCTGGTCCATGCTGGGAATGGCAGAAGAAGCAAAAACAAGAGTAAATGAATGGAAATTAAGCAGCAGGAAATGGGGATTTGGCACAAAGTTGGAATTTGAAACTGCAGAGAGGTGTCAGTGATAAGGTTGTATAGAGTTTCTGGCCAAAAAAAGAGAGAGAAGGAATGCAGATGTGTTCATTGAATAAAGTGCAGATGGAGAAGGGGGTAGGAAGAAAAAAAAGGCTGGGGAAATCATAATGAGTGGAGGTACATTTATTCAGCAAAGCTTTAAAAATTATTCTCCCCGCGTGTCTGGATGAAATTACAGGTTGGTTCAGATTGTTCCAATCTACGGGGGAGATTAAGGCAGCGTTTATTTACTTTTACCTTTTCCTGCTCTGGGCCGACTGGGCCGTGGCTGTCGGAGGCTCTCGGTGGTGCTCGGCGGGCCGAATCCAGGTGTGACTGGCCGTCTGGGTCTGCTCTGCCCAGGAGCTGCATCCCCTCCAGTTGGAAGTGACTGGGCCATCTCTGGAGAGCTGGTGTCAGTGTGTGGGTTCATTGTCTGTGGGGAGCTCATGGGAAGACGTGCAGCAAGGAGCCCTGACCCTGTCGACCAGTCGTGCTCTCTGATGGCGGTGGAGGGAAGCCTGGCCAGTTTGGTCCTGTCCCCTTCACCAACCTCCCCTCCCACGCCCCCCCAACCCCCAAGTGGCAGTGATGGCTTGAGCCCCATTTCTGCTGACTTCTAGGACAATGCTGGAGTTTAAACACTGTCTTATTTGGCTTAACTAACAGGAAGGCTGAAGTTGGCCTCCGTGGTTGTACCCTGTCCCCTTCTACTCCCTGTCAGCCTTGGACAATAATGCAAGAGACCCAGCCAAGTACCAGCCAAGTGCTCCAGAGGCAGTGGGCATGGGGGCAGTGGGGACCGTGAAAGGGTGGCCCATGGGGGCTGGTGGTGGTGGAAAAGTCTCAGACTTTGAAATAGGATGGGGACACTGGCCAAGGTCACTTTGCCATCCTTGGATGTTGGTTTGTCCTTCTCTAGAAAGGACAAGTTAACAATAGCTACCCAGTGAGTGTTAGAGATCCTCATTTGTTTGATGAGATGCCTTTGAAGAAATAAGTGTGCCAGTGTCTTGCAGAGCATCGCGTGCCAGGCGCCATCGTCTTCATCATCTGGAGGGCAGAAAAGCTTGCTCCTGGAGGCGAAATGGCAGTTTTAGCAAAGAGGTGAGATGTATCGAGGCAGGAGGGCAGTCTGGACACAAAAGTCCTACTGCAATCTTTCTTTCAAAGAGTGAAAGTGAGCGCTTTTTGATGTGCTTTAAGAGCAGGGGAAGACGGAGCAATAAGCGTGGCCCTCGGCAAAAGCTCCAATTTATCAATATGGATATTGGCACAGGTACGGAGGTGGGTAATATATCAATCTGGACTTCCTGTTGGCCTCCACTTGGTGAGCAGCAGTGCTTCCTTGGGGATGAGCCCAAATGGCACGTGTTCTTTATCAGTGCCTTTGACACAACAGTCTGGATCATATACAGTTCTGATTGTGTGTCATCTTGGGAAGGGATACTGCTGAAAGGTGAGCATTTAAATGTAACTGAGGGGAGAGTTGGAGGGCCGGTGACCATGAAAGGCTCCCTGTCACAGCAGTGCCACCTGTCACCATGCAGAGCTCCACCTTTCCGCTCTGATGTTCCTGGCTCAGAAATCATGGGTCTAGGTTCCCCCATCCTTCTGCAGACCTACCCGCACATCCAGTGTCAGGCTTTCTGGGGGAAGGAAAGGTATATCGGTACCTTAATTTTGTATCTGTTCTCACCAAACCCAGAAGGTAGCACTTAAATGTACCAGAATAAAAGCTTTTAAAGGGAATAGTTTAGGTCAAAGTGCCCTTGAACATGGCTTGTGGTTGCAAACATTTAGGGTAGAAGCAGCGGAGTCTCCCGAGTGCTGTCCTTTCTCCTCCCTTCATTTCCTTTATTTCCTGTCCTTTTAACAACATCAGTAGACTACCTAAAAATATAGGACATGTGTTAAAATAACAATGTTTTGAAATCTTTTTATAAAAATCCATTTGCATTCTTCTACATTCCTGGACACATGCATGTACATATTTTACGGGTTGGCAAATATTTATTAAATTTCATTATACGTTGAACTTTTTAAGCCCCCCAAACACTCAGAGTCTCACAAACTGTTTCTGGAATTTCATCCCCTTCTCCATTCCCAAGGCCTCTGCTAATTTAGGTCCTTATCTCTCACCATGGCAAATATAATGGCCTGCAGCTGGTTTCCTGTCTCCAGGCCCTTCTTCAGCCTCAGAAGTGAACTTTCTGGAGCACAAATCTGGGGGTGTGTGCCCTCTGTGTCTGGACTTGGCCTCAGCTCCTATGCCACATGAGGGAAGCCCCCCCCTCACTTCCACCCTCCTACCCCCACCCCTGGGGGCTGGTCCCTGCCTCAGCCAGGCTAAGATGGAGCTGTGGCTCTCTCTGCTGGCAGTGGCCTGTCCAATCTCTCCACTTTGCTGCAGCCTGGAGCTCTTCTCAGGGATGTGCACCGGGTGTCTTCACAAGCCTTCTCAGATCCTCCTGGTGCACGGCAGTTCTCGGGGCACCTTGCTTACAGCTGTCTCACAGGCTGGCATGCTGTGTCGGCATCCTCAGAACAGAGACCCCAGCTCCCAGAGCCAGCACAGCCGTCACCGTGCTTCACAAATCAGGTGCAGCTCCTACCTTCACAGAGCCAACAACCCACTGGGGGAAGACCGACGTGGTATAATGAAACGTGCAATGGGTGTTAGTATCACCCAGACCTGTAGGGTGCTTCAGCAGCAAATATCCAGGGGACCCAAACCAGATGGAAAGCAGGAAAGACTTCCTGCATGTTGAGCATGAGCAGGAAGGAGTTCCGTAGGGAAGGGGCCGCACAGGGCTGGAGGTGGGTGGGGGTGAGAAGGGAGAGTTGAGTAGGGCCTTGAATGATGGGTACAATCTAGACAAGCGGAGAGGAAGACACAGTGAAGACAATAGGATATATTTTTTCCCTGTTGACTCCCTCCCTTGAGGGAGGCCGTCAAAATGTATGGATTTTTTTTTCTTTGGCACTTCAAAGTGGGAGGCATTTGTTGGTTGTCCCCTCCTCTTGGGGATCTTTCTCCCTGGACTTGCGTTATCTCTACACCTGATGGAGAGGGGCAGGGTAAAGCAGAAACACATGACTCTCTTGGCTTGTGTGTTCAGGTGGGGCCACCGAGCAGTAGGATGCTTCTGGAGCTCTAGAACCACATGGCTGCATTTAAAAGCAGGCATCCACTGCCAGCAGCCTTCCTGGATGCTAGGGGTGCCAAGGTGGAAGCTTTGGGAAAGCAGTTTGGGTTCCCATGTAGCCTGGTTTCACTCTTCCTCCGCCTGAACTATTTTGAGACACTCCTGCCATCTTTCTCTCTCCCACACATACCCTTACTATGACTAGAATATAGCTAGTTCGAGCTAACATATGTTCTTAGAATTATGTTGCTAGCATGATAGATTATTTATTCTACTCATTTTTTCTTTTCTTTCTTTCTTTTTTTTTTTTTTTTTGAGTCCCAGCTCTGTGTACGAAGACTAGGGAGGTTGTTTAGATAAAGAGATCCTAACACACCTTGACAGCAGCTTATATAAAAAAAAAAAAAATGGAAAAGCCCCAACCTTTAAGAGTTCTCAAATCTGCATCCCATCTGTTTAATATGCAACCTAATGGTGCTACTGTGAGGCTCACTTTCCCACTGGGAAGCAGCTGAGGGAGAATCAGAGGTTCTGTTTGCTAAGCTGTTAGTCCGTGACTGTGGAGAGCAGGAGCCCTTGTGTGTGGAGCACCACCAGCCCTGCTGGCGTGGTTCCCGGCTTGGGAACCAGCTTTCACCTAGAGGAACGCTCAGTGTGTGGGCCAGTTAGCTCTGCAACTGGAGAGGACCCTTATCTTCTTTGGGGCCAGACTGCCCCTATTTCTGATGGAGAATCTGCAGTCCAAAGAACAGTTGTCTTGCTGATGGTGGCACAGACTCCATGAAAGACAATCCCCACAGCACATGCTCTGGCTTTGAATCCACTTTTTCCCTACATGGCATGAGGCTGGAAAGCCAGTGGCATTGGATTCTGCTAGCCAGTCTGGAAGGCAAGCAGAAGCTGGGACTCAGCCACCCTATGACTTGTCTTCTCTTCTAAGGAAGAGAAGATTCGGTCTCTTCTCTCCTAACTAAATTTCGTAATTTGATTAAGCCCGATAAATGCCTATTTTATTACTTTAAGGAAAACCATGTGTTCATTCATTCCTTCAACCAACATTTACTCAGTGTCCCTTATATATTATGTATATGTATTGAGGATATGATAATCCATCCAACAGAGTTTCTGCCCTCTAGAGCTTTCCAATATGGTGGTGGACAGCTAAGTAGACAAGTCATTGCCATCATTTATTACAGGAAAGAAATACCACAATGTGTGTGCCATGAAGTGAATCACTCAAGGTTCCATGGAAGCCCAGAGCAGGGGGCTTTATCCTGTGTTAGGGCTGGGAGGTCTCAGGTTCTTGAGCTACAACTGGACTAGGTAGTCTCTGAAATTTGTTTCTTTATTCTCCTATCCTAACTTCCTGAATCAGGTGTGAGGCTGTCCAAGGGAGGCTGCAAGAGCAGCACAGGAAAGATCCTAGCTTTCTAAGGACTTAAAGACTATTGGGGAAAGAACTTCATACTTTAGAACACGTAGAAAAAAATCTAAAGTATTTTGTAGGCCAGTGCTGTGTTATAGGATATGTATGATAAGTATTTTTTAAAATGCAAAAAGAGGAAAGAGTAGAATGAGTTAGAGTAGGCAGAAAGAGCTGTGTGGGAGAGATGGATATTCATTGGGGTTTTAAATAAAGTGTAAGAATTGCTTAGATGAAGGGCAGGTTAGGGAAGATCCTCCAGGCAGGGAGTTGGGGAAAGATTAACAAAGCCTGCAGAAGGAGTGAACACGGCAGATTGGGGAAGAGCCAAAAGGCTGAAATGATTTGTAATAGTTCTTAACCTAATGATTGCCCAGCTGGATTGTAAATTCCACATACACAGGGTAAGCACATGTCTCAGGTAGCCCTGGACTGGCCTGGTTTATGTGCCTGTTTTCCTGGTGTAATTATTACCAGAGCCCCCTTTGAACACTCTTCATAGTGTTCATATTAAGAATGATTAAACAAGTATCATTTCTGATGAGTCCTGAATGTTAATCTTGACCTTGCCTTTTTGTCTTAGAGTGAGTGTACGGTTGAAGCCATTGCTTCTTCTTTCTGCACCCTTGCTTACCCATGAAACGCTTGGTGCCTTCATTTCTTCCTAGGAACCTATGGAACCCAAAGAAATCTCCAACCTCATTCTGCTCTTGGTAGAACATAACAATTCACCCTTAGAGGCTGAAGAGAAGTAAAGACTCACTCATCTCTGTTCTAGCAAAGTGTGTGTGTTCTCTCTCCTCCCAAGTGAATTTCCAGGTTTTCAAAGATCTGTCTTTGTCTAAAAGAGTTGGATGACTTGGAAAGGGTTTAGAAATTCTTTGGACAGAGGCATCATAGAAATACCAGGTGGCCATTGGGAAGTGAGGGGGTGGATTCTATCCAGTGGTGGCGCCATTTATCATGTTCACTTGGATGGGCCAAGTAGGATTCTGGAGCAGGGAATAAAGGACTGTCCGACGTGGGACTTGCTCTTGCTCTCACAGCTGGTAATTCCAGCCTGGATGGGCCTGGGTTCCAGCTCACGTAATCACTTCTCAGCTCTCCCAGTGAGGAGGGAAGATTCTAGTTGCTGGCATAGTCAATCCGACACCTTTTTATGAGTGCTGAATTTGCAAAAATAATAAATGAAAATGAGATTTGTGTCATTTCAGCATGTGTTCTATATAATGACATAAGATGGTGATATCACATTACGGGCTAATTTAATTGCCTGGGAAAATTAATTTCTAAAAATGCCAAATATTTTCCAAATCAGATAGATTAGCAAAGCAGCATCTATTTTTGGTTTTCATTTGGGGAGAAAGATGTACGGCATGCTCAGAAACTTTTATTTTCTTTGAAAATCTCTAAAAACTACTTTGTCCTGGCCTGGGATATGAACTCAGTGTGGGGGTAGGTAGAGGGGGAAAAAAAAACACCCTTTTATTTTCATTTTATTTCTGAGTTGCACTTATTTTCATTTTATTTCTGAGTTACACTTATTCTTATTCTAGTTTCTTCTTGTCACTTTGTGTTAAAATTGTGGAGAATTGGCCTCATTTGTTAACTGGCCTGTGAATTATGCATTTCTGGTACAATTTAGAGTACCAAGGCATTAGAAGATTGCCTGAAGGTTGCCCAAATCCAGGTTTGTGGTTCTAGGCCTGAGGCAGGTGATGAACAATTATGGTGACATCTTTGACCCCTGGGTCAATGGCTCAACAGTCTTTAACCCATTCCTCTTGGAAGGAGACCTACTCTTTTTGTTATTCATTTGGCTGTAGCAAACCTTACTCTTGCACATTGGTACTCAGATACAGCAATGCATAAAGTGTCATTGATGGCTACTTTTGTTTCTCTTTGAACCATGGAGATATTTGGGGCAGTGGCTAAAGGTGCCTTGGCTACCTGCCTGGGCAGCCAGGAACCTTTGGGAACACAGGAGCATTTAGATTCTGAGGACCCATGTGTTGCAGAAGCCTCCTCTAGGTAGAGACTCTGCGTATGTTTCCGAGCCTTGGTTGTAATTGAAAAATGAGGCCAATTTTATTGTACATTTCTATTATTCTTTTTAATAAAAGTGTGTGAATCTGATATGGGTGGGCATCAGTGATGGCAGCCTTCTAGTTTTAGCAAACTATGGAATTTGAGAGGCCATTGTATGAGTTTAAAGGAAGAGGTCTTTGCAAAAGTAATAGGACCTAGCAGTCCATTATTTATCAGTCAGTGATAAAAGGGGAAACAGCCAGCTCAGCGGGGCGGCTCATTTCAGATGCTCTGATAAAGGAGGCTGCCCTTTATCAAAGTTGGTCGTCAGACAGTGTTCATTAATACATTTCCAAACTGATGCGCTATGCCCTGTTGTTGTCTCCTATAGAATCTCAGATCTATTTGGGTACAGTTTTTATTTCAAAAGGTGATGGGGTTAATATTTCTGGAAATAATGATTTAGCCCTTAACTGATTTTAAAACATCTCTCCAAAAATGTCATCGTGTGTGGTACTGATGAATGCCCCTAGGCCAGCTCTGGGCAAAACTGTGAAGTAGGCCAAGTTTATTTTCGACTTCCCTGACTGCCTCCAAATGTGCTCATTTCCTTCCTTTTCCCCTTTTTCCCCACTCTCAAGACCTTTCCTCCACTTCCAACATTATTCTTTTAATGCACTCAATTTTTTTCTTTCATACCAATGAAAGAATGATCCAGAAACCTTTCTAGTACTAAGGTACTAGTAACTTTTTATGTTATCCTTCTTAAGGTACTTGTACTTTATTTTATTCTATTGATTTTTAAAGATTTTATTAATTGATGTATGAGAGACAGAGAGAGAGAGAGAGGCAGAGACACAGGCAGAGGTAGAAGCAGGCTCCCCATAGGGAGCCTGCTGCAGGACTTGATCCCAGGACCCCAGGACCAAGACCTGAGCCAAAGGCAGATGCTCAACCACTGAGCCACCCAGGTGCCCCAGTACTTGCATTTTAAAAGGATGCAATGAGGGAGATCCCGGGGTGGCTCAGCGGTTTGGTGCCTGCCTTCAGCCCAGGGCGCAGTCCTAGAGTCCCGGGATCGAGTCCCGCATCAGGCTCCTGGCATGGAGCCTGCTTCTCCCTCTTCCTGTGTCTCTGCCTCTCTCTCTATGTCTATCATGAATAAATAAATCTTAAAAATAAATAAAGATTTAAAAAAAGGATGCAATGAGGGCCCCCTTTAAGCCCATGGGTGGGATCTCTAATGGCCAGCTTTCAGGATTGGTAGGCATGTTCTATCAGGAAGTAGCTTGTTGCAACCTTCTTATTTAGCCAATTAGGGATTCCATGAGGCTAAATTAGGGATTACATGAGGACCCTTGTTAAAGAAAATGAATATTAAAAAAAACAGACTCCCAATACCATGATGGGGGCACTTTTAGTAATTGTTAGCAGCAGAGGGGGCAGCGTGATGTAGTAGTGATAAGCCGTGCCGCAACCACATTGCCTGACTTGAATCACAACACCGCTTCTTTCTCACTGTGAGACGTGAGCAAGTTATGTGACCTCTCTGGACCTCAGTTTTCTCATCTGTAAAAGAGGAACGACAGCAGTCATGTGCCTCACTGGGTGGTGAGAGGATGAGACCAGTTAATGTGCTGATAGCATCGGGAAGGTGTTGGGCATGTGGTGAGCCCTCGATAAATGGTAGCGATGATGATGATGATGATGATTGAACACATTTGAAAAGTAGAAGGGTATGTTTGTTATTTATTGAGCTATGATTTTTGGTATGTGTTTGGATTCCTAGATCACTAGTGGTAACCCCCAGCGCCCCAGTGGTCTGTGGTCGTAATTGGAGTTTGGAAGAAAGGCACACCCTGGCTGGTCTCCTTTAGTGGAGAACAGGAAGCATGCAGGTAGTCAGCACCAAGGCAGGATTAGACTTTGGGTCTCCCAGATTTCCAAAACCCAGGAGTTCTCTGAGATATGTTCAACTTTCAGTTAAGGCTCTGTTTATTTCCCTTGTGTTCAGGGCTCAAGGAGGGAACTACTATTTCCTCTGCTTTATGAGTCATGGTTCTGCTCTGTCATTTTGGGAAGGGCCTCAGGCCCCTCAGCAGTGTTATCACTGTACAATTATCTCAAGTGAAGGCGTACAGCGAAGAGCATTTCCTTTTTAATGTAGTTATAAATGTCACATCAGTTTGAGATTTAGGAATGGATCAGGAGCTCTGTTTCCTAGTCAAACAGGGTATAATTAGAGTGGGACTCTGGGCCCATCCCTCACAAGACATTGTAACTGGGGAAAGTGAAGCAAGGAGCTGGTTTGCTTCCTCTGGATCAGAGAGGTCTCTGGAAAAGGAATGCCTTCTTGCCAATCATCCTCTAAGCTGCTCTGTGTGGATACTTGATCAAAGTCAGAAAATCGGTTTGTTTCCCCAGAGTAACGATGCCTGCTCTCCCGAGAAATAACACGTTAGAGTTTTCATTCAACCACAGAACCTGTGAGCTGGGGTGATTGTATGTGGCAGGAGAGACACTGCACATTGTCATTTTTGGTTTCTTCAAGACAGACCAAGGAGAAATCAAATCACTTAGAAAAGCAGTTCCTTTAGGATTAACTTCTAATCAGATCCTACCACCAAAGCACAGGAGGCTTGTGGAATGGCTCCATGAATGAATGAACAAAGGAATGAATGAATACATTGGCCAACTAAAGTCTTCGAAAGAACTTTCTAGTGTCATTCATGCCCTTAAGGAACATTTATTATGTGTCTTCCACGTAACAGACTTTCTGCTCTGTGGAGAGAGTTAAGTCACTGCTTTCTAGAGGGTCCCAGTTCAGCTAAAGAGACAGATGAGGAAACCTAAAATGACCAAAGAGCATGTGTTTATCAGAGGTCTGTACCAAATTTATAGGAAGGGCCCCTACCTACCTCTGCCTGGGAATAAAGAATCAGGGATCATTTCCCAGAGTGTGTGAATGAAGAATGAAGAATGAAGAATGAAGAGGTGCTACCAAGGCAGGGAAGGAAGGAACAGCATCCAGGTGGAAGGAACAACAGAGTGTAGAAAAGAGAAGGTGGGGGGATGTGTCACATTGCAAAATTTCTAACAGGGCTCATACTAACAGGTGCAAGTTATTAAGGGACTCTTAGGTGAAGCTAAGGGTTATGGACTCTGGTCTGAGCACAGTGGCAGTTTGGCAATGGTTGGGCAAGAATCAAAAATTTCTAAGAGGGAGTGCAGCCTGATTGAATTTGCCTTTGACAGGAGCTAGCGTATGGAGTGAGGGTTACATAAGAGGGGAGAACCTGAGGCACAACAACCAGTTAGGGGACCGTTGGCATAATTCAGGCAAGAAGCGAGGGCAGCTTGAATGAAGGCATAGCAGTAGGTGTAGAGAGTGCTCCTACTCGAAGTACCTTAAGCTCGAAGGCTCTTTTGAGGTAGAATCAGCATGATTTGCTTGGATGTGACGGTGAGGTGGAGGGAGAAGTCTAGGCTGCTGTCTGGGTTTCTGCCTTGGTTGGTGGATTGAATATGGAGGGTAGCGTCACTCCTGAGGACAGTCTAGGAGTAGTTGCTGGTCTTGGTAATTGAGATGGGGTGGGTGGAGGGCAGAGAAGGGAGGAAACTATGTGTCATCAGTGTCGTGTCCAGAAGCGTCCTTCTTTCCTGTTCATCATGGTTGCCCCTCACCACTGTCCCAGATAACTGTTGGGAAAATTAGGAATTCTGGTACTTTTGCATTTTCTTTTCAGTCACTTCTGTCTCAGGAAGTATAAAAAAATACATATGGTTTCAGATACCACGCTAGGCCTTAGAGAACCAGTCATGGATAAGAATCCATGCTGGCAGGGTGTTTATACTCTGGTCTCTTTCCTCGGCACTGTTCTTGGCCTGCCCCATCCTGTGCTTATGCTCACTGGGCTCCACTCCCAAAGGGAATTTGTTCTTAGTTCTTGCCTCATTCCAGATACAGTGTTGGCTGATAAAGGCTTATGAGATTTGGCCTTTCTAAGTAGGTGCACTTTAATATATGTGCTGCCAAAGCGAGCACGTAGGTGCACTTTAATAGGCAATTGTGAAAGTTGAAGAATTCTTTATCAGAAAGAATTCATTCTTTTTTTTGTTTTAAGATTTTATTTATTTATTCATGAGAGACGCACAGAGAGAGGCAGAGACACAGGCAGGGGGAAAAGCAGGCTCCCTGTGGGGAGCCTGATATGGGACTTGATCCCAGGACCCTGGGATCACGACCTGAGCTGAAGGCAGATGCTTAACCACTGAGCCCCCCAGGTGCCCCCAGAAAGAATTCATTCTAACGGTGGCATTTCCCCATCGTGGCAGAGAGTAAGAAAGATACTTTTTGGCCTATGAGGACTTCCTATTTTTTCAGTAAGGAGACCACTGAGATGGCAGCCTGCTCTCCTTCACCTTGGATTGTCCTCCCAGTTCCAACCCTTTGCTTATTCAGGGACCAGCCACTCTTGATTAATAGTAAAAGCCTCTCTCATCTTTGGAATGAAAGAGAGGCCATTTTAGGAAGTTTAGGAGTCCTGAATCCTTATACAGCACCAGAAATATAAATTCCCTTTCCCCCAATCAATTTAGTTATCTTCCAGCAGCATTAAACATTTAACAGAGCTGGAATCAGGAGCACTTTCCCTCTACCCTTTCTCTGTCTTTTCCCTGTAATCCCCAGTATAGACCCATTGTTTGCAGGCCCTCAAGGCACATTGCATTAGCAAAAACAAACCTCATGGGCTTTGGCTGTACCCTGGAAGCCAAACACAGATTAAGCTGAAAGAGACATAAAGTAGGAGAAAGAAATAGTTGATTCTATAGAAATGATGCCTCTCATATCCTGATTTCACTGTATTAGGTGAACCTAGAATGATTTGTTCTTGCCTCTATAACCAGGAGATACAAGAAGCTTCATTCAGGCCAAGATCTTGAATGAAATGAGAATAAAATGCAGGAAAAATGGAAAAGAGGGTGGCATCTTTCCCTGGGTTTCTTTAGCCCAGCTGCCCCTGAAGTCAACAGCCCAAGGAATTATGTTAGAAATGTTCTGATCTGGATGAGCACGTGATATAGAACAAGGGAGATACTGCCTAAAAGAAATTAATGTGGAATAAGACAGAGGTCTTGACTTCAACTTTGAGGCCACAGCAGAAAAATATTGACAAACTGGGCCTATGATAAAGAGAGAATTAGAATTATGCAGGCCATGAAAGGACCCATAGTTCGGGTCACAGGGCCTGGAAAAGCTTAGAGCAAGGAGGCCGTGGTGGGAGGAGACCAGGCAACATAGCAATCTTCAGATGCTTGTAGGATTATTGCACGAAATGAGGACAGGTCTCTAACCCTTGGGCCTTAAAATCGAATCCGTTGTTTTGTTTTACATTTGAGATACCTGTTGCCCAAAGAGTAAAGCAACTTTCTTAAGAGCAGCCTCAAATACTGCATCCTATCCTATCAAACAGGGGTCATGGGTCAGAACACCACTGAGGCCCCAACTCTTGGGCTGCATATACTACTGCACTTAAGAACTGAACCAACATATCTACTTTTGAAGGCCAAGCATGTACAAAGTCATATGCTGGATGCTAAGGGCGATTCTAACAGCGTATTTTGACCTCTGCCTACCAAAACTTCTAGTCTTATCAGGGGAGTGAAGACTGACACCCAGGAGTAATGGACTGTCTACAGCAGGCAATGCATGGAGGTCTAAAGAGAAACAAGATGGAGATGTTCTTGGGAGTGTAGAGATGAGAAAGATTACTTCAGCTGAATGGTTACACAGGTGTGTTTGTACACGTTAGGTCATAAGTTTCTAGCTCTCTGTCATTTGTGTCTTTTCCTCTCATTAGCTTGTGGCTCCTTGGAGGGCTGGAACCCTGCCTTCTCCTTTTCTTTTATCCCTGTAGAGTATCCAATGTGAGCCAAGCAAATGATGAAAATGCTGAGCTTCACTTAAATTAAAAATTTTAAGATGATTTTTTTTTTTTTTTTATGAAGACGTCCTCTTTTTTGAGTTCATCTGTTCACACAGTCGTTTCTCAAAGGAGCACAAGGGCCCTTTTTGGGTGTGGCCTGAGGGCCATGGGTCTGGAGCACACTGGGGCCCTGTTGTCCCCTAGGTCTTTTTCTTCTTCTTGAAAGCTGATAAGGACATTGATCCCTTAAGATATCAGGACAGTCATGGGGATTCTCCGGTATCTTATTCTGCTCTATTTCCAACAAGGAATGGGAAGGAAGAGAAGAATGTTCCAGATCAAAGTAGACCTGTCTCATAGTGTTTTGGGAAGAGCTGCATTTTTCTGGGGCTGTCCAGCTTCCCAGATAAATCCAGATGTTTCTGTTGTAAGAGGTGGACTATTGTTCCCTAACTCATGAACTAGGTCTCCAAACTAAAGTCATCATGGTCTGCTATTTGAAAGGCCAACCCTGTGCGAGATTCTTTGTTAGCAAGACTGTAGAGAGAAAAAGGCAGTGAATGGGGAGCCAGGAATCCTCGGTTTTAAATGAGCTGTTTCCACCAGATGACCTCTGAAATTCTACTCTAGTTTAACAGTTTTATTCCATAGAAGACACAAATGTTTGGCCATCAGTCCAGTTCAGCCCCTCCACAGCTAGGGAGATGAGGTGCTCAGGTGTCAAGAGACAAGAGTCCTATGAAGTTCCTCGTGGATGTGAACTCTAGTTTTCAGGCAAGCTTCATGGAGAAAAATTCTGTGCTCAAGGAAGTTACCCCTTTACTGAGGTACAACACATGCAACTTGCCTTATCCCATCTACAAAACATCCTCCAGCCCATCCCACGCAGAAGTCTGCATAGCGACCTGTGACCAGTAGAAGAAGAGCCTACACAATATTCACCAAGTTCTGCGGCACCAAGGGGAAGCAGTCCCTGCCCTGGCAAGTGAGGGGTAGGTGGGGACAAGTGTGCTCCTCTTACCACAGTTGTCTGGCTCTCTGAGCCCCAACTTCTCACTTAATTATCAAAGAAAGGAGAGATGTGTAGAATCTCCAATTGAGGCTGAGGTCAAATTAGAAAAGGCTTTCAGTTCCTATTTGCAGAATGATTTTGCCATATATGTATCTCTGAAACGGCCTGGGGAGGGGGCTAGGGGTTAGCCTCTGCCCTGGCTGACCTTAGACGGCACTTAATCTCCGTGGAGCCTCTCTAAAAGGGGCGTAAGCCCCACAGGGATGTTGTGTCAGGCTACTAATGACTGTAAAAGGCTTTGAAAACCCCCCCAAGTACTGGAGGAATGCCTCTCCCAGCAAGGCGAAAAGGAAAACAGTGTGTTTCCTGGACACTATAGCCTGAAGACTTGCTCTTCCCAGGGCAGAGGAATTTGCAGCTTCTCTCCATCCTAAACAGGACGTGGGTGAACCAATTTTCCGACTATTTAAGGACCCAGGAACTTCCAGGTAACAAAGAGCTCAGCCCTGGAAAGGGGAGGAGAATTCAGAATAAGGGTCTGGGGGAGCATCAGAATACAGGAAGGAAAGCAAAGAGAAGAGAGAGTTTTAAAATCCTCTTGCCACACTAGAGCTGCCTCCAAGCGCAAGGGTGCTGGAAAGGGAGGAGCTGTGGTTACTGAGTGTCTTGGTAAGCATATGAATCCAACAAACATTTATGGAGTTTATTATGTTCTGTATCTTATATATTTTTATATATGATATATGTTCAATAATATATATATATATTTTTTTCTCATGTCAAGTGATAGGACACAGTAAATCCCTCAGAAGAATCCTTCAATATTTTTCGAGATTTCAAGCCTGTGCATATTATTAGGCACGAAATGCAAGCCATTCACAGTGCCCCACTGCATAGGGTACATACACCGGAGTGAGTGCCCAGAGTTATTTTCAAGTGGTGAATCCATAAACCCAGACTATTCCAGGACCTGGCAGTCAGTGCATGGGCCCATGTACAAGGCTTCTTAGTTATCTGTTTTTTAAAAGGAAAATACTTTTTGTTATCAGTTTTCAACACTGCAAATAATGAATGTCTCCAAAAAAAAATCCTACAAATGAATCAAATATAAATACACAATATCTTAAAGAGGTTAGAGAAATTGAGTGCTTAACAACATAATAGGGTTTATGCCCAGTCCTTCTGTTTCCACTTCTCTGGAAACACCTTATCTTGTGCGTTTCATTCACTCTGTGGACTGAGGACTGACAAGGAACGAACGTTATACTGAGGCAACTGAATTGTATATTCTTCAAAAAAGAGGGATACCTGGGTGGCTCAGTGGTTGAGCGTCTGCCTTCGGCTCAGGGCGTGATCCCAGGGTCCTGGGATCAATTCCTGCACTGGGCTCCCTGCAGGGAGCCTGCTTTTCCCCCTGCCTGTGTCTCTGCCTCTCTTTCTGTATCTCTCATGAATGAATAAATAAAATATTTTTTAAAAAAGGACAAGGAAAGAACCAGTGGGCAGTGTGGATGTCAGTGTGGCCCCTCTGACAATAGCCTGTGGTCTGGGACTCTTGTTGGATCCTTCTGGTCAACCTAGGTGTCTTTACTGTGGCATAAGGCACAGACTAGGAGGTCAGATAATGGAGGAGTTATTGTTTCTATTGCCTCTTCCTTTCCTGGACTCCTTTGCTTCTTCTGTAGTTGTGTTGTCCCATTCCCCCCGCCCCCAATCTCAGATGGCAGAGGTGAACAGAAGGAAAGGGGTGCAGTAATGACTTGGGGGGATGCCAATCGACATCTAGCTCAGTAGCACTGGAAGCACGGAGATGCAGTCCCAGGGACTGGAGAGGAGTGGCCTGTATCCCTGCCATTACTGTCACTCTTCATACCCACGAGGTTTGCTGTCACACCCTATCAACTAACCCATGAAATAATGCTTGAAAAAATATTTTAGAGATAGAGTGCTGTATAAATATAAAGTATCATTATAATTGTCATTAAATCTTGCCAGAGTAAAATATTTCCTTTAGGATGAAGTTGTTTGGCACATGGGAAAAATTATCCCTGCTGTCAGCCTTACAAATAGCTAGCAAACATTTACTAGTCTACCATGTGTGGTAGAAGGGGGAGGCCATGGAGGTTGGGGGTCTCTCTCTATATACGTATTCCACATGCCTTCCCTCAAGAGGCACATGGAAAATGCAATGAATGAAATCATTCTTGCACTCACCTGGTTTAAATCATTACTTGCCTGGTCAAGGGGGCGGGCGCCTATTTTAAGGTCTTTGAGGAACCATGCAGAAATCAAGGTTTTTATTTCAGGTGGCCCGCTGAATGATGACTTCCCCAAGCCTCAGTTTCCTTTTATAAAATGAAAGAATGGAGAGAAATGACCACAGAGGTTCCTTTCCGCATCTGGTAATGAGTGGCTCTCTGTGGCTATTAACTCTGAATGTGTATGTCTGGGATGTGGCTGGGAACACCGAGATGGAGAGAGAAATGTTCAGAGATCCTTGAAAGAAAGGTGTCAGGGGACCAGGGTGCAGCTCAGGATAGAAGCTGCTCAGAGTTCTAGCCTCTGCTCTTCCACTTGCAGCTGCCCGGACCTAGGCAAGCCATGTAACCTTCCTGTTCTTGGTTTCTATGACAGTAAAATGTGCAGCTAGTAAGTCTCACCTTAGAAGGTTGATGTGAAGTGCAAAAGAGGTATATGAAAAGCTGTTTTGTAGGATGCTCTTCAGACATAGGTCACCGGGAACTCTGGCTGTGCCACCAGCTTCAGGGGGATGTAGGCACTGTGCAGAGCCCCCACCTCCAAAGTCTCTTTCAGTTTTATTTTTAAACATTTTAAATTTTTAGTAGATTTTTTCTATTTATTCATGAGAGATACAGAGACATAGGCAGAGGGAGAAGCAGGCTCCCTGTGGGGAGCCTGACACGGGACTCGATCCCAGGACCCTGGGATCATGACCTAAGCCAAAGGCAGACACTCAACCACTGAGCTACCCAGGCATCCCTCTCTTTTGGTTTAAATAGCCTATACTTTCGTGACGATATTTCCAGGTTATTTTTGTGAAACACCCTAGTGTCTAGCTATGTATCTTAGAATCATCAAACACAGATATTTCTAATTAGAAGAGCCTTCAGTGTCATCGAGTCCAGCCTGCTAAGTCATGCCGTCATGATGGAATCCTGGACAACGGGTTAGTTATCACGGTGGGGGAACCAGGCCTAACAAGGGGGCTGATTTTGATTTTGAACAGTGTTACACTTCAGCAAATTTTTTTTTCCTATTGAGCCCAGATCTACACTTTGGTAAATCTCACCCTGTGCTCCTACTTTCTGTCTTCTGGAACCCCAAACAACCTAAAGTTCTTTGCATTCGCGCTGTCTCAAACTCCTCTCTTGTCTAGGTTAATAATCTTCTCTCTGCTTCACAGATAAGGAGAAAGAACAGAGTTAAGTGGCTCATCCCTGATTACATAGTGGGACATATTAGGGTTTGGGGAGAGCTGACTGCCAGAGGTTTTACCACTGCTGCCTACCCCTCCTGAGACACATAGAAACGGTCTTTGAACTTATATGGGGGAAGCCTCTGCTTCATTTTGCCAACAAACCACAATCCTTTGCTTTGTTTTGAATTCCTTTGTTTAGCTAAATGTTTTCATCACATTAATTGTAAAAGATTTTCCTGGTTGACCAAGACGGACTCATTAACGTATGTGTGTGTTTGGACACACACACACACACACACACACACACAGGAAACCCACGTGTAACCAAAGTGAGGTACGAAACTCCGGGGAAAGCCATCCCACGTTTATGTTTTTATGTTAGACTTGCAATACTACTAGGAAAAAAGGGAATGCGTGGACATAGGAGAAATATCTCTGAATTTTAAAGTAATGCTCTCAACCTGAACGAACCCAGTGATGTAAAATGAAGGAACTAGAAGGAAAAGATCATAGCACAGAAAAGTTAAGAGTATTTGAGCTTTGTTCTGTGAGATTATAGACTATTACCCTTGGTCACTCAGTTTTACAGTTTTAGAGGGAAGTCAGCACAACAAGAACAACAATAACAACAACAGCACGGTGTTATGTTTTGTGTGTGGAACAGAAGGAGAAAAGGTGAGAGTAGAAGGGAGGGGACTGTCCCACTTGCTGACCACCACCACCACCCCATGGAGGGCTTGCCTAGGTCCCTGAGAAGCTTGGTGGTGAGCCGAGGAGAGCAGCCTTCTGTGACTTCTGGATATGAGTAGTCAGCTTTCCCTTAGAAGATTCTAAGCGTCCTAAAGGGAGACGTGGGGGGTCACTTAGGACTCATCGCCTCCTCGCAATACCAACCATGTTGTACAAGTAGGGAAAACAAGGCTCACACAATTGCCATGACTTGCATAGCACCGCCTAGTCGGTAAGCAAGGCAGAGCCAAGCCTAGAGCTCTGGTCTCTGAGTCTGAGCCCTGCGCTCTCCCGACGGCATCACTGAACAGAGTGGATGACTTAATTCTCACCGTCCAGAAGATGGACACCCTGAAAACAATCACCCCTTCCACCCTCTGAAAGCATGAAGAGTTGTCTTCCATTCAGCCAGAGAAAATCTTATTGTCAGCTCCTTCGGTTATCGTGGCGCGAAGGCACAATCGCTTTGGAAGCATTTAGATTTAGCATCTTATAAGGTTAAGATATTTGTCTTCTGTATTTACTGGAAACGATGGAAGAATTTCAACAGCTGTACAACTAGAGCCAAGAAGAAAGACGGACAGACAGAGAGAGAGAACAAACCAGGCTTTTTTTTTTTTTTCAAAGTAAGGGAGGAAAAATAACATTAACACAAAGGAACACTCTTACTAAGAGTAGGTGGAGAAAGGCATCTGAAAAATAATACCTCAAGATGCATTGAAACATTTTAGGGAATTAGGGAATTCTGATCTCCTGAAAAAAAAGAAAATTAATATTAAAGACAAGCTGTGAGTTTCCATCTGGCCTTGCCGCTTTCGACTAACGCTTCCATGACGGAATTCATCTGTCCATCAACTGTCAAAAATTCTCCTGTCAGTAAATCCCACGATACCCCAGCAAGCCCACCCCGCTCAAAATATTCCATGCCACAAACTATTCCGAATTCTGAATTCTTTTTTTTTCAGATCTCTGTACTATAAGACATGAAAGTTGTTGCTTTCTCCCTCCCCACCCTTTTTTTTTCTCTTCGCTTACCCCAAATCTCTCCCACCTATACCCTTTAGGATGGGGGGGGGCGAGGGAACTTGGGTGGAAAATTTGGGGAGCCCTCCATCATTTGGAGATTCTCACCAAGATCCTTCTGAGCTTTTCCACTAGAGTCTGACAACAGACAGCCCACATCTGTTTTAAAACCCTGAGTGGTTGTGAAGTGTGAACTCCCCACTGTTTAATGTAACTACATGACTATTTAATGTACACAGTGGTAGAGCCGCTCACAATGCCAAACTGTTGTGACATGCCTGAAGGACATATATAAACAGAATATACTGTGGTTTATTGTGACAAAGAACATCTATGCCACAAACAGGGAGATGTGTTTGTTCGCCAGTACCGTCAATTGAGAAAGGAAAAAAACGTCTGGGAGATCCTTTCCCCTACCCCCTCACCCTTGTCAACAGTGAAATTGATACGGGGCTAATGAATCGATAAATCCAGAATGGGCATTACATGCCCTATTTTAATAATTTCAAATCCAGAATTTCAAAACCACTTATCTTTTAAATTAATCTGAATATATAACAGAGGGAAGGAGGTGTGGGGGGAGGACAGACAGGAAGGAGCGGAAACAGGGATTGCTGAAGATTTTGGCCTCTTCCTAGAGCCTTTGTTAACTTTTACGGGTGTTAGGGGAAATTGGGGAATATTTTGGTGCTACTTTTGGTTGATTTGGGGGCCATAATTTTCTGCACATTGTCGTAGCTGCTGCTAGTGTTAATAAACTAAATAAGAGGGAAGACATTATGGCTTTGCAAATATATTTCATTTTTAATATGTTTCTCCCAAAGGTGAATTCTTGTACCTTCTGACATCTCATTAATCAATTGATCAGAATCTGTTCTTTTACATCTCGTTGCTACAATTCTAATTAACCTTTGCTGGTTAAATACTCACCAAAAATCAACTCCAATTGTTTTCCTCTAATCCAAGCGTTTCGATAAAAGCTTTTTGTTTTTATCAGTCTTTAATTAGGAATTAAGTGGAAAAGATCTATACTGGGTGGTATCTACTGCTCTTTAGGGGATTTTTGAAAACCTACAATAAAATCTTTAGGCATGAGCATCGTACAAAGATTATGCTCTTAGTAGGCCTCCACAGTGTAGATTCAGCCACTCTTGTGTATACGTTTAGGAAAAAGTCTCTTTTTTTAAAGTCAGAGTTCCCGTTTCTCGGAAAATAACTATTTCCATGGAAAACAAAGCAAAACAAAACAAACATCCCAAAAGGACAACAAAAAAAGTCCCTTTGTAAACAATACCAAGAAAGAGAAGGGAGATTTATTTTGAAAATCAATTTTAAGCTGCTATTGTTGTTGGTATTTTAACTTAGGCTATTTTGGTACAGACCGAGATTCAACTGCGTCCATCATTTCTAGATGGAAAACACCAACGCTAAGGCCCCGTAATTAGGATAACTTACTCTTGCCCCTGACTCTGGCGTTTTGGGGTTCCCATGATTTGTATATTACTGTGTCCTGTGGTTCGCATAATTTTCCCTAATAACTTGGCGGTCACCGAGGGAATAAATCTGACTACGGAGAGGGCCTTTAATACAAACTCGTGAATGCTTTCCCGTTTGCCTGAGGACCACAGCCTAAGTCCAGGCTGCAGATGAACCATGGGGGGGGGCACCCAGGACTCCCCTTAAAATGCATATGTTAAAGGACAGTGGAGGGAACGCAGCTCAAGAGAGGAGCCGGGGACAGAGGAATCCAGCCACGCAGCAGCGGTGGCAAAACCCACTTCTGCAGAGCAGGCAAATGCGGAGTTTTGGTGGAAGGTCTTTTAGAAGCCGATGGTCCCTGAAAAGTACCGGTCAAGTAGTTGTGTTTTGTTTTGACACGATTTGATAACGTGTTCTTGTCCGCTCATCTGCCGCCTTTCAGCACACTGAACATTACCATTACGGAGTAACACCTCACATTAGCTCCTAATGTGCAGAAGTTTCTGGTTACACGGCTGCAGATGCTGGCTTGCCTTACCACCCTCGCTCAGCCCAGCCGGGGCGGACTTTAGCGGGGCTTTTATTTTAATTTCCTTTCTCCCGCTGGTTGCAACTTTGGGAGCCCGAATGCAACCCTCACCACGCAAACGGGGTTAGTGCCTCTTTAAGGAATATTTAAATTGCATTTCCTACTGTCAGTTAAGTCTCATCAATCATGTTTTTAATTAAAAAGAAGGACATCTACATCCCACTTTCCACTCAAAGTGCATAATGAAATTGTAGATTGGGGCAGCGCTGGAGAGTTGCAGCCTTGCTCCCCGCGTTCTGCGGCTGGCGGCGCGGGGGAGGTCAGAAACACTGGTGCATATGCAAGCGGCAAACAAATAACACTCCTGATAGGGCCGGGTGACATGTGTCAACCCTTGTCATCGAGAAACAAGAAAGGCAATGTGCCCAGACAAAGGGTTGGGTGGAATCTCTACACACTAGCAGAACCTGACCCACGCGTGAGGGCTTTGTGTAGCAGATGCCTCTCTCATTGTTCCGTGCCTCCCTCCCCAGTACCCCTGACAACAGCCACTGCCGCTGGCATTCCACCCTGACATCTGTTCAGCTTTATTGATGCGGCCCTGGAGGAATTCCCAGTGTAAACAGGGAATTCTCCAAGGGAACCCCATGTTGTAAAGGGATGAGCTGCATAATGCAAAGATTTAACCACTATTTAAAGGTGTGACACTTGATTGAAAGTGACTTGATTTTTACCCCCCTTTCCAATGCTGCCTCCCTCTCCAACCCTTAACTGTATTTGGCAACACACTGGCTGTGGCAACACCACCCCCCCCAACCCCATCGCTTTGTTTTCCCGATGCATAACTGTTAGAAAGAATGAAGGATTGGTGGTGGTGTTTGGGGTAGTGGAGGTGGGGAAAGAGTGGTGGGGGGGCTCGGGTACCACCGTCCAAAACAGCCACTTAAAAAAAAAATCCGGGTTACAGTCAATTGAGTCTAGTTGTCGCGCTGGGATCGTGCCCGCTGCCCACCCACACTCCTGGCGAGAAACAGCTTGAAAGTGGATTGGTCCTGTGGCTCAAACTAATGGCGTGGGCTTTGTGCTCCTCGCTAGGAGCAACTGTGGCAGTTTGCACAGTCCCTGGGCAGAGCCCGGTCGGACCAGTTCTGGCACTGCTAGAACTTACGGGATTTGCCTTTGGAATTTTATGTCTTTGGCAATGGTGCCGGAGGATGTTAATGCGAATTTTTTAAAAAACCAGACCTGTTAAGAAATGCAGTGTATCTCCCTTTGCCCCGGCCAACGTGCATGCGCCGTAAGGCCAGCTCGGAAAGGCTGCAGCCTCACTCAACTTCTTGGCTGATATTCAAGTACAGGGAGTGTCGTGAGAGCTCAAGGCACTAATATTTTGTGGCTGAGGGTGAAATATGCAGAGATCCGTCAACGGGGCCCTATGCAGCAGGGCCGCATCTAGTTAGGAGTGAACTTTTCTCATTAGGATGCAAGGACAGAGTGTTATTTTGTGAGGCCGTGGGCCGGATTGGGATTTGTGCGGGTCTGGCCCCCAGTCCTCTCTAATCGACTGGTGGATAGATAAAATTTGAAAATTGCCATGACTCCTTCTTGCACTGATTCGAAATAAGTCGTGTTCTGGGTTATCATAATAAAGGCAAAAGTAAATAGCAGAATTACCAGGGTATGAGGTCCAAAGTTGTAATGGGAAATTTGGTTGTATGAGCGCCTAAAGTGTTGCTGAGCTACCTGCATTTTCAGAGAACAGAGATCTATCAAAAAAGGTTGGTGCTTGTGTGTGTGTATGTGTGTGTGTGTGTGAATTAGCCATAATCAGCAGGCCAGGTCTTCACATAGAGCTCTAAGATTTGCTTTCAGCTGACCCTTCCTTCGACAAAGGTGGTCTCGTGTTTGTAAGGCAACAAGAAGCCTACCTGGCATTCAGGAGTGCTGTTGTTCCCACTGTCCCAGATTGAGTTTTTACTTAAAACGACAAGGGGAAGCCTTCAGGTTTTTTTTCTCCTAATAATCATTTCTGTATTTTCTTCTGAAACAGTGTATGACCAGTTTAGAATATGGACAGGCAAAAGAGAATAAAATGAAAATGACCCATGAGCTCACCACTCAGGAATAACCACCAGTCCCCTTGGCTAGTCCTCTTCCGCTCTTCTTTCTCTGCAGTTCAAAAAGAGTGATTATCCTGTGTTGACTCTTCTGTAGTCTGCTGTGTGTGTGTGTGTGTGTGTGCGTGTGTATTTTTAAACTTACTAGACTATCTTTCAGTATCATTAAATATTCTACAACATATTTTAGATAATGATGCCGTATTCTTCTGTATATCATAGTCAATTATTCATTTCAGGACAAGTGTGGTTTCCACTAGGATATTTATTACGAGCGACGTTGCAAGGAATACCTCTTGGAGGTAAAGCATTAAGCATATCCAAGACTCCTTCTTTGGGACAAACTCTTAAAATAGAATTGCTGGGTCAAAGGCCATATGTATTTTTAAGACTCTTGACCCATATTGCTATACAACCAGGACGATTGTACTAGTTTATATACTCACCACCAGTGGGATCAGAGTCCCCCAAAGTGGAAGTCTTCTGGGCATATCCATGTGTCTGCGTAACATGGAACTCTGTGTGGTGAAGTTGCAGTCTTGCTCAGTCCATAGATTCATGGCAGCAATTCTAATTAATATGTACATTCCCAAATCCCTTCCCATCTGTATTTCTCTGCCTGCGATGCTTGAAAAATAATAAGTATAAACAGCTAAGTGCTGATAGAAGCCTCATAGTCTGGCAACATCCAATTTCCTTTCCTGTCCACTTTAAGGTGAAAAATAAGTTAACTTTGATATTTTTTGCCAGTGACAGATTTAAAGTATGCTGGAAGCAGAATTCAGGACCAGTTCTGAAATAACATTTCCTTTAACACTCGGGGTGTGTCCGCCACGGCCTGCTGGGAGGTGGCAAACACAAGACCACTCGCAGCATCTCAGGTGAACGCCACTTCCGTTAGGACATCCCTGCTGATGGGCTGCCCTTTGAAGCACACTTTGCCAGCACGGAGTCTGAAGTCTGAATCCACCTTTTGGGATTCAAAATAATTTTGCAACAGTGGATACAGACCTTTTTTTTTTTTTTATGTGTTATTGGTCTGGGAACAGCAACAGATTAAAAAAAATATTACCAGGTCAAATAACAGCTGTTATTATTAAGTTCAGCTTTTATTATCAATTTGCCAGTAGAATCCGGCAGTAAAAAAAAAAAAAGTCTGCATCTGAGCTTTTTACTAATCAGTACTCTCATTTTGCTAATATTCTAACGACTGTCAATTTACTTCAGTGCTGCCATTTGCAGAATTTTCCAATTAGCAGCAAACCTGTTCCACCTTCTCCTGTAATTACGGGGGACTCAGTTCAGATCAGCTGCGGCCAGACAGCATATGATGTAGTTGCCAAAATCTGTGCAATGTTGTTTTTAACCTTTGCATGTGCTGGCACAGTTTTAACATCTCTGTTTGTAGGCAGGAGGCTCCCACAGTTAGTGGCATGTGTCAAAATATCAAAATTATTTTTAATAAACACACAACCAGGATGAAAACACAGATATGGGCATATTTGGTTTTCGGATCAATTTAACGTCTGTTCCAGATTCAGGAGTGTTCTCCCCACCTCCCCCACTGAAACCCCACTCTAACCTCCTCTTTAAAAAAAAAAAATCAGGAGTCTTTTGAAGGGAACAGTTGGGAGTCACTGAATTGTACCAATCTTCCTGTTTCATTTGCTAGTTGAAAACTACAGTTATTAAATAATCCTGAATTTCAGAATGGAGGGGACCTCGGAAATCCTGTAGAATAGCTCTCTCATTTTTAGAAATGAGGAAACTGAGGCCCTGAATGCGGAAGGGGTTTGCCCATGCTCACACAGCTGGTCCCCGTGCAGGGGGGTGGGTGGGACTAGAACCCAGGTCTTCCGCCTGCATTCCAGGGTTCCTTGCACTACAGCGCTCCCTTCCCCTCTTCTCTTGATGGCTCTGGGTACGGCAGGCAGGAGACACAACAGGAAAGCCTCCCCCGGATCCCTTGTTTCATAGAATGCCTTGCTAGCAACATCAAAACCAATCAAACTCTCTGAAAGCTGCCTAAACAGCTGACATTGCAGTAATAACAATAGTGCAGCAATAACTATTATTGCTACATGAAAAAAATATATTTAATAATAAGCTCATTGATTTTTAACAACATCTCTGTGTTGCCTAATTGATGGGAAGTTGTATGTTTGTGTAGCCGATGGGGGTTATGAATTAAATATGGCGTCTTTCCTTGAGGGATGCATGTCAATGCAAGAAAGACGGAAGATCTACATTTCCCCCAAGCAAAATAGTCCCCTTGTAACAGAAGCAGGGAAGACTGAAATGCGAACAAAAATAAAAACCATCCATCACTGTTTATTAAGTGCTGCTACTTGAAGGTAAAAGGGATATTGAACTGTTTTTAAATTGGAAGGAATGTAGCTGGACAAAATATTGATGGTAATATTAGCTGGGTGACAAATTTTATTCTTTTGTCCACATTCATCAAAGGAGCAATTTGGAGTGAATTATTCTCTCTATGCCCATAAACTGATTTTTCTTCCCTTTTTATTTTTTAAGCACACATGTTTATTAAGGAATATGGTGTAGGAGGGATGATACCTTCTGGTTCAAGTTGTCCAAACCTTGCTGTATGAGTCAAAAGTTCCACGATCGCTCCAGACCAGGCCGTGCATTGATCTGCAAGGTGCTTATATAAAATTTAATATGGGCTTAAAAATTGAGGCAGACTGAGTCTGTTCCCACAATTTAAAAGAAAAGGGGTGGGTCAGATTTGATTTCATTTTTAGCTGTGGTTTTCAAGTGGAAGTTCTGAAGCATTTATTTATTTTTCCAAATTTATAGTGTGCCCCTTCAGCCCAGCCTTCACTGGCTGCTGTTCAATGAAAACATCCAAGTTTCTATGGCAAAATGGGCTGAAGCAGGGAAATGAAAATTGAAAATGTCGGCTGACAATGAAGAGAATTTCAATAAAAATTTAGTTTGAAGTTTCATTCGCTTCAACTGTATTTAACTTCAAGTCATTTTTGTTTTCATGAGGTCATATAAGCTCTGAGGTGTTTCTCAAAAATCTTACAGGCAGTCCAGGGTACTCTGCAATAGATGGCTGGCTGGATTTAAGGCGCAATTCAATCCCTTACATTTTTAGAAATGCCCTACTGTGTGTCCAGAGCTGGTGGGGCAAGGTGGGGGTGGGGGCTGAGACCCCTGACTTTTTCATTTCGATGTTCAGAATCTGGGTTCTTCCAACCTCAAACGTGCATTTAGCCAAAATGCCATTCTCATTTCTTCTGACAAATTTCATCATCCCAACCGAAGTGAGATTCACTAAACAACAGAAGTTTTGTTTGTGAGTGAATTTATAAACTTAAGGATCTCTTGGACTAGGCTGCTGCAAAGCCACGTGGATTGCCCTGGATGTTGTTCGACTTACATGGCTATCCCACTTCTCAACAAAATGAGAAAACTCTTGAGGAAGTTGGCTAGAGTTGATCAATCAATCAATAAGATTTTAATGAGTCCCTGCTAGGAGCCAAGCGAGAGTAACATGTATGCAGCCCTTGGTGGTTGGCGGCACACTTCCACATACATTGTCTTATTTGCTTCCTAGAGACAGAAATTATTAGTGAGATTCAGAGTGGTTCAGTGACTTCCCTAAAGTCACACAGCTTTGAAGTCACGGCCTCTAGGCCAGGTCTTCCAGAACTGTTTCTTCGACACTACTTGACACAGTGCGAGTCAGCATAGGATTAAGTACCGGGTGAGCAGTCCAGGCCAGAAGTACACATGATCTCGGAGGAGCCTTGGAGTACAGTCTGAATAAAACCAACAGCCTGTGCGTGCCTGTCTCAGCATGGTGTCACATCGGAACCTTTCAGGAGCTAAAAGTAATTGGAAGTAATTCATTTTCTTCTAGGCAACTTTCAAGGAACAGTAAAGTAATTAAAGGGAACTCCATTCATAAGATTTTGCCTCATTATTCTATTCTCCTTCCCTCTCCCATCCTCAGCTACCATGAAAACTGTATCTCTGTTGTTCACGCTCCATTCTTCTAAGTCCTCCCCCGCCTCCCCTTACTCCCCTTTCTCTGTCTCTCTCTGTTTTTGTCTGGTCTCTGTTGTGTAAACCTTAGTCCTTTCTAACATAGCCCCAACATTACTCCTCCCCCGACTAGTTATCCGGATCTGGAGAAGGCGCAGCTTGGGCTGGGGTGTGTGTGTGGGGGTGAGCTGTGAAGGATGCTCAAGACCAGTGTTATGTTCTTCATGAGTGTGTGTAGATGTGCCAAGGAGGGGAGCGACACTGGAGACCAACGGATGGAGAGTTATAAAGGAGACTATGTATGTGTGTGTGCCCCCAAAGATGGGTACAACTTATACGAGGTTTCTTTTTATTTTTTTAAATATTTTATTTATGTATTTATGAGACACCCAGAGAGAGGCAGAGACATAGGCAGAGGGAGAAGCAGGCTCCCTGCGGGGAATCCGATGCAGGACTTGATCCCGGACCCTGGGATCACGCCCTGAGCCAAAGGCAGATGCTCAACTGCTGAGCCACTCAGGTGTCCCAACTTACAAAGTTTCAAAGGCAGGACAGATAAAGGTACCCAAGAGGGAGGGATGAAGGGACAAAGTGAATAAATACTAAAATGGACAAGTTTCATACCTTAAAAACATAATAATCACACAATAAAGAGCCATATTGCGGGTCTGCTCTCAATAAACAGTGTCTGAAGTGCTTTAAGTAATCTGATAAACCTTGATAAAATGCCAAGGCAAGAAAAAAAGAAATTGCAGTGATTAGTTCTCCCCCTCATGGGGAGAAGCTGGACTTCTGGAGCTGGACTTAGTGCACTGGGGAAACAAGTCTGTTCTGGAGTCAGGATGTCTGGGCTCATGTCCCTTCTCCACCATCCAGTAGCTATGGGACCCTGTGCAGGTGCCTTTACCTCTTCATACCTCAATTTCCCTGTCTGTGTAAACTGAGGCTGTTGTAGCTACCTGTCTCACAGGACTGTTGTGAGTGTTCAAATGAAATACAAGCAGATCACATTCAATCAACCAACATTCAATCAACACTAGGTAGGTGCATATTTCCTTCCTTCCTTCCTTCCTTCCTTCCTTCCTTCCTTCCTTCCTTCCTCTCAGATTTATTTATTTATTTATATTGAGAGAGAGAGAGTGAGAGAGAGAGAGAGAGAGAGAGAGTTTCCAGCAGACTCCCTACGGAGCACAGAGCCCAACACTGAGCTCGATCTCACCATGCTGAGATCATGACCTGAGCCATGATGCCTAATTGAATGGGCCACCTCCATACCCCTCTTTTTTGAGGGGTGGGTGGGATGTGAATTTGGGATGTAAGCTTCCAGCATCTGGCCCCTCCTCACATAATGCTGCTAGGGAAGAACTCTGCCACGGACCCCCTTGGGCCCAGCTCCCCTCACCCCCACCCCGCCTGGCCATTCCCTCACCACGTGTATTATTTTCAACTGAACTCTCTCTGTACAGTTCTTTTTGAACTAGAAATAATGATACTAACACCTCTCATGTGTCGAGTGTCAATATGGAGCGCTAATAAGCGCTCTGTAGAGTAGGGGACTCCTCATGCAGCGGGTTCATCTTAGAAAGTAGGGAACATTTCCTGGTGTGGTTATGGTTCCACCAAGACTCGTCTGCTTCCTGGTGGAGAAAAGGCTTGCTCTCTACTTCATTTCCAGCCTCCATCTCCAAGGTGAAGTGTGTCGAATAAGAGCGAATGAAAAGTCTTGGGGTTCTCTCTCTCTCTTCATGGCTAGCACTAAGACTTCAGCCTGTGATGACCAGGTATCTAAAAGGTTCTTCTCTTCCGATAGCCTGTGGAGATCCAATGCGTGCATCCTGGATGCCAAGCAGCCCCAAGAAAAGTAGGGTAAAGATTTCTGGAATCCATGCTAACTGTGCTTTTGTTTTCCTAAAGAAAAACATTCACCCCTGCCAGATTCTCACCCATTTCTTCTCCCTGTTAGCTAGAGCAAACCCATTTCTGACTGTTTCTAACAGTTTGGCTACAGTTGTGTGGAGAGAAGGGGACAAGCCTTCTTCCTTTATACAGTGGGCACGATTCCTTCTAGTTCCATTTTTATTGCATGGAATAAATACATTCGGTTTCTTTTCCTGAGACAATGCAGGCCAGGTTTTATTTTTGACAAGATTTTCTTATCAGAGTTATGTAACTCCTCTGGAAAAATAGAGGGTTTCTCTGAGAAGGAAGGAAAGCCCACGGTATGTGACACACTTTCACTGTAGCAGGCCATGGTAACAACAATATCATCTAAACTCACTCGGTTTAGGATTTAAGTTTCAATTGAGTACTTTGCAGCCTGTATGTAAAAATCACTGTTGTGAGGCCAACAGCAGCATGAATCACAGCAATATTCCCTGTTCTTCCTTCCCGCTCACTCTCCTACCACTCAGAAAGGAAGGTCACCAGGAAGTTTGATACGCACCAAGGATAGGATAGCTCACCCAAGAGCTAGCCACCCAGGCAGAAAAGTGCCTACTCTTTGCTGCTGTGAGGTTCTTTGCATCTTTAAATTTCTAGAATGATGGAAATTCTTTCTAGGGAGGAACTGATAGTAGGATTTGAATTGGCTTTACAGTTGTGGGGTGGGGGTTAAGGAGTTCAAATCCCATAGGGCAGCCTTGCAGCCTGGAAGTTCAAGTGGGCTCAGTGCTATAATCTTGCAGCAGAATCTCTTCTTTGGGAAATGTCAGTTTTTGCTTTTGGCCTTCAACTAACCAGCTGAGACCCACCCACATCGGGAAGGTAATCTCCTTTACTTAAATCCGACTAATTGCAGATGTTAACCACATGTTACAAATAGCTCCACACCAACACCTGCATTAATGTTTGGTTAAATAACTGGGCACTAGAGCCTAGCTGAGCTGACACTCAAAACTCACTGTCACAGTCCTGAAACTCTCTTCCTTTTCCTACATCCTGGGACTTCCAAATCTTCTTGCTGGCTTCAAAGGATCATAGGGTCTTCCTTCTTCATTTTAGGGGATTTCTGATCTGGTGGAGAGCCTGTTTTCATACCCTCTGGGTAGTTTAGTGAAATTCAATGGCTCCAAAGGCTATGAATAGAGCTTTCTAGGGTACTTCTCTAGTCTTATATGCAACAATAAATGATTACATGGGTTGATGGTGATCAAATCTCTTACAAAATAGCCTGGAAAGATGGAAGGGACTCGTGCCTCTGAGTTGGTGGAACACGTCAGGGGAGTCCATGAGTATTATGGAGAGTGAGACCAATGCACACTTTCTGACTAAATGAAAATCCTTAATATGGCGCACTCCGAATAAGCGAAGGGGATGCCTAGAGAGAAAGCTATGTCTCCTTTGTCAAAGTCATAATATAAAGACTGATGTTCCACTCACAGAGGCACAAGTCCTGTCCATCTCTCCAGGTTATTTCCCAAGAGACTTGATCATCATCCAGTCCAAGCTCTAGTGTATTGTTCTTAGCAAGACTTGAGAAGAACACTAGAAAGACAGGAGAGGTGGGGCTGGGTGGAGAGACTTCATAGGCCAGACATGAGGTCTCCTAAATGCTTCCCTTTGTGATAGCATCTACAGTGGGTGAGCCGGCCTGCTTTTGACTCAGTCCCAGAGAATTCACAGAAACCCCTGACTTCTCAACCAGGCTGCCATGTGGATAGGATAAAGAGGTCCTCCTCACACTTTGCACTGTTGGCCTCAGTTCCTGGGGACATGCAGCTGGTGGTCTTGCGTCGCAGTCAAAGGACCCTCTTTGCCCCTCTGAGCTGACTGCCTGTTTGAGTCAAGACTGCTTAGGGCACATATTAGGTGGGGCGGTTGAGGAATACTTTGCAGTTGTATGAATTGGGGAAAGGAAGAGAAACGTGACAGTGAGCAACACACACACACACACACACACACACACGCACATATACACTTAGTGAAGGGGAGTAAAGCCTACAAGGAATTGGCTGGTTACTTGCACATATCAGTTGTGCTCTAGGACCATTTATAATCAGAGTCTGTGATTTTCAAAACCAAAGTATAGGGAGAGTCATATTTGACTTTAAAATGCATTCCCTGTATGGGCTGTGAGGGTTTTGGGAAAAAAAAAAAAAATCTTCCTTTCTATCATGGAAATGAAAAGCTGAGTACTTTCTCTCTCTCCCCAGATCAGCTATGAAGGGATTTGGGGCCCCACAGCCCACCATGACTCAGAGGCAGCTGCTCCGACCCGAGGCTCACAGACCTCCAAAGGAGACTGTCCAGAGGCTTGGCCGCCCAGTGATTAGACCCTGAAGAGCTATTCTGTGTTTCTGGCAGTTCACACACACACACACACACACACACACACACACACACACACGCTCGCTCACTCTTCAAAGGGCAGCTGGTGAAGCGTATTCACAAGGATTGGCTGAGGTGACGTAATGGTAGGTTAGGGGTGAGTGGTGGACCCCAGGATTAGCGAATTGGGGCCGACAACTGATAACGTCCACAGTCCCCTTTTGCCAGGTCTCTGGTGCCCTGCCAACACTTCTCTGCACGTCCAAATGCCCGTGGCGGAACCCAGGCCCTGACAACCCCCCAGCTCCCACCCACGCCAGTCACTCTGATGACCTTCCTGGGCTCGGTTCGTAGGCCGCCGGGTTTCCGAAAAGCCCATTCTTTTCTAGTTAAGAGAGCCGGTGAGGAAGCCTGAAATTCACAGGGTTGTTTAGGGATGAAATTCGCGATGATTTTCAAAATTGAGAAGTTGCTAAGAAAGAAGATATGTTAGAATTTCAAACACCCCCCCCCCCCCAAAAAAAGGAAATATTCTCAGGGTCTAAGGTGAAAATACTACCGAGCCTTCGGTTACGAGGCCCATTCGGTCCTGTAATCACCACAATAGGAAAGGGACGAGCATGGTGGGGTTGCTGGTTTCTGAAACTCCCATTAAGATGGTCCCCCCAAGGCCAAAGCAGGTGTTTCTAAAGCGCCCCAGAAACAGGTCTGGGAAAAGCCCCAGCCCTGCACAGAAGAGCAAGCTCCTCGTTTTCTGTGCGTCTGGTGTGTTTCCGAGCGCCAGTGGGCGCAGTGGTGGCTAATAGGGACGCTTATAAATGTCACCTTGCTGTTCTGATATTCTGCATGTATGCTAAAGGCATAGAATAGCTGGATTTACAATGTCTTGTGCCAAACTATATATTGCGAGAGTCAAAATTCAGGCCTAGACGTCTGATTATCAAACCACAGAACTTTGGGATTAGTCATGCTAATGAAGGCCATTTGGCCCTCTTTTCTCTGCGAACAAAGCTATCTGTGTTGGTTCATTTAATCTAGCATCTATCTGGCAATTATTGATATTAAATTGATTTAGTGTTCCGAAAGATGTTTCAGACACCAAACACAGGACTCCCAGTTTATTTTACAGCTGAATACAGAACATGAATTGCTTCTCCCTGTAATCAGCTCTTGGTTTAACCCCTGAAGTGTAAGCACTGATCTCTTCTTAGCTTGGTGACTTAATTACTACCCGTGGAGCCCTCCTTCTGTGTCATCTATTCTCTGGAAATAAACGGACCCCTTTGGGTGGAGGGTTACCTGCGTGGGATCGTTTTTCACCGAGTAGAAAGACAATTTGCTAAATGTGTCATGGTTATTTACCGGAGGCTGACGCTATGGTGGGGACGTTAACAATCTCTGCTATTTCACAAGAAAGTTCTAAAAGGTGTTTTAAGTTGTTTCCCAAAGCACCTAAGTAATTCTCCCAGCCTCTCCCTGAGGTAATACCCAATTTTACAGGGAAGATATGTGAGGGAACGTGTATGAGGGTCGGGAGTAGGCAGCGAAACAGAGAGGTGAAAATATTGTCAGTATTATAGGCAGTAATTGAACACGTTAGCCTTAAAGTTGTATCCTCTGGGTCACACTGCCTCCTACACTACATTATCGGTATTAACATAAGCATGGGAGATTAATTTTATAGATCGCATGAAAAGTAGGTGACATTTATCTTCACTTTTCAATGAGTCATCTCATTAGGAGAAGGGTAAACATTCAACCCAGGTGAAGAGAGTTGAGTTAAAGCCAGACTGAGCCCACTTATTTTGGAGAACTGGTTTAGCGCTTTTTAAAATTGTAATATAAAAGTCAATCTGCCTTGCTTTGTTCACCAAAAAAAGAAAAAAAGAAAAAGAAAAGATTTTGTTACTACAACTGTGGCCGGCCTCAAGATAGAATATATTCCTAACAAAATCATAAGCCTCAAGATGGGGACAAACCATCTGAAAGACTGTGAACTACACTGGGCCTCTCAGGTGGACTACATCTTAAACTTGAACTAACGTGCCGCCCCCAACTCAAGACCCTGGCAAATAAAGCAGGGAGATGGAAACACATTTTGATCAGTTTAGAACCTGGGTGATCTGAAGAAAATTTAACGCAGCCATGTTCCTGGGAGTGATGAAGTCTCCTTTTTCTTAGAAAATAAAGGACTCTAGAAGTGGATTGGACACCTAGCTATTGCTCAGCGTGGCTTAACTGTAATTACGTTGGCAAGCCAAGGGATGGTAACCAACACGGGCGTGCTTTTTCCTGTTCTGTCATATTTCAGGGGAGGATTCTAGCAGGGGGAATGGTAGAGTTGTAGCTTCAACTCAGGACTAATGTGCAGCCAATAAATTCTGACTCATGCATGAGCCAAGATGACTTCCTTGTGATGGTGTTGGGCCAGAGGCATTCCTGGGCCATATCTGGGGGTGGCCATCCTGCTGATAGCTTTGCCAGGGAGAGGCTGGCATTGGATCACCGGTGTCCGAGTCAGCAGAAAATGCTGGGCTAGACAGAGCTGCCTTTCTCCCAGCGTGGCTCTGCAATCTTCTGTGCTTCTTCCCCAGGGAGCTGTGACCATCATTTTCCCATGCTCCTGGACCCAGTCCTACTGCTCGCTTGAGTCCTGGCAGCTCCCTGAGAAAGCAGAACAGGCTCTGTGGCCTCTGAGTGAAGGGCTGAGATGTTTTACTTCCAGGTCAGCTGCTGACTCCCCAAGGGAAGTAATTTTTTTCTTTAATGGCTGCGTTCCATTATCTACTGCATGGGGAGAAACCACAAACTCAACTCTTAAGTTTTGGGCCAGGGAAGGCTCATATGAATAAAACAAACTCTTTAGATTTTTCAGATTATTGAATATTGAGCTTGTCGATTATCCAAGCCTTTCTTCCCCTCATAATGCTGAAATTTTAGCCACTTATTGAATTCTCTGCCGTATTCCAAAAGGAACTTGGGATGGTCCATTTGGCTTCTCAGCACTTATTTCAAAGGCATTTTGGAGAGTGAGAAAGCCAATGGCATTGAAAGCCTCAACTGAGTTTTGGGAAGAGATGCAACTTTTATATACCTTTTGTGCTACCCTACTCGTGTGTGTGTGTGTGTGTGTGTGTGTGTGTGTGTGTGTGTTGTGTATTTTGATGCAGCAGTGATCTGTTCTGGTGAAGGAAATGCATGGTTGAACTTTTAAAGTTTAGGATCTTTGTAGATACCAAGTTTAGGATCTTATCATCATGAGTTTTTTCTCAAAAAAAATTTTCTTTATTTGAGTCATCATGATTATATGGTCTCAAGTGAATGTACTGTATAGACACATATTCTACTGCACCTGACTGCAAGAACAGATCTTATTTAATGAAGGGCAGGAGGAAGTATCTAAAATCAACTCTCCTCTTTGCAAATGGCCTGGACTTGTAAAACACTGCATATCATAAAACTGGGTTAAAAAAGAAAAATGATTGTCATTAGTTTAGAAGTTATTTGAAAAGGTAGACTTTTGTTTAGGCTAGGTCTAAGACTTTTGAAACCTTAAAATGAACTTAGGGTCTTGTTTCAAGCAAACTGGGGCTGGCATATAGGATATTACATGAATCTTCCCCATTCACATTTAGACTTTCTTTGACCTAGGGGAAGAATCCTAGTAACTAAAATTTGGGGGAGGATTTTATGCTTAGCCTTCATTTTTGAAATAAAGTAGCTCTGTATCACCTTGTTCTAGTAATCCAGCATTTTGACCAACAATATAATATGGCGTGGAAGAGAGAGATTTGGAGTGTAGGATGTCCCAGGAGAAGTGTCGGGGACTGCTTCTGTTCCCACCGAAGAGTGCCTGAATCTGGTTCCATTATGAGACTTTTCATTGGAGCCTCTGCTTTTTAAAGAGAAAATGAAAGGAGGTTCTAGGGACACCTGGGTGGCTCAGTCAGTTAAGCGTTCAACTCTTGATTTTGGCTCAGGTCATGATTCTTATGGGGCTCTGTGCTGGGCGTGGAGCCTGCTTAAGATTCTCTCTCTCTCTCTCTCTCTCCCTCTGCCCCTCCCCCTCTAAAAAAAAGGAGGAGATTCTAGTTATGTACTCATGGGTGAAGTGAGAACCAATAGTTAGTGGCCTTTGTGAGAAAATCATATTTAGTACAAAATGCAGTGGTATTTTAGAGAATGAAGAAAAGTATAACAGATAAAAATCTCTTAATGGCATTTTTTAAAAAGATTTTATTTATTTATTCATGAGAGACACAAAGAGAGAGGCAGAGACACAGGCAGAGGGAGAAGCAGACTCCATGCAGGGAGCCCGATACGGGACTCGATCCCGGGTCTCCAGGATCACACCCTGGGCTGAAGTCAGCGCTAAACTACCAAGCCACCCAGGCTGCCCCTCTTAATGGCATTTAAAAGAAAGATTCCATTTTTGGCACTAAGATTTCAAAATTTCCAGAAAGGTAGTGATACCCATAAAGTAAATAGAGGCTGTAGAATCAGCAAAGTTTGAATGAAAAAAAAAAACAAAGCCCTAAAAACCAAAAAAAAAAAAAAAAAAAAACCCAATTAGACAGAATGCCTGATTCCTGGAACCTCGTGTAGATATAGGGGTTGGGCTGAGATTAGGCTAATGTCGTTGTATTCCGCTCTACTGACAACACTCTGGAATATTATTAGCTTTATCTGGATGCCTTTTGTATCAAATTCTTGACCTGATTTTTGTCCCAGTTTCTTTTTTATATCATTCAGGTTTAGTGCTTCCTTTAAGAAAAAAAAAAAAGTTTAAAAAATTCTAATGAAAGCCGGCTGACTCTACTATGAGTAATATAAGAAAATCTGTTTTGCTAAGGGAGTGACACAATATTGAAATACCTGGTTTTATATTTTTATGTGGGTTTGGCAAATGCAGTCTGAAAGTGGCTAATATGATACCCGACCTGGTGTTAATAGCCAATGATAATTCCATATGTACCACCTGCTACCTGTCAGGTTACACTTTCTTTCTTTTTCCCTTTTTTGGCATGAAGGTTACATTAACCGGTGAATGTGAGCCTTCGTGGCTAGTGGAGGCAAGCCGTCATAGTACTCAGATGAAGTAGATCTTTGATGTCATTATAATCTTGGCTTCTTTTCTTCCATCACCCATTCTTCCCAACTCATCCTCTGCCCCCCACCCGGACAACTTTTATGTAGCCTTTAAAAAGCACAATATACCATCCTGAATTTGGGAGCTGGGCAGGGAGAGGGAAGGAGACAGAATGAATCACAGGAATAAACCGGACATGATGTTCATGGGGGAAAATCTTCCTGCTAAAAAATAAAATGAGAGAAATTTCCTGGAATGTATGTGAGGGGAAAAACCCATTAGCCAAAAGTGATGTGGATTTGCTAACTAATTGCTTTACACCTTAGTGTTTAAATGCCACAAAGTTGTTTCTCTTTCTCCCTAATAACTTGTCAGGAATGTCTCAAAACCTAACTCCACATGGGTCGCAACTGCTTCCTCTCGGCTCTCTCCCATGGGTACATATTTTGAAATTGGCTGGTAAAGCTGAAGAAAATATCCAAAAACCCCCAAACCGAAAGCAAATCACTTGCCTCTCCATATGTGGGTCTTGACTGGGTGACCTTCTGGCTCTTTCTGTCTCTAAGCTGCAGATATAGGATGTGGCGTGCTGGGTCCAACACAATACATTAAAATGATTTTTCTTGAAAGGGGAAGACAGTATTAAGGATTTCCATGGCCATTTGCATATTTTTTGAAAGAAAATAATTTTAGCCTCTTCGTAGTAGTATTATTCCAGCTGTCGTTATTAAGTTCTTTCTGCATAACTATGGAAGACGCAGAAAGCTCCCTTTCTTTTAGGCTTATAAAAATCCTCCTAAACTGGTTAATCTCTTCAGGTGGAACCCAAGGCAAATGCTACGGTTTGGCTCAGAAAAACTGTCCAAATGTCTTATGTTTCCAAACCTTCCAAGTAATAACATTGCTTAGCGCAGAAAAATTGTTGCACTTTTTCCAGGTGCTTGCAAAATATTTTTCTCAGTCTGGTTAGTCACTGTAATAACCCCATGACATAGCTGGAGTCTAAGGTAGATGCCCCTTGGGGCAGAGGTAGAAGCTGCCCCTTGGTTTGACCCTCTGGCATCTGCTCCTGGCTGTGGCCACAGGCCTCTGAGCATATATACTCCTAAACTTTCATCTCAACTCCTAAGCTAGTTTATGTCCTTGCTTTGTCAAAAGAAAAAAAAAAAGTTGGCTGACTAGTAACGAGGAAGTATATGGTAACGAACTTGGGAAAATTGCTTCCCCCAGTTCTTCAGAAGAAGTTGCTGTTGTGTGTAGAGTCACTGTAAAAACCTAAACTCCAGGGATAGACAGCCAGGCACATTTCAAGCAGCTCTGTTCTTTTGGCTTACCAATCTTTTGGCTGCTATTAGTGATTTAGCTGTGTGGGAGGGCCAAGGAGCTCTCTCTTTCTCCAAAGTTATATTTCTCCTCTCTTTGAAAGTTTGATCACTTCCCCCTGCCAGAACACGCATTTCCCACTTTGTTGTTTTAGGTTCATTCTCAATTCGCGTGACTCTGTATTAAGCTTGCCTTGACCTTCCAGATTCCTACTGTCCCTCAAATTTTCCAGTAAGGTGTCTACCCATACCTTGACCCTTCTGATTCTGGTTTATTTTAGGAGTCGAAATGGAGCTTCATGCTTGGTTGTACGACTCTACAGTTTCCCATTTTCAAGAGCGCAGATGCATACGTTTCTTTGAGACTGTACTCTTCAGCATTAAAGAGGGGACCCTTCATTGTAATCATTACCGAATGGATACAGTACTAATGGAACTTAATTGTTTCCACTAGATGGATCTCGGGTGTTTTTGGCAGCCAAAATGAAAATGATTCCAAATACCATCAAAGGGGCTTATAAGCACCCAGCATGCACAGAGTGTTTTGATATACAGTGGAGTGTTAATATCATTATCTCTCCTAATACAACATACGGTTACTTTAATCCTCTCCCGCCTCTGTGATCTTGGAAGATCCGACGGATAGAAGGCGAAGAATAAAACATTATATACAAGGAGACAAAGGGAGAATTAGTCCCCATCCTCTGAATGTGATTTTTTTTTGATTGTTTGAATGTTGGCTTCAAATATGTACCTTTATCAATACTGACTTCTGTATCTTCCACGCTAGTTTGAGTTTGTATGCGACATCAAACATACCTTTTCACACATGTTCTTTCCAGATTTTTTTTAACACTTACTTAGCAGTTTATAGAAGGAAGTGAATGATCTCCTCAAGCTGCTTACAAATTAAAAAAAAATCTGTGCTTATTAATTATGCAGGATTAGTCTAATTATAATTCAGCAAATTAATTAGCGACAGAAGGTGTTCTGAAACATTGGAGTACATTTGCATGTTAAATGGAGAGGCTAGTCTGTAATATATGTAAATTTATGCATGGCTTCATAGTTTAATTTAAAAATTTGCAGCTGCATATGGTATGGGAGCAGGTGAAAAGTCAGTTTTAGTTTAATGATGCTAACAAACATTGGATGGTGTCCTGTCTTAGCAAGAGAATGCACTCATATCTGCTAATCTACGACTCTGTCATAAGAATATAACATTACATAGACGCTCAAACTCAAGGTCATTAGTGAGTGGACCCATAGGTGCAATAAGTAGAAAGCGAAAAACTGCAGAGACAAAGCAATGATGGGAGAGACTCAAACTCTGAACTTCGCTCACCACTTTATCCGATAGTGCGTATTTGTGTCAGTCCACTTTGGTTTCAGGGAAAATCACATTCCGGCCTGTGTGAAAAAGGAGATCCTTTTTGTCTGACTGTTATCTACTCTGGCAGGTATAAAAGAGTTGTCCAACCTTGATTCCCTTTCCAAATATTCACATTTGCACTTCATTTCAATTTCCTGGAGCCGTGGGAAAGTTATTACCAAGTTATGAATTAATGGTAGGGTAGAGAGTTTTACACATTGGCCTCAACCATCTGGCAAAACAGTAAAACCAGCGGACCAGGCAGCAGCAAAGGGCTCTTGGTGTAATTGGTGTTCACTGCTCAGCCTAGCATAGATGAGCTTCACAGGGAGGGCAGAGCGCAGGGAGGGGGAGGGGGGCTGCACAGGGGGGAAGGGGCGCTAAGGAAATAGGACGGTGAGGACCCATTAAGCTGATGGCTGGCTAATAACTTCATTTCTCTCCTTCACCCGAGTAGTCGTGGCATTAGAAAGGGAAATAGATTTGTATTCCAATTCTGAAGTCTCATGGAAAGATGCTCCCTGAAGTCGGTCGGTAACACGCTCTGTTTCCCTCTGTCTCTTTTCCTTTTCTTGATCAGAAGGGAGAAGAAGGGATAGGGCCAAAGAGAGGACTTGGGTTAAAAGCAAAACAAAACAAACAAAAACACAGAAGGAAAAGATGGGACTGAGCACATTGCAAAGAGCCCTCCAAAGACGGTTTACCAGAACAATTGGAATTACAAACATGCTCTTCGTGTTGTGTTTCATTCCAATTCAAGCCCAAAGAGTTCAATTATTATTTTCATTAATGGTGTCAGATTCTCATCGGAGTGCAAAAACAAGGACTTTTCCTTGGAGATTTTTTCCCTACCAGCCTCATGTTGCCAAGTAATGGAATTCAGGAGAGTGAAGATGTCTGACTACAGAAAAAAAAAAAAAATCCTAACATATAACCCCAGGTCCTCAGAACCTATGTGGGTTATTGGTCAGAAGTAAGCGGAGAATCAAAGTGGCTCCTTGTTTTTATGTACCTCGGTGACAATTGCCAGTCAATTGTTTGCCACTTGAGCTATGGGAGACGTTCACTTCCAAAGAAATCATGAAATGAAGTCTATTGATACAGAGTCAGAATTACACAGCGGGGGAAGTCGCTCCCTCCTGATGCCTAAATGAATATAGCAGATCCACTCCCGAGGCAGCATGTTTGGGATCGAAGGCTCTGTTGCCACACTGAAATGCCACTTCCAGGAGCTTGTAATTGGAGTGAACACGGAATAGAATATGATTTGATGGGGCCTGCTGCCAGTTAGGAACCAAATGATTTTGCCTGGTCACAGTTTACTGAAGACAGTGATGAGGATCCTGACTCACTGTCTTCTCCGGTACCTCTTTTCCTGCAATCTGCTATAATAGATTTAATGGCATTTTCTTCCTTTTAAAATATCTCTCCTTAAAAATAAAAAAAAAGAACTTTAATGTTGGACAGATAAGCAATGCAGAGAGAATCATATTTGAATTTATGGCAACTCCCTCTGGTATAGTTTTGTTTGGAAAATGGGCCAATTTAAAAGGTGGTGGGGAAGAAGGGGCAGTTCAGGGGAGGGGAGCAGAAGCAGGCCTAGCAAAAGGTGAGGGAGCTAATGTCCCAGCTCTTCAACCAAACACTTTGCATGGGTAACTATTCCTCACTACTGGCCTAGAGAATCATGTTATAGGAGGGAGAAACTGAGTGTCCCTAATTTTTACAATAAATACTAAGCAAGCAAATAATAATAATAATGACGATGATGATGATGATGATGATGATGATGATGGTGATGATAAGAATAATGCAGAAGCCTTGGCATAATGTGGAAATGACTTGGAAGGGACGCCCCAATGAGCTGCCACATAAAAGACTGAAATTTTCTGCTGCCAAAGAAATTAACTTGCTGGTCTATTTAAAAATATCCAATGTAGGAGAGTCTCCTCTGTCCCTTGGGTAAGGGCTTTCAAAATTTAGCTTGGTGACTTGACTCTCAAAAAATGTTTTCCAAGACTTAATTCAACTTCTTAGGTTGCACAGTTGACTTCCAGCCCTTTTTTCTCTGTAGTCATGATGGACAAATGGTTTGGAATCTTCCTCATCCACTCAGGGCAATTTCGTACATTCTTTTTGTAGTGGCTCTTTGGGCCCTGTCATCTTTGGACCAGGTGGGTTCTTTAGACATCCCGTTTTCCAAAATCTTGATAGACTTGCTTATCTTTCTCTGCACACTCCAAAAGAGCTACCGGATTTCCAGAGAATGCAGGTCCTGATAGGAATGAGAGACATTTTTGTTTGCTTGCTTGTTTGGTTTTGTGACATGAAGAATGATTTCACTCTCATTTCCAGAGAGTAAAACGAAGAATGCAACATAATCCCCCATGTAGATCAATGAGGTTGTAGTTCCCAAAACAAAGAGCTGCTTGGCAGTGTGTCCTACCTTTTCCTTCAAAAGAAGCATGGCCGGGTTCCCACCAGAGCAATGTTCTTCTAAGAGTCAGACAAAGCAGAGTTCTCCTCCTAGCTCGTGCACTTATTAGCTGCTTGACCTTGGACAAGTGAGCTGACCTGTCTGAGTCTTGTTTAACTCCTCTGTAGAATGGAGATGTTGATCCTCCTACTCTCAGAGGTGGATGGATTAAACGAAATCACACATGGCACATAATATGAAGTTGATGAAGGTGGATTCTTTGTTATAATCATCATCATAATTAGTCTTTTAGCTATGGGAAGTTAGAGACATTGAGTATAGTTGTAAGTAAGAAAATTTAGTGCTTCAAAATTTTCTGTAAACTTACATTTTTTGGATCTGAGATGGCCTTTCATTGAAATAGTCTAAGTGAATTAGCTTTAGTGGTCATAAACCTCTTCCATAGGAATGTCTGTGGAGATGAAAGATTCTGTGCCTACTCTGTTCATGTATTTATATTTACATTTTAAGGGGTTGTTTAAATAAATGAATTACATAGAAAATCAGCTTATAAAAATGAGTATTTGATTGAAACCTAAAGAAGCCAGTCAGTCAAGATTTTTAATTTACCTCCCCTTTCCATGGATCTTCTTGAACTTTTGTTCTGGCCTTCATCTTACCAAGCAGATTGCAAGTACGGAACATTCTCAGATGCCCCATTGTCAAAGTTCTTAAGGTGTAGCAAGAGCCAATGGGGAGTTTGACCTTCCCGAGTTTCTTAGTTTTTGTGGACTTTGGTGAGAGTCTTCACAAAGCCCTTGAAGCTTCAGGACCCTTTCTTACTTGGGCTGACACCTGAACCAATCAATAGGGCATGTTATCTTCCAGTGAAGCATAGGGCCCTCTGCTGCCCTTCACCTTACTTTGGCCGCCTGGATTTGGATTCTGTTGGAGGCTTTTGGGAGAGGAAAATATACTCTTTCTGTTGTAGGAAGGTTCAAAGAGGATCTCGCAGTTAAGACCTAGATTAAACCTGAAACACCATCATTTTGTTTTTTATTGGTCTCAAGTGGAAACCCAGCACTTAGAGGTTTCCCTACCTTATAAAACAGAGTGAGCTGCCATGTTAGCTGCCCTGAATGAGAAAATTGCCCCAGGAGTGTGTCCATCCAGCATGACCCCTCACTCTACCTCGTCCCCCAAAGGACATAAGCTCGACAAGGCTGTGGGAGAGGAGAGACAACTGCTCATTTCTTTCAAATATGATTTTATGATCCAGTCTATCCCTACATTTGATAGTTCTTAGAAATGGTATGAGTGTTCTAAGGGAAAGGAAGCACATACCAACAGTGTAAGCCAATTGTATTTCAATTTATTGGACTCCAGAAAAGGATGGTTAGTAGTTAATCCAGATAAAATGTGTCTTCCTCCAAAATCAATGGACTTAGGCCTTTAGACACCTACACAGTTTGTGAGGCTATTTGGCTTGGACTTCAGTGAGCCAGCCTGCTTATACGGCCGTTGTGGCAGAGAGAGAGAACCAGATATAGTACCCTCTGCCCTTGGCTTTCGGAGAGTATGGGGGTGTTCTCATCTTCATGATGTGTAATATGTGACCATGGCATTGCAGAAATTATTCCCAGCATAGGCAGAATTAGATTTTTTAAGGGAATAAGTTTCAAAGTGAAAGGTATCTTACATATTATTTTGCATAGAGTTAGGTTCTGCCTAATGGTAGCTATTACTAGTGCTAAATTCACATTCTTTTGATACACATCCTTGTCTAATCCTTTTGTTGAAAGAAGGTTTCGTGCTTTTCTCAACATGTTTTGTATTGCAATTTTTTAGAAGAAGACACTAGATCTTGGATCACAAATGGGAGTTGAATTGCATGACCTCTATCACAAATCTGGACAAAAGTTATGCTAGGTTTTATACTAGTCAGATCATTGGTTATAATTCTCGCATCTGGCATGAATACTAAGTAATTGCCCTTCCTTTGATTTAGAGACAACCACCCCACACCTGCCCCACTGCCTTCACTTCTGGACCTTGACTTTGCACCCTATTTGTGCCAACTAGTTTGAATCTCGGTTTCTGTTTGGAATGGCCTCAGGACAAGTCTAGACCCACCTAGGAACTCTCATTCTATTCTTGAACAGTGTTCCCAGAGATTGAGAGAGAAAGAGATTTCTGGGTTGTTGAAAAGCCCCCTGAGAACTTAAACCCATATTCAGGGGTCTCCAGATTCCTCTCAGAATTGGAAAAAGCATATTTTGAATAGTTTGGTTGTGTGCTCCATGAGGGTAAAGATTTGGTCCATCTTATTTGCCATCCAGAACCTTTGTGGAGCAAACTATATACACTATGATTGATCAAATGGGTAAATAAATGAATTCAGCAGGGATTTTCATTAATAGGCATTTACTTCCATGCAACTGCCTTTTACCTAGTGTTTTCCTCTTGGGATGCTATGGTCCACTCACTCTTCAAGAAACCAGAATCCTTCATGTTGTTCTTTTTCTCCTTCCCATCCTCTATCTCTCTCCTCTCCTCTCCTCTCCTCTCGTCTCCTCTCCTCTCCTCTCCTCTCCTCTCGTCTCCTCTCCTCTCCTCTCCTCTCCTATCCTCTCCTCTCCTCTCCTCTCCTCTCCTCTCCTCTCCTCTCCTCTCCCTCTTCTCTTTTCTTTCTTTCTTTCTTTCTTTCTTTCTTTCTTTCTTTCTTTCGGACCATTTTTTGAGTTTTTTAAAAACAGCTATATTGAGGTATAATTTACATATGATAGAGTTCACTTATTTAAAGTGTACAGTTAAATAGCTTTTAATATATTCACAGAGTTGTGCAACCATTGCCACAATCTAATTGGTTCAGGAAGCATAGACTGCCAGATGGAACTTGCTGTGAGAAGGACCCAGGTTCAGATCCTTGTTTCTGCCACTTACAAGCTGTGTGATCTTGGTCAACTTTTTAAAATTTTTGGTGACTTTGTTTTCCTAGCTGTGAGATGATTCATCAGAATTCATTAGTAAAGCTGTTGTAAGAAAAAAAAAATGACACACTGTATGGGAAGCACCTAGCTCAGGGCATGGCACAGAGTAGACACTTGGCAAACTTTCTTTCCCTCCCCTCTGTGACCCCTGTACCTTTCAGCTACTGGACCAGCATAGGATGGTGAGAGGGGACAGAGATGGCTCTGATCAGTGATGTTCCTGAGCCACATTCTGCCTCAGAAGCATGTAGAAGGGAGCCTAAGATAATGGTCACTCAACAGTTTGCCTGCCAAGCCCGGGGGAACTGCCTGTTCAGACCAAGGCATCACTCAAGATGCCGCACTGTCCACCAACCAGCTGTCTCTGCTTATTCCCCGCCCCCCTCAGATCAGTGGGTTTGACCTATCTCTCAGAAAACCCTATGTACACCCCACTCGGACTATAGTAAATCATGGTCTTTTTTGTCTTCAGTGGTTTTTTTCCATCAGTGTAGCCATTTCTGGAGGGCTCTCAACTCTACATACTTTTCTTTGCCATCATAGAATATTAATATTGGAAGAACCCTAGACATAAGCTAGTTAAAACCAGTTGAACGGACTGAGACCCAGAGAAGTGAGCTAAGTTGGTTACATAGTTGGAACAGGTCAAGACTAGAATACTGTCAGCATGTAATAAATATCTGTGGGGTGAAGAAATGCCATTTGGTACATTACGTCACCTCAGCTGACCTAGGAGCCAGGTTGCAATGTGCTGGGTTGAGTTCACATTTGGATCCCACCTCTCTATTCCCCTGTATCTTGAGAACAAGGATAATCCTTGTTAGTTGTTGGTGTTCCCTCCTAAGGAATGAGATGAGAAACCTTGCAAAGTGTACTGTGCTAAGCCGTTCTAGTATTTATGTAGTCGACATTGTTTGGGGAAAGTGGAAATAACAACTTCCATCCTGATGAGAATCTGCACGTTTAGTCTGAATCTTGTAATTCATTTGGGTTTCCCGTTTCTGAGTGCAGAGCACTGACATTTTCCAGACAGCTCTGGCTTCGGAGGGATCCAGACCCAAGGGATTTGTTCCCTGCAAGTCACCCTGTGGTTAATGGATGGTATAGTTAGTCAAGGGTTCTGTATCAAGCCCCTGAGCATGGTGGGTGGAGGGGGTGGTAGGGAGGTGGAAGACAGCAGTAAAAGGAAGAGAAAAAATTGGAGATATCAGTAAACCCCCGAATTCCTTTCAATTAATGTTTAGGCTCACATATAAAATATGATTTCTGGAGCTAGCCATTTAGAAGCAGCCATACCTTCTTTTAGGAAGTCCTATACAATGTAAGAGAATTTTTTTTTCTCTCTCTCCTCATGTATCCCTCTCACCTCCACCTCTCTCTTCCCCTTTGTGAATGGGGAGAAGACAGAATAACAGATACATTCAAAAATATATCCTCAGTGTTCAGGGGGCCGGTTACAAATTACAAACTCAGTCCCCAGGCCAACAAAGGAGTCAAAACTTCCCACCCGAGGAACTGATAAGGGTCCTAATTGAAACTGAATCGACCCTTTCAGCAGGCCCCTTGTTTCCCTAAATCAATTTGATTCCACGTAAACATTTATTTCTTCTGCACTTTTGCACCTACCACACCAGGCATATAATAATGCCTTCACGAGCATTAATGTTTTCACCAGATACGTTTTAGAGGAAGGGTCAGGTAGGTAAGGGAAAGTATAGCACACAGAGGGTGTGCATTATAAGGAGACCGGTCAAAGCAAAACTTTCCCCAGATCAAGGACTGAGTAGGAAAGAGCACTTGATTTGGTGATAGGAGGGGAAAAAGGTATAAATCACTCTCGGGGGCGTTGGAGGATAAATGCAGTGTGGGAGTGAGGGCTGCTGTTTGGAAGGAGACTAGAGTGAGAAAAAAAGCAAGTTTTAAGCATATCATGAGAGCATCTCCGTGCATTGTGAGTGGCTGTAGCTGTGTCTTCTGGGAAGGTACAAGTGCAAGAACGTTTCCCCTTACAAAAATAAAATGTTTGCATTCTGATCAACCTCTGATTCCTACGGGCAGACATTTCCCTGCACTTTGGGAAGCAAAGGCAGGTTGTGAATTTGAACACTGCAGAAAGCAGTGTGGAGCAAAAGAAAAAAAAAAAAAAGCTGTGTGGTGGAGTATTTGCACTGCCCTGTCCTCCGGATAAAGACCCTGATACTTTCATGGCGCAGGTTGTGCCTAACCTCCCACCCCAGCAAAGATTAAAAGAGGGAAGTTAAAAGCAGATGTTACAACATAAAGAAAACAAATTCAGCTGTTATTTCCAAATTCACACCCCATCTTATTCATAAATAGGGGTCGGGAGCACTTGGCCAAATATTTTCAGCAAATCTAGAGTAAAAGAGCCTCAAATACAGAAACCATCTTGAAGAACGTAGTTCCTATTCTCCCCTCCTTTATCATTTACTGTTTATCTTTCCATCAGGTTTTTTTTTTTCCCCTTTAAGTGCTAAATACAATTAGCTGGAGCGCTCTCTAATTCTTTTGTGTGATTCTTAAAAAAAAAAAAGTAAACAGAAGGTCACCATGAGAGCATCTCACCAGCCGTTGCTTTAAAATAGAATTTTTGGAAGCATTGTTGATTTCTACTTATTTTTGTTGGTAAATCCTGGGGAAAAAATGTATATCTTTTCCTTTAAAGTTCTAATTCAAGGCATGGATGTGAGAGTTCTGGAGGGACTTTGGGACTGCGGTAAAATTTCGTTGTCATAGTAACAGAAAGGGAAATAGGCCTAGCTCACCTGGGACTTTAACACTGCAAAAGCTGGATTTTTTTTTTTTTTAAGGAAAAGGACTCTGCAAGTGAGATAAATGAAAAACTTACTGTGTTTTGAAACAAAATCCCAAACATTAAATAGGTAAATGGCTAAAAAGGCCACCTCTGCCATTTCTCTGGGTTGATGTAGTTTTCTGATTAAAGATGCCCAATTTTAAAATTGCACAGATAGTTTTGCACAGAGACTCTTGGCTTAAAAATATGCCTTATGATGAATGATAAGCTCAGATCATTATTTGGTGCTTCTGTACTTCTCTGGATAATCTACGGAAGGTCTGAGAGGACATTCACACTTGTTACGAGTCATAAAAACCCCAACGTAAACCTGCACAGACTGATCTGCCTCTGGATGGCAACGTACTGTTTTCTGATTTTATGTACATTGGTTAAAAATATCAGGGGCCCTTTGTGTGCGAGGGTATACGTGTGAGGTGTGTGAGCATGAAGGTGTGTGTGGCCAGCGGAAAGCCACATGCGTGAGAAACCCTGCGATTCTGGGTGAAGTCATGCCATTTTTTTACCCAGGAGCAAGACATTTTTGCACGGCAGGAGTCACTGCTGCTTGGGAAGCCTTAGTTTTGGGAGACAGAGTGTCCTTGCAACTCGGGGGGCCGCTCTACAAACCAGAGCCCCGCTTGTGAACCGCTTCACAATCCTCAATGGTGGTGGAGCAGGCAGGCGTGTGATTGCAAACATCCAAATTTGCAAATTGCACAGGGTCAGGGGTGTTCTTTCCCAGGCAGGGCCGGCTGAAATTCCCCAGACTTGAAACACAATCACTTTCAAATCAAATCTAATAGAATGCAGATCTATTTTCTCCTAAAAAATGTTTACTCCAAAATGTAACACATTGCTTTCTCTTCGCAGATTCTTTCTAAAATTCTTCCTCAAGTGCAATCAGAATTGTTTGAAAACAGCAGGGAACCCGAGGGACATGAGACGGTTTCAGGTAAGGGGCCTGCAGTTCTTCCCTGTGAAACAAGTCATCCTGGTTTCTCTCTCTCTAGCACTTTCTTTTTCTTCTTTTTTCTTTTCTTTTCTTTTCTTTTCTTTTCTTTTCTTTTCTTTTCTTTTCTTTTCTTTTCTTTTCTTTTCTTTCTTTTTTCTTTTCTTTTTTCTTTTCTCCTTCCTTCCTTCCTTCCTTCCTTCCTTCCTTCCTTCCTTCCTTCCTTCCTTCTTTCCTCTCTCTCTTTCTTTCCCTGAGAACACATTATTCACCGATGCTGCTAACAATAAAGATAACTCTAAATGATAACCCTCATCCCATAGCATTGAGAGTTTCTGCATTTTGTAGTGTTTAGGCTTCTCGCCTCTGTTGCCGTGGCCCCAGGGGAGGGTACCAACCCATGCTGGAGATTTGATTTTAAGCCCTCGGGCTGCCCTTCGCACACACAGCTGCCCACAGCAGGAACCGTGTTCTTGATATCCAGCCACCTTGGGATTTTTCAAAGCAGCTTCTCTGTGCTTTCTGCAAGCAACAGCCTCTTCCCTTCCTTCGCCACCGATTAACTATTCAGTGGTCTCTCCCGGAGTCTTCGGGAAAGCAGCAGCCCAAGCAGCCGTGGTCACTTTAAGATCGCAGCATGACAACAAGACCCACGGGACAGTGACCCAGCTGCCTGGCAGTTAAATCTGCCACCGGTTTCATCACCCTTGCCACTGATGTACTGAGGATACGAGCTAATAAAAACACAGAGAGAGGCAAAGTGTGTCAGGTTGGAGATGAGAGGAAGTGCCGGCCCCCTTGGCCCCTTCCTTAATCTTTGAGGGACCCATAGTTAATCCGCCAAAAGGCTTTCCTGCCATTCCCAGACCCCGTCGAAATACATAGCACCCGCTTCCCCGTAGAAAAATGGGAAACATGTTCAACAATAGCATTCAAGCTTGAGACTTACAAAAAAAAAAAAAAAAGTCTGGCAGCAACCGGGAGGGATGGGGATTATTAGACTCCTGTTTTAGGTGAGGATGGTGAGGTTCTGGGGGTTCGGTAACTCACCTCTCATCGCAGGTAGGGTCCATCTGATCAAACCCCTTCCTCCAGACCACGAGTTTGCACCGTGGACAGCTGCTGAGTGGATGGCCTTGCTGTCAACTTTTTGAAATTCTTAATAATTTGTGGGCAAGGGGTCGCCCACGTTCATTTTGCACTGGCCTGCACTGTATCGTGGCTGCTCCCGCCTGCCACTCGGAGAGCCTCGGGGCTTAGGGACAGAGTCCTTCAGGAGTTAACACGGGAGGTGGGTGCACACTTTGCAAAAAAAAAAAAAAAAAGTCTTGTCATTTCTTCCCCCCCGCCCCCCCGCACCATGTCGGGGTCATCAAATGGTCTTGCTGGCACAGGGACATTTTTTGTGAGTTACCTAACATGATCACCAGCCTCCCTTAAAAAAGTCAAACCCCTCTTCTGTGGCACACAGATTTCCCCCTGCTGTATAATATGAAGACAAACAGAAATAGAATGAGCTTTCTTGGGGACTGTACAAGGTGGAAGTTTCTGGTGTTCTGTGTTCCAAATGCAAATGGAAATAACTTGAATGCAAAAAAAAGGTTCAAGATTCAAAAGAATTCCAAAGTACCTTGATGACCCAAGCTCGGCTTTCACATCCCGAAGAAACAGAGATAGGAAGAGAGGTTGGTAGTGTGTGGACTCCTATCCCCTTATTCTCCAGCATTACTTCCAAAGAGTTTTAAACTTGAGAATACTCATATACATTTGAAGAGGCTTTTAAAAGAATATCTTGTCATTTTATTTTGGAAACGTACTCACTAAGCAAAGGCATGATCATCTTTCCTATGCTTCTTCTGTTGTTTACTAAGTGAGGGTTTCAATGTGCCTGAGCTTTTAACAGGATTAGAATAAATGTTACTAACAGAGTAGAATAAATCTTAAAATGATGGGAGATTCTCATCCAATGTGTAAATATTTGATGTCTGCAAAGAAAGAGACTTTTTTTTTTAAATTTGTGGATTCTAATTGTCTTATTTTGGGGTTAGAGCTGAAATTTATTGGCAAATCTTTTTGATATTTTTTATCGGGGTAAAATGCATATAACATATCATTCATCATCTTAACCATTTTAAATTGTGCAGTTCAGTGACCTTTAGTATATTCACAATGTTGTGCAACCATCACCACTCTACAATTCCAGAACATGCTCACCATCCCCAAATGAAACCCCATACCTCCCAATTCCCTTTTCTCCCCACCAACTGACAACCACGAATCCACTTTCTGTCTCTGGATTTTTGTATTTGGGACATTTCATCTGATTGGACTCATACAACAATGTGGCCTTTTGTATCTGGTTTCTGTCACTTAGCATCATGTTTTCAAGGTTGAGCCACATTGAAGACTGTGTCACTACTTCATTCCTTTTTAGGGTGGAGTAATATTCCACTGTAAAAATGTACCACATTTTATTTATCTATATGTCAGTTGAGGGACACTTGGGTTGTTTCTACTTTTAAGCTTTTATAAATAATGCTTCTATGAACATTTGTGTACAAGTTTTTTGGTGTGTGAACATATGTTCTCAATTCTCTTGAGTATATATCTAAGAGTAGAATTTCTGAGTCATATGTTAACTCTATCTTTAGCTTTTTGAGGAACTGCCAAACTGTTTTCTACAGTGGCTGCATCATTTTATATTCCCATCAGTAATGTACAAAGGTTCCAATTCTTCATCTTTGCCAACACTTGTTATTTTCTGGGTTTTTTAAATTTGTTTTTGTTTTAAATTCTAGCCATCCTGTGAGTAGTATCTCACTGTGGTTTTGATTTGTCTTTCTCTAATGACTAATGGTGGAGAACATTTTTTCACGTTCTTATTGACCACTTATTTATACATCTTCTTTGGAGAACTATCTATTCTAATCCTTTATTCATATTTAGATTGGGTTATTTGTCTTTTTATTGTTTAATTGTAAGAGTTTTTTATATATTTGGGATACAGGCCCTTATCAGATAAGTGATTTGCAAACAGTTTTTTCCTATTCTATTAATGTCTTGACTCTCATGATAGCATCCTTTGATGTAAAAATAATTGATGATTTTTATACTGTGCTTAGATTCCATTAATAGTATAACCTTCAATGAATACTCTTTACCTGGAGAAGCCTACTATGGAGAAAGTCTTGACTATGTGCACTGATGGTCAAGTGAGAGACTTGGAGCAAGTTCAAAATAGGAAACCAAACTAGATATTGTAGTGACGGGAGGAGTGATCTGAAGGAATGGTAACTTAGGAATTTCTGAAATACATATCTTATTCAAAATGACAAAGGTAATACTTTTATGACAAAGGTAATACTATACAGATAGTTGCTTCATTCCTCCAGTTTGTTATATATGATCAATCAAACATTTAATCTGAAGCATTTTTTTTGTGGAGACATGCTCTATTTCTATTCTGAATAGAATAGAAATATGAAATTTTTCTTACCAAGTCATGAATCCAACTAAATTCCCTCTTCTCTCCTACCTCTCTTCTTTGCCCTGTCCCCAAAACAGTCATGGAACTTGGATTCTTTTTCTCAAAATGACCAAATGAGAACATGATCATTATATTAATTTTTCTTCTAGCCTGAAACAAACCTCTTAATTCAGCTCAAGTCCTAAGTATCTCGGACATATGTAAATACATATGTCTGTTTATCAAAACACAATAGGTTTTAATCCTTTTTTGGCTCAGATCCTTTGGAGAATTTGATGAAAGCTATAGATTCTGTTGCCACAAAAGCTACTGTTAAACCAAGTTTTGCTTAGAATGTCAGGTGTTCCCAAACCTCTTGAAACATCTCTTAGGATTCCATGGTCCCCCGACCTAAAGAAATGAAAGTCATCTATCAAATGGGCATCCCCTATGTAATATAACCCTTACAAAGGGGATCAGTCCACTTGGGAGTTCCCTGATAATCTTCCCACTTTCTTATAAATACCATCTCTTCCCAGGTGATGCCTGGATCCATAGCCTCAGGCCTCACCTTTCTCTGGAACTGCAGAAATCCCTCTCTACCTTCTTCCTGGGTATCTTTCCTTGGGTTATTAATGAGCACCTGTTCACAGCAGAACTCAATACTTACTCTCTGGATCCATGCCCTCATTTATTGGTGAGGTGTCACTTCCTCCTCCTAAGTATCTGCTAAATCTAACTGCAATAAGGTCTCTGATTCTTCTCCTTCCTTGTTTAGTCAAAGTTATCTTTTAAAACATGTTGCTCCTCTGCTTAAAATATAACTACCTACTATCTGTAGATGAAAGCTCAGATTTTGAAAGGTGTGGCTGGTTAGTATCTTTGTCCCAGCAGTACTCCTGCCATGCACATTTTCTAGGGTTTCCATATACCTACCACTCACTAGGCACACTTCACTGATTTCTATTACATGGAATATTACTTGAACTTTCCACACATTTGCCCCTCTGCCTGAGAACCCTTCGCCCCTCCCCAATTTGTGACTTGTGACTTACTCATGTTTCAATGCCTGAATGTCACCTTCTTTGTGAGGCATTTTCTGACTCTTCCTGACAGACTTGTTGGCTCCTTCTTCTGTGCCATAATACCATTCTCTACATGCTTTTATTATACCACCAATCACATTGTCTTGCCATTATTGTTCATCTAAGAGACTGTGCTGCTTGAGGGTAACTGATAGGTTTTTTTTTAACATTTGTGTTTCTCCCCGATGCCTAGCATAATCCTGGCCACTGTGCAGAGCTCAATAAATTGCTATTAGATTCCTTTTTTTTTAAAAGAGAGAAGGGAGAAAAGTGAAGGAATAAAGGGAAAAAAGAAAAGATTTCTGTGGTCCCCAAAGTTTCTAAATCCATGGGCCATACAGATACAGAAAATCATTTCTGCCCTTCTTGAGACAGAACAATTGGGTGAAACACCCAGAATAACAGCTCAGTGAAAAAAAGGAAAGAAATTCATGTCTCGTTTAAGTTGACAGGCCTATTAAGACACAATGGACCCCATTTATTTCTCTACACTATGGGTAGAGAGAAGGCAGTTGGAAATCTGGAAGAAAAGCAAGCCAAGACAAGGAGAAGTCAAACATGTTGTCATTTCCCACATTCATAGTCTAAAACACCAAAGTTGGTAACAATTAGGGTAGATGCTGCCCAATCATCCTCAGAGATAGGTTGACTGGGTCTGCTCCGAGTCACAGTAAAAACATAGATGCCCACATTCATTTCTTCATTCACCCAACCTATATTGTTGTGGAAATTCTGTGTGCCAGGAACTATCCTAGGTGCTAGAGATACATCAACAAGTAAAGTAGATATAATTCATTGCCCTCGAGGGACTTACCTTCCAGTGGGGAGATAATGAGAACATGATAAATGAGTGATTCACATAGCTTTAATGCTGCTTCTCTGTGGTCTACAAGGAACCTGCCTGGAAGTACAGGGCCCAGCATGAAGCCAGTTGTCTTTATGCTGACTGCCAAAAGTCAGTGGTGTTGGTCATGGGTGGCTTGGTGAAATCTTAGTGAGACCTACCATTAAAATAATAGTAAATGTGGATGCTCTTCCAAATAGCTTTCAAAGTTTTCCACAGTATCAGCTATAACAGGACACTCATGTCTGCAGACCACTAACTTATTTGACATTGGGAATGTTAAAGACCTGGGTGCCAGTTATTTCCTCTTGCCTCAAGAGGACTCTGTTTTACATAAGCATGATCACTGTAGAGGGCTGGGGTATCTTCCATCGTGTGAGTAGCACCAACTTGCCCATTGTCATTCTGGAGTTAGTTAGTTAGTGCCTTGACACATCTCTAATCCTAGAATAATTTTAAATAAACTCCTCATTTACAAACTTACAGCTTTCACGTAGTTAGGATAAAGATCCCTACTGCCATTTGCTAAACTTTTCTGAGTTACTCTTGTGTTCTCAGTTCTCCCCTAAATTTTCCCATTTTTAGATTAGGTCCACCAAAGTAATCACACTTATTCTAGGGAGAGGACAGAGAAATATATCCAGACAGGTCTTCCCATCTGATGCCTTGAGACATAAAAGGTCAAGATATATAGAGGGGCACACGCATACATTTGTAATGAAAGAAAAGTTATCTTGGGAGCCAGATTGGGAAGGATATCAGCACTGAGTTGATTTCTGTTTGTTTATAGGATCTTCACACAATCCCAGGATGGGCCTGCCAGAAGGGGATTTTGAGGGGTACTTGGAGGGGATGAGGGAAAGGGTTGTGCCCTAGCAGGTCTGTCGGACCTCTGAGGAAGAGAAAAGCAATACACGGTGGTGGGGAAAAGGGAGTAGAAGACGTAAAGATCTCTATCAGGATGAAGAAAGAAAGTGAGGCTGTGTGAACGCCAACTGGCATCACTGGGGTAGCTGGATAATGTGAGAGGACGAGGGCCTGGATGCAGCCACTGCACAGGAACAATGGGGAAATTAACGTGGATGACAAAGACACCCAGTCCACACAGCTGGGCGTTAGCCACTAGTCTCTTTGAATGATGCCGGAGCAAAGGGCAGGGCTACTCATGTCTTGGAACAGGGCCAAGATCCATCCAACAAACCCTTATGATTTCTTAAACCCTCAGTTCTTATATAAAACTTTTTAATGGCACCACCATCTATTTTCCTTAAATAAAAAATGTTGAATGTTTCTCTCACACCCATTGAAGAGGGAAACGAGAGTTTAAATTAACTCCAAATGGTAAAAATTTAATACAGCTCCAGCTGCCTGCAGGTTTCTTCAGTTCAAATCTTTCAATTCAAGAGCTACTCCAGCTGCTCTGTGATCTCATGTGCCATTTGAAGATTGTTGTGCTACCGAGCAGCAGTTTTTAAGCTCATAATGAAAATCACTTGACTTATGGCCTCTCTAATCAACAGGTGAGTCCATTATCTGGTGGTAAAACAAACCAGATAGTCTGAGAAATAATAATTATCTATTCGGAGTCAGAAAAAAAAAAAACCAACTTTCTGAGGGTTTGAGGATATTTCCCGCAGTCCAGAAAGTTTGGGGAAGGCTTTCTGTGGGTTACATCAAGCTTTTCTGTGTTTCACAGGATACCCTTCTGCTACCCCACTCCGTGTCTTTTGGTATCTCAAATGCAGACGAGAATCAGGATGATAAAAACTTTAACCAACCCATGTAGGGAATGTGTTTTGAGTTATTCATGGAAGAAAAGAGGGAGACGTAAAATAGCAAGTAGCTGCCTGTATAACTTTTGGGAAAGGGCATGTCAGATTTCAGTTAGGTGGAAACAAAGCTTACATGCTTCAACATTTAGGAGACTCAGATTTGGGCTCTGAAATCTACCTCTGAACACATTCCAGAACAATCAGATGCAGAACTCCCTGGAAAGCAAAGCTTTCATAGTTTTGCAGTAAGAATATATAGATTTTGTAGCTGCTCATGGGGACTACGTGCTCCTGGTTTTTGGTGGACGACAGGTGATTCATGAGGTCCCTGAGGGGGCAGAGTTTGGTGGAAGAGAATGGCCCAGCCAAGTCAAGAACTGCATCAAATATGTTAAGGCTCCCCTGTGGCTCTCAAAATGTTTGCTAGTAAAATACTGCCCTTGGCTATAACCATCCCACTTGGCATATGTTTTAGATGGGAAAAGCAATGGGTTCAGTGGAATAAAAGGGAGGGTAGATGTAGCAAGTGTCTATGACCTTAGAGATGGGGGAAATTTAGTTGTAAAGCAGGCTCCCTGATGACATGAAAGACTGGTTTAAAAAAAATTGCCACTTGATTTTTGTACAGTCAACTGTTTTTTTTTTTTTTTTAAGGCTCTTAATAGATGGCCATCCTAAGCCAAATTTGCAAAATATGCCAGTGGAAACAGTCTTCAGCATGCTACTGCACTTATGCCAATTAGATTTTTTTTAAGTGCCAGAATAATGATTTCAGTAAGCTCAAGTTGTATAACAAAACTTTTTCAATTCTTTGAGGCCTATCTCAAATCTCATTTCCTTGATGAAAATGTTGGTCACTGCCTTCAGTTCAGATTAATTTTTCTCACCTTTGGGCTCTTGGAGTATACAATGGCCACACAATTTAGACCTTAATTATACATTACTATATGGCCATCTTTTCTGATTATGTGCAGTGTTTGTTATGCTTCATCAACCACCTGGAAGCCCTCAAAGTAGTGACAATGTTTTTTTCTGTAAGTCTCCATTGCATGTAGCAGTAGAGTATTGCTGGGAATGTCACTGGCAGTATCAACAAATACCTCTAACTGATTGAAATATAGGGCTGTCTTCTTACTTAAAAAAGTGTCTTCTCAGGAGTTATGTCATTAATGCCATGATTCCCCCCATCCCTTGGTGTGAGCAGCCCCACAATGCCCCACATCTGTCTCAACAGCAATCAACTTGATGTTCTCTCATTTGGCACTTGATCCTTAACTGAACAGAAAATTTAGCCTTAGGGAATATGAAACAACAGTGATTGCTAAGAATTCTGGGAATTCCTTACAAAAAAAAAAAAAGATGACAAAATCCATACTTGCGGGGTAGGTGTTTAAAGGTAATTTTGGAGACCCTGGAGTCCAGTAACGAAGAAGAATCTAGGCTTTAAATCTGGTTTGAAAATACGACGTGTGCCAAGAATAAAGTGGTGGGGAGAAACAATTCGCAGTAGCCAGTTGTTTGTTGTTAGCCTGGGTTGGCTTCATGAGGCTTAGACAAAATTGTTTCATCAGAGTCCCCTTGTTGAATGTGAAAATTAGCCAGTGTATAAAAACACCAACAGAGTATTTTTTTCTCACTGATATGGACTCCAGACTTGGTTGCCCACCACAACCAGAAGTCTGTCTTGCTTTTCTCTTTTCCCTTTAATGGTCTCTATGTCTCTTTCCTCCTACCACAGGTGGAAAATAAAATCCCACATAATAGTTACACTTTGGGAAAGCTGAAATAACATATATAGCAACTGAACAGTTATAAGGGAAAAGCACATCATGAATTTAATTCCATTTCCAGATGTAAAATGTCATAAAGAATTTTTTTCCATACTTGGCAAAATAACAGGAATTTTCTGGACCGTTTTATTTAGCTTGGTGGATGCATGTTTGTGAGTAGGTATTGGAGAGTCTTCCACCTTGAGTGTATTCTAAATGCTGCCTATCAGGGCTTTACTGAGATTAAACTACCAAAGGCTCCATGTTTGACTAGAAGGTGCATGACCCCCATTGAAATGGAGGGGAAATGTGTCTGACAAATGATAGAATTTGGTGTGTTTTCAAAGCAAGAACTCTGATCCATATGGGGAGGTTTCTAACCAGTGTAATTATTCTCTAGTGACTAAAGACACTAGGATTCTCATCTGTTTCAAAGAGCAGATCGTGTGGTCATTCCACACATTTTTCATTTTGACTTCTCTTTTTCCTTTACCCTTCTATGGGAGATGTTGGGTCTTTATAGGGACACCTGTGTGTGAGCTGAGAAAGACTGTCTAGGGGTAGACTCCAAGCTGGTCATTTCTCTGACTTAAGTAACTCAACCAAATCATACAGTTATAGCTTTGAGAAGGAGAGATTAAAAAAAAAAAAAAAAAAAAGGAAAGAAACCTGAAAGTATGATGTTCCCAAACAGTCAAAGACATTTCAGAGTGAGACATAAAAATACCCCAGGGGTTGTAAGAGTTCCAATACTGCATGATATCGTTCTGATACCAAAGGAGCAGTTCCTCTATTGGAAAGCTGGTTGTACAGATTAACGGATGTGCCCACCTAAAGAGTAACTCCCACCATGGCCTCATATAGGCAGGAAAGAGCTCTTTACAACTCATCTCCTGCTTTCTATAAGTTATTAGAGTGCAGGGACATGGGAGTACTTTTAGATAATGAGAAGAAAAAAATAATTTGAAAAGGCCAATCAGTTTTCTTGAGCACTTTTAGCAGATTGCTAACAGAGTTGTAGATTTTGTTCTTACAACTGTCTTGTATTTTTCAAGGGGAGATACAGACTTTTTATTCATGTAACTAAAATTGCCATTTAATTGGATGATTCAGAACGGAAACTACACTACCACTCTCCAGTTGGTCTGTGTGTATTGATCTGGCCTCACCAAAAATTCAAGATTTCGCAAAGCAAAATAAAGAATTGCCAAAAGTGAAAAACTATTTCTGCTTTAAAAAATGCAAGCAGTTTCAATGGGTCCCTACTTCTCCTTCTTGGAATCTTGTCTTTAAAGTGCCAGGTCATAAATAATGCTTGCATGAATATAATTGGTTATTGCTTTTGTGTTGAACTGAAATGTCTCAGTCGAGGAGAGCTATCATCTACAGTAGCTTGGGTTTCAGATCTGCAGGCTTTCCTTGTGAAGCTTTGAGCTAAAATACAGATATGCCAACTATGAGAAAAAAATGAAAGCTGTCACAGTGTCAGCAGCACAAACTGGAGGTCCATCCCACACAAATTATGGACATCTGTATTCTTAATTGGCATTCTTTTGGGCCGTGCCAGCAGAATGGCAGTGCCAAGAAAGCCTGACAGCTTTAGAAAAGACAAGGTATCAGGTTAAGGTGATAGGAGACACTGATGAGACATAGAAGTTCCTTTGTAGGCAAGATTCTCCATATGTTTGTTATAATGCTCGTGACTTTTAGTTTTGGCTACTTCCAAACGGTACCCTTTGTCAAGACTAAACTTGCTACTTGGAAAACAGATCCGTTTATGAGCTTAGGAGAACAAGTGGTATTGATGGTTATATGATCAGAAGATCGTTGGCAAAGATGCATACAAATAGTTAACAAGGTAATGGTAAGAAATGTTGACCTTGATTTGTTTAGCTAAGATGTAAAGATTTTTGAAGGTCAAAGGTGTCCTTGTGTAGTGTTTTGGAGTCTAACTGTGTCTGACCCTCTAACATTAAGCTGCTGTGGCCTGCAGTTTTGAAGAGTGAAGCAAACCAGGGGGAAAGAGAGAAGGGGGGAGAACAGGAAATGGAGTGAGGTGTTTCAGGAAGTTGTCAGGGGTTGACTGATTGATTCCAGATGGAAAAGGTCAGCCTTCGTGACCCAGGAAATACTCACTAGGGGAAAGAAGTTGGCTTGTGGAAGGGGAAGGCCTGGGAGTGAGACGATGCTGGAATGCACATTCCACTTCCTTTAGTCCCCAAACATTCAGAAACTTTAACTTGTCTGAATAGAATAATATCAGTGTTGTCATCGTTCATCAGAAAATAGTGAAGGAAGTTAAATTCGAAGCTTTGAATGTACCAAACGTATCTTCACCTCCATAACGAAGTTCGTTTTCCTCCAGAAGGAGAGTGAATGTATGTAAAAGTCAATATTTGTGTGCGTGTGTGCGCACACGTATAAGAACAACCAGCAAACATGTTGGGTTTCACAAGGGGGGGTGGAAGATTAAATCCTCTACATTTTCCCAAAGCAGTTTAATCGGCAGGCTCTTCTAGATGCCCCACAGTGTAAGATAGTTGGAATATTAAAAACGAGAACTTGCCTTGTGTCTATACACACACACACACACACGCACACACGCACATACATTTGGACATAATTTAAAATCTTGTAATAAATTTTGCAGACACTGAAATAATTCAGGTTAATTCCCTTGCTGTCATGAGAGGCCAGAGCTAGCCAGCAAGAGATTAAAATTTATTTCCATTGTTAATAGAAAATAATGAAGTGCATCTGAACCATCAGGGTATGTCATTCGGGAAACGTTCACTTTGGAACCAAATCTCACTCCACCCAAATGGACAATGATGAAATCAGCTGGCTCGAGAAAGCCCCATATTTTGTGGCAGGAATGCATGAGGAGCACTAAAATACAGTATGACAAGGAGTTTGTGGGATGAAGTCAAGCGGCCTCCGAGAGAACACTCTCTATACCCACAGAATCCTCAGACAGACTGGGGCTCCCCTCACTGGGCCTCGCACAGCTCATCAGCAACTGAAGCCTGAAGCCTCCTCTTGCTTTGGGTTTTCGCAGAGATGGCAGCTATGTCAATCCGTTCACACACACGATTTGTAAAAGTGGTCTGATTGCTCTTTTTTCCCCACCTTCTCCTGTTATTTTCAGCGGGGGGAAGTATATGCAGAAGTATATGTTCATCTTAACTCCATGCCAGGAGCCTTGGCTTCTCCCTCTCTTTGACTATGATGCCATCTTGTGCTTGCTCTGATAAGAACCTGCATCTCCATGCACTCGTGGCGAGTGATGGATGTCTACACCTTTCGGTGGCCACCATACAATAGGAACTTTCTGGAAGGACTTTCCCCAGACTCTTAAACATGTTGACATGGGCACAATTGAAAACAGATCTGGAGCTAGATAGGCTGCATCCCTGACTTGTGGGCTGTTGACCATAGTTTTCTGAATGACAACTGAGGTTCCTTTAAGTTCCTTTTGATGTCATGGAAAGGCAGGGACACCGAACCCATAGTAGTTTCATGAACCGAAGTGTGGAAGAGACTCATAGCCGACTAGGAGCACATTTTGTCGTCTTTGAATCTCCGGGGCCTGATGTAATACCCAACACGTAGCAGGAGCTCAGTGAATGCTTTTGGGATGAATGACTGAAGCCCACTTATTCCGTGGAAAATTCTTGTCTGCATCTGTCATGCCCCTGGGACTAGGTTAGGTGAAATCTTTTGGGGACTCATGCTTTCTCTTGAACCCCTATTATATTAAAATACATATTAAAAAAATTTAAAAGATACCATCTAAGACACCTCTGAAGGTAAAAATACATTCGGAAGGGTTTCCTTGGGTGACGGTTAGGTAGTGGGTCAGATTGACCAAGAAGGGACACAAGATAACTTTCTGGGGAGATGGAAATGTTCCATGCCCTGACATGGCATGTCTTCCCTGCATGCATCTGACAACATTGTGCAGCTAAGATTTGTGCATTTCAATGTATGTAAACTTCACCTAAAAAAAAAAAAAAGGAAGGATTTATTATACTGTTCTGTTTACTTTGTTTGCTTGAAATTACTCATAGTAGAAAATCGCATGTGCCATTTAATGAATGAATATACGAATGAATAATCCTTCACATTAGAGATAAGCAGGGCCAAGGTCTCTCCCACCCTCCCACCCTTCATTTAATAAGGAAGGAAGGGCTGACAGAAAAATTATGCATATAATATCAGCAAGTTTAATTTGGGAATAGAGGCGAAGAGTCATTTTTAGATCTAGGATGGCCCATCCTCCTGGGTGAAGTAGATAGTGGGCGCACTCAAGTCCACCCACCTCAGCTACTCTTTTCCAACTGCTCTGAGCTTAACTGACCTCTGCCTCTTTGAACATCTTCCGTACCCCTGACCTACAGCGCACACATAGAATTTAATTTGATTTCCTTTTGCATGCTATTTGTTTGATGTGTTAGCCATGTTTCTCCCCATTCCCACCCCAGAAAGTGAGCTCTTTGGGGGTGCCTTATAATTTTTGGTACCCAGCCCGTGTGTCTACCTTTCTAGAGCCTCCCTTAGAGCTGCACAACGGGAGGGGCTCACTGAGTATTGTCACCTGTCCTACTGACAGGCAAAACAAGGCCGAGGTGAGGCAATTAGGGTGGAACTCATCCCAATTTGGCACGTGCCAGGCCCTGCACCTAACTCTTTCCTTGCAGCATCTCATTTCATCCTTACATTATTTATTGAGCCCCGAGAGAGGTATTGTCGTTTATGTTTTACAGATGAGAGGAATGGAGATTAGAAAAGGTGAGGTAATTTGTCCCAGGTTACAAGGTCACAAAACAGCAGGTGTGTTAACTTTAGTTCTGACTCCTAATCTGTGTTCCACTATTCCACACTCATCTCTTCCCTTCCTCTGCTTAGAGACTAAATGCCCTACATTTTCAACACTGAATTCCAGCAACTTCATCTCCTCACCAAAAACCGGGGCATCTCTGCCACCGCTCTCTAGTGAGTGGGGTGACCACAAACAACTCCTCAGGCAGCATCCGTGGGCCCAGCATTACTCTCGCACACGGCTGAAGTGTGAGAACCCATTCTTGAGCTGGGGGAGATGACCTCCCAGCTGGTGGTGAGATCTTCACTTCCTGAGTGCACACAGTCGGCTCCTCAGGGTGACCAAGGTCCTGTGGTAGAGAGTGAGGGTTTTAGAACCAGTCGGCAGATGGCCAGGTTCCCCATCTCATCACCTGGGCATGGTTTGAATACAAATACGTACCAGCACCTGAGTGAAGGGTGGCCTCTTTTTTTCCAGGAAGCTCTGCCATAATCACAGGGGGAGGATGACCGGCTGAGATGCCGAGGGCATGGCCCTGGCCCCAGACTCTGTTCTGTCTCTCATCAAGCCATAGGGGAGTCTGGCAAAACAGTACACTGCGACTTTTGCTACTTTATGAACAACTAACTCCACCCCTCCCCCAACCCCACTTTTACTTCAAATATTCAGGTTGTGTTGTCAACAACGGTGAATGTGGATGGACACGTGCTGGCTGTTTCTGACAACATGTTTGTTCATAACAACTCTAAGCATGGACGGCGAGCAAGAAGGCTGGACCCGTCAGAAGGTAGGGCTGGGAGCAGTCTGGGAGGGCTGATAAGTCAAGGTCTCTGTCATTGTCCTGGTTTGAATTTTAAATTGATGTCTGAGGGGCCCCTGGGTGGCTCCGAGGTTGAGCATCTGACTTCGGCTCAGGTCGTGATCCTGGGGTGCCGGGATCGAGTCCCGCATCAGGTTCCCCACAGGGAGCCTGCTTCTCCCTCTGCCTGTGTCTCTGCCTCTCTCTGAGTCTCTCATGAATAAATAAAATCTTTAAAAAAACAAAACAAAACAAATGTTGTCTGAGTGCAAGTGAAGAAAGCACACAAGATCATGTGGGTTTTAAGGGAAGTTGTAAGTGCTGACTCCTGCCTGTTCTGTTGAAGGCCGCACGCCTCCCAGCCGACATTCAGGCCCCCGTGCCTCACCGTCTCTGCCATCCAGTTCTGTGTTTTTCTTTTTGCTAGACGGGCATTTCAGGCAAACGTAGGCCTATGACATCTTAGTTAAACAGGAACATTACGGTGCCAGACATGTATGAATAAGTGTCAGATGTGCCCTTAAACAGATTGTGGGCAAAACAAAACAATGTGTGGAATGAAATTGACACTAATTGATTTTTGTTTGCTTGGACAAGAAGAAACCATGATCTGCTCCGGGTAGTTTTCTATGTGCATTAAAGTCGTCAGAAATACTGGTAACTGTTCAACTTCAAGTTGTCCAAAAAATTAAAGCATATCAAGGAAGATAACTGACAAATACCTCGGTGAATTCCATCTTTCACACTCCCCGACTCATTGGGGTACTAAGGCTTTATAATGTAGGGTGAAAGGCTGACCGAGGCTACTATTGTAGTGTGATGTTTTGCTGTATACTGCCGACCAGCCCCCACCCCAACATGGCCCTCAAAATGTGTCTTGTATCAATTTAAATAGGAATTAATGAACTGAAAGAAAATGATTGAATCAGTAAAGAATTTGGAGTGGTGTTAATTCTCCCACAGTGGGCACTGAAAGGAGAGAAGAAAATCCCAGGGTTCAGAACTAGGAACCCATCCAGTTTCTTTTGACTGATTGGATGTGATTGACTGGCTGTTCAAAGGGGGCTCATGTTTTTGGAGTCCTGCCAAAGTTCTCCTCCACCTTTGACCCTGTCAACTTTGGAAATGGAGTGATGGATTGACTTTAGTTATGGCCTGAAAACCATATTGGGTTCCTGTTGGGATGTAAAGTCCAGAGGCCTTGAACATATGGAAGAAGGGAGGAGGGGAAATACATCCTACAAAGTTAGGAAAGTGATTAGAAATTGTCTCTTGATAGAACTGAAAAAAAACCCTCCACTGTGATAGATTTTACTTTCTCCTTCTCTCTAGCACATTAGCAGCCCTTGTAAATCTTAACATCTTGGGGCAGAGGAGGTGGGGAGAGAAAAGGGATTTACACATTTCCAGTGTGATCAACTTATAAAAATATGGGGAAAAACAACAGGGTTTTAAAAACACCCTTTGCACAATTAGCTAAGTGTTCCACGTTTTCATACATAGTGGTCAACTCATTAGGCTTTAATGACCTGGTGAAAACCAGCAACCAATTAGGGAATGATGGCAAGTCAGCAAAGCTCAACTTGAACTTGGAATAACCAACAGCTTTCAAGAGCAGCCAATCCCCAAAACTCCAGATTTCAACCATCAAAGGACAGTCCTGACTTTTTCTTTTCTATCTTCTTAGCTACCCCCTGCATCAAAGCCATTAGCCCAAGCGAAGGCTGGACCACAGGAGGAGCCATGGTTATCATCATTGGAGACAACTTCTTTGATGGCCTCCAAGTGGTGTTTGGGACCATGCTTGTATGGAGTGAGGTAGGCACGGACAACTTGCTTCCCCGATTTTCTTTGGCCCAAAGATGATTTTGATTTGGGGAAATGTAATTCCTGGAACATCAGTAGCATGAATGCACCTTACTAAGTACCTACTATGAGCATGGCACCAAGAATTAAGAGACATGTAAACCACACTTATTGTAGGCATGGATCCCTTAAAAAGGTAAATATTTATTGCAACATTGTTTATCATTGTGAAAAATTAGAATAGCCTAAATAGTAAATAATAGGAATGGTTCAATTCCACCATTAAAAATTAGGTCTTAAAAAAGTTCTAATGACACAGGAGAAGGGATAGTATTTACGCTATAATGCTAACTGAAAAAAAAAATCAGGACGAGTGTCTATGGATATAAAATCTGATTATATAATACCCATCCATAGAAAAGTCCTGGAAGCACACCAAAGATTAACAGTGGCTGTCTCCAGGTTATGCAATGCTAATATTTTTCTTCATATTTTTCTATAATTTCCTAATTTTCTAATGTGGATATGTTCCACTTTCATAATGAGAAAACCAACAAGATATTACAAAAAGACAAGTGACACTGCTAGGTTGGATATGGAAATTGCCAAGTCATGACATGAGAGAGTAGCAATGTAGAAAGCAGGGAGGAAGTGAATCCAGAGATGGGCCCCTGAGGTGGGAAAGTCTTAAGCTAGGCTGGTGGGAAAGCAAGGATCCAGACAGGTTAAGTGGTGAGGAAATTCCAGGGTAGAAACATGCGAGATACAGGGAAGGGCATTTGGAGTGTTTGGGGCAATGGGAGTATAGCCAGTTTGTTCTGGGAGGTCATTGTGGGAGATACTCCTGTTCTCTGTATCCTCGGGGATCATTTGTATAACAAGTATTTTATTTCCCTGCCTGTTCATTCCTCAGCTAATCACTCCTCATGCCATCAGAGTGCAGACTCCTCCCCGGCACATCCCCGGAGTAGTGGAGGTGACATTATCTTATAAATCCAAACAGTTCTGCAAAGGAGCTCCAGGGAGGTTCATTTATACAGGTGGGTGAGAAAATGATCCAAGGGAGATGGGCTTCTGGTTCACCTTTACTCTAGTTCCCAGTGTCTCCACTTTATAATGATTTTACCTTTTCTAGGTCTTTTTACTGGTGTGGGAAGAGTGGACTGGGTGATAGGTATTGAATGGGGAAGTGTAGACTTGCTTTTAAATTTTATTTTATGTTTAGAAATTTAAATTTCTAAACCATTTGGGGAATGATCATGGGAGCTCATTTAATGAGCACATCTTCATAAATTTGACTCGGCTAGAACCATGCTAAAACAGATTTTTATCTAAGCGATCAGATAAAAAATTGGACCGAGTTGCTGCCTCTGACTAAATTTTCTTGAAAAGAATTTGTCAAAATTGCCCAATTGTGCTGCAGAGTGATTCAAATTATTTTAAAATTTTATAAAAGTAGGAATTATCTATTATTTCAATATTTGTTGAAATTTGCTGAATATTTGTTTAAAATTTGTTGAATATCTACTTTTTCTCGGTGGAAGCTACAATGACTTATGAGACATCATTCTTACTTGGAAATGTAGAAATTTTTTGGATGAGGTGATGGTATATTGCACAGAACAGCTGGGGAATTAGAATATTCAAAATGTTTGTTTTTTCCAATGACTGGAAATTAAGTTCTAAGAAGACAAGAGTTTAGTGTGGACCAGAATAGGGGGAAGAGGTTTCAAGGAGAAGATAGAAATCAAAGACTGTTTTTAAGGGTGGGGAAGATTTGAATAGACAGAGAAGAAAGGAAGAATGTTCCAACTATGAGAATCTCATGTGCCAGGGCCCAGTGGGTAAGATGAGCAGGTGTCTGGAGGAGAGAGGGCTAGTTTACAGCTGTAGCAATGCACTCAGGTAGAACCTAGACCAGAACTTAGCCCACATGAGCTAGGAAGGGGAGGGAAGGAAAACATAAAACAGCTTAAAAGCCCTGTATGGTACCTAGAATGGCCAAATTCAGAGATGGAACATAAAATGGTGGTAATCAGGTGTTGGGGAGGGAGAATTGGAGTGGATGTTTAATGGGTTTAGTGCTTTAGTTTTATGAGAGAAGTTCTGGGGACCGGTGGCACAAAGTGAATGTACTGAACTGTACGCTTAGAAATGGCTTCAGATGGTAAATTTTGTTTGTGTATTTTACCACAACTTTTAAAAATGAAAAAAAAAAAAAAGAAAAAAAGAAGGAAGGAACCAAAGCCTTGTATGGGAATTTAGACTTGATTTGTAAGGCAATATTAAGTGTTCCCATGCAAAGAAGAATAAGTCAAAGGGGTTATCATAAGAAACACAAATGTTATTGATATAAAGACTGAGTTAGTCGGGGGAATGACTGAAGCAGGAGGTTCAACTAGGCCATTGTATTTTGAGGGAGAAAACAAGGGGTATAGAGAAAGAAATATATAAACCTAGAAAATATATCAGGTACATTGTAAAATTCTAATAACATTTTTTAGTGTCTTTTCACATTTGGATCCAACCTCCTCTTCATATTTATGTGTAAATGTCTGGTTAGATATCAATGAGGAGTAGATAGAGAAGGGTAATTTTTAGGTATACTTATTTAAAATTTCACCTTTGAATTTTTTCTCTTGAGATAAGTGCATCTTTGCTCTGTTAGTATGTGTATGTGTGTGTTTCTATGGAAGATGCTATTGCAGCAACAATAAAATATTTACTGCTCTAGTTTCCAAATGGATATAGTTTATTCATTCATTTAAATAAGTATTTATTACATTCCTAGTACCATGGGCTGGCATAGCTCTAGGTTTTGAGGTATAGAAATGGGCAAGATAAAATCCCTCATCTTACTAGAACTTACTTTCTAGAGAGGAAGACAGACAACACAGAATAGAGATGATATAATTTCAACAGTAATAGGTAAAGAACAGAAAATGAGGGAGGGCTTTGGGTAGGGTGGTCAGGAAGGTGAGGAAGGAACATTGTGTGGAGACCCGTATCACAGGTGTGGAAATCTGTCCCCCTGCCTCCATATCTTCCTGACCTTCTCTCCTCTCCATTTACATTGCTTTCCTTCTGTGCCTGGAATTCTTTGAGGCTGTGTGTGTTTCTGTGTCGGTCACCGGTGTTCTCTAGAACAGTATTTGGCTGTCAATGAATTGGGGGTGAGTGTCCCAGGCAGAGAACAGATTACAGATAGAGAGGTGGGAATAAGCCTGGCATCATCATGGAACAGCATGAATACTTCTAGCTGGAGTGGCACTGGTGGGAAGGAGAATGATGGGAGATGAGGTAGGAAAGGCAGGTAGGGCAAGCACTTGGAGGGGAAGACACTGAGGATGTGGAACAAGGGAGCAGCTAGGATCCAGACAGGATTTCAAGCCACAGGGCTGGATGAGATGGCCCCAGAAGAGAGTGGAGCTACAGGATGGAAGAAGTTTCAAGATGGTGCCTTGGGAGCACCAACATGTAGGGCTCAGAGTGACAGAAGGAGCCTATGAAGGTGACTGAGAAGGAGTCAAGAGGAAAGGGCAAGAGGAAAGCAGGAGTGTGGGCTGTTCCCCAAGTTGGGTGAGGAATGGGTCTCATTTTGGGATGCTTTCCACATCTAGGGACCTGGTATCTGTTTTCTCTAGTCTACCCGCTGTATATGGATGACCATCTGGCCTGTGAGGGGACAAGTAGGACAAACAACAATCATGTTGCAACCAATCCTCAGCTCTCTTCTGAAATAATGAAAGATATCGATACTCAGCGAGGCTATGGATGTGTAGAGCCTGGTGCTGTGTGCATATGCACACACATGTATACAGATGTGAAAACTCTCTGAAGCAGAGGTCCTCACCTTTGGCTGTACTTTAAATCACGGACACCTGGGCCCCAGACTAAGGAGTTCTGAATCTCTGAGGGCAGGGCCCAGGTATCAGTGTACTTCATATATTCATTGAACACACATCAGCTCTACATTATGCTCAAGGCACAAAATCAGTAATTTCAGTATGCCTCTAGCAGCCTACAGTTCTAGAAGGGGATCTTGATAATTGGGTTAAGTCCCATAAGAGGTATCAATGCAAGGAGCACTGAGCAGAGAGTGGCTGACTTTAGGGAATCAGTGAAGGCTTTCCAGAGGATGTGACAATAGACTTACATTTCTTATTTTTTTAGAAAGATTTATTTATTTATTCATGAGAGACACACACACACAGAGGCAGAGGCATAGGCAGAGGGAGAAGCAGGCTCCTCACAGGGAGCCTGATGTGGGACTCAATCCTAGATCCTGGGGTCACGCCCTGACCCAAAGGCAGACGCTCAACCACTGAGCCAGCCACTCAGGCATCCCTAGAGTGACATTTCTAAAGCAAAGTAGGAATTTTCCAGACAGAATAGATGAGGCCATGATCCATAGTGTTTGGAAACAAAGTGTCTGCTAAAAGGAGAGCCCACATAACCATGAAAAAATAGATATTAGGTTACTTGTAAATTTAAAGAATTATAGAGATGATGAGATGTTGAAGACCACCTGGTCATACTACTCCTTTTGCAGATGTGAGAACCGAGACCCAGGCAGAAGTGACTTGTTCACAAATTGCCCACTGAATTCAAGGTGGAGTCAGAACAAGGACTCAAGTCTTTGGCCATACTGCCTAGTGTCTTTTATTTAGCAATTATTATCAGCAAATAGCTCTGTTTTCCTGATGTGCTAAAATTTTATTGACTCGTTCATGAAGCAAATATTGATTGAGCATGCTCACTATATTCAGCACTGTGCTGTATGCTGGGGATACTGTAGGTAAGTCCGACCGGCAGGATCCTTCCTTCATTATGGTATAGTGGTGTGAAGATGAACTATGTATGCTCTAGGTTTGGGCTTCCTGGATGCCTCTAGTTCTTAAATCTTGTGTAAGTGATTTAACTTCTTAGTCTCCCCATCTATAAAATGGGCTACCTATCTCACAAAGCTGTGGTGAGACTAAATAATACTGTGCATGCAAACAACGGTGTGCTGGTGAAGGTTTAACAATTGGCTCTCCGGGGAAAAGTGGTGGGAAAGGAGCGGTAGGGTTGGTAGTGTTTGCTGATTTCCATGGTGCAAATACTCTGACAATGGTTGATTTCAAGCTACCAGTATGACACCAACTGGCTCACAAAATTTCTGAAAATTTAACAACTTGCTGTCACAAACTAATAGAAGCCCTAGAACACCCTCTTTGTGTAAGCACTGGGGATAGAAAACGACTGTATCTTAGTATTCAAAAATATTTATTATTAATAATTTTTTATGATTACTTATCAGGATTGCTACCATGAAAACTTTTGCTATCAGGGTTATTACCGTGGAAACTTGAAAAAGTAATTACAAATGTGCTGAGTACTAAAAAGCAGCTGTATAGGATGCTGGGAAAATACACTTGGGAAATTGAACCCTCTTAAACTGAGATAACGGGGAAGGCTAAGAACAGTCCAAACACAAGAAACAGAATATACAAAGACCTTGGGGTGAGAAAGAACATGGGACATATATGATGGCTACTATGAACAGGGTAGAAAGAATGAGTTAAAGAGAGGTTGGCCTCAAGCTGGAAGAGAGAGTTGGGACCTGCTTGATTGGCTCTACCCCAGGTGCCATGGGGAGCTATTGGAATATTTTAAAGCTGAGGAGTGCCATGATCAGATTTGCCTTTTAAAAGATTGTTCTGGCTGACTTGTAGAGAATGACTTGGAAGCCAGGGTGGATTCAAGGAGGTCGGTTGGAGGCCAGTATGGTGGCCCCAGCCAGAAATGATGGCAACTTGGACCAGAGTACTGGTAGTGGGGAAAGGCAGAAGGGGATGGAATCTAGGAGGTAGCATTGGCAGCACTTGATGATTGATTGGATGGGGTGAAAGTTGGGGAAAGGAGGGGAGGAGATGCCTCTCAGGTTTCAGGTTTGAAAAATTGGGTGGGTATAGTGTAGAAAGTGATTTTTAAAAAGGTATAAAGTGCTAAGGGAGTTCAGAGGAAGGACAAAATACTTCCAGCTGGTGGAGAGGTGGGAAGATTTAATATCGTAAAGATGTCAATTAATGAATAAATTTAACACAATGCCAATCAAAGTACCAACAAAATGTTTGGGGAAACTTTACAAGAGTTCACCTGGAAAAATAAAGGTGCTAAAATAGGACCCCTCAATTTGAAAAATGAGAGGGCCATGCCCTACCAGACTTAAAACCTATTTTAAGTTTCAGTAATTAGAAGAATATGGGGCTTTGGAGGAACATATAGAAATGTTATTCAACGGAGGAGAACATTAAAAAATAAACAGGTTTTGTACACATGAATAGTATAAATACCTAAACATGTATATAGGTGAGGAGCCATCTCAGTCAATGTGGAAAAGATGGAATGTTTAGCAAGTGGTATTGGATGAGCTAGTTAAGCATCAAAAAAAAAAAAAGTTAGATAGCTAATTTCTTATTATAAACTAAAACATTTGAATTAGATATTTTTTATTAAAAATCTACACATTTCAAAATATTATTATTATAATCTGGAACCTTGCTAACCTTGACCCCAAGGCAACCATCAAGCATAAATCTATGATTACATAACAAGAAAAAATTTTTTTCTTAAGATTTTATTTATTTAATCATGAGAGGCACAGAAAGAATGGCAGAGACATAGGCAGAGGGAAAAGCAAGCCCTGTGGGGAGCCCGATGTGGGACTCAATCTCAGGACCTCGGGATCACACCCTGAGCCAAAGACAGACATTTAAATGCTGAGTGACTCAGGCATCCCAACAAGAAAAATTTTGCATGTCAAGGTGAGGGTCATTAAATCAAAAGGAAATGGACAAACTGAGAACATAGTCATTACATGTGACATATTCTCTTACGTATAAAAAGATTTATCTATTTGTTCAGCAAAAGTTTATGTTATGCCTATATTTGTCAGCAACTGTGTTATGCATTATAGATAAAAGAGATGAATGTTAGATATCTCACAAATTAAAGAGACAAAGAAAGATATGTAAATTAAAAGCTAGCAAGGATATCGGGAGTTAATTCAGGAAGGAATGCAATTTAGCAGTAAACATTCTTAAAAATCCCAATCATATTAATAATCAAATACATGCAAATTAAGGGAACTACAGGATAACATCGCCCTCCCCCCATCAAGTTGGCAAAGATTTCTTTTTTAACAAATGAGAATACCCAAGTTGGCAAAGTTGACAGAAAGTGGAGACTTCCTAACATACTACTGTAGGAGGGTAGATGGCTCTGGGAGAGTATCTTGATGGTACTAGCTTTAAAAATGTATATACCCTTTGACCCAACAATTCTACTTTTTGGAATGTATACTTAGGAAATAACTGAGTTTGCCTGAGGGCTGTTCATTAGAGCAGTGTTTATGGTAGTGAAAAATTGAAAACATCCTTAGTGTCCATTAGGGGACTCATTAAATAAACAATGAACCATCCTTACACTGAAATACTTTTTAGACATTAAAAGTAGTGCTGTGAATGGATATTTAGTTCCATGAAAGAAATCTGTGATATAGGTTTAAAACGAGCTTAAAAACTATATGCACAGTATAGTCCAGTCTGATTTATATACATATGAAAAAAGAACAGTTGTGTAAAAAACCCTAGTAAGATACAGAAACCTGCATATGAAAGTGTTAACAATGGTGGTTTCTAGGTGTTGGTATTGTTATTATTATTAGTTTCAATTTTTGCTTACTTATATTTATTATTTTCTGAAAAAAAAATTAAGGAATTTTTAATTAGTAATGAAATAAAATATGGTGTAAAAAATTAATGTTCCACATATTGAAATACTGAAATAGCAAACATTGGTAAACTTGATTCTTTAGGTACAAAAAGAGTGTTTCCAGCCAGGGAAGCAGTGAGGCTTCTTCCAGAAGACTGCTTTGGAGAAAGAAGGACCATGGGAGGCAGTTAAGGGTGAGGAGGGTGGGGACAAGTTGTTTATTCTTCCACAAACAGAGAAGAGAATAAATATATAAACATTGTTCAGGCTGGCTCGGGAGGCTGGTCACTCTCTCTAAAAACCTCCACCTGAGGTTACTGAGCCAAATGTGACTTAGTTTGGTAGAGACAAGTGGGTAATGTTACTCATGAAGGGGCCCAGGCGCTACAGGAAAATGAATCGGTGATCTCTTGACTTGCCCACTCAATGAGCAGCCACCATTAGAAATCTTAGTCCAAAAGCTGGAAAGGCAGTGGCTTCCCTAGGTGTCTGGAGGTGGGGCTGCTCTGCCTCAGAACGGAGGCCTACCTATGGTGAGCCTGGTTAATCCTGGCCTTCTCCTTGGGGGGAGGGGGTGGGAGAGATGGGCAGAGAGCTCATGGACTTCCAGCCAGTCTCCTCCTGAGCTGCATATTCTGGCCTCAGAATGTGCTCGGCTACAGAATAGTGTGTTGGAAAGCAATATAGGCCTAGACAAAGTACTCAGCTCCAGTGGTCAGGTGGAAAATGTCCTCTTGATTCCCAAGAAAAGAAAACCTTGAGAAGTCTAGAGAGCTTTCGTGGGGACCACGAGCAGTAGGGTGACATTCCAAGAGGAGGATGCACTAGATTCAGCCAGAAGACGTGCTTTCAGATGCTGGCTGTGGCATCAATGACTTGTTTGACCTTTTGATAAGTCACCTAACCTCCCTGAACCTCATTTTCTTCATCTGTAAAGCTCTGGTACTAATTATACTATTACCCATAGGTGTTTCTCTAATTTGGCTGAGTATGAGAATCATGCTTGGCTCCATTCCAGACATACCGAATCATATTCTTTTGAGAGGGTCTTAGAATCTGTATTTTAAACAAAGAAACGAGTTTGAGGAACCTGAGTCCTGCTCATCAGGCTGTTGCGGAGACTCTCTGGCTGGCAAAGCTCTCTGCATGTGGGGCAGTTCTTATGAGACTGAGTCATTGCACTGTGAACACAATAATATTTACTCTTAGGTGGAACTTTCTAGGAGACTCAAAAAACAGGAGGTGGGAAAGGAGACTCTGAGGTCCAACCATTGGTGGTTCCTGTATCCAAGGATACACCTCCATAATAAACCCAAGCCTATTAGATGTAACTTACCTGGTATAATTAGCCAAAATGCAGTAATCAGCTCCCCATGGTTGTTGCTGCCAAGTACAGCATAAACAACATCAGGGCTCTGAAAAACAACACATTTTCTTCACACATGTGACTTTGCAGGTCTATTTTTCCTCCAACCATGGTTTGCTAAAGTACAGCTTGCTGCTGCAGAACTGAGAAATCCACATGAGAATATAGCTCCTCGGGAAAGGTCCGATTGCCTCTATCTGCTTAGAGACCTAGGGGTGGTATGCCAGCCAGGCTCAGAGAGGAGAAGGGCCTCTACTTTCCTCACAGATCTTTCCACAGAGAACTGGCAGGGCAGAAAAATAATCCTGGGAGGGGCACCCAGTGGGATCATGGTTATTGGTTGCACAGGTCTTTCTGGGCTGTTTTGAGGATGCGGAAAGAGAAAATCTGAAGGCATGCACTTGGGGGTGGAATGGCCATTGTTTATAATGATTAAATCTGGACCAGCCACAAAAACCAGTGTGAAGTCATGATGTACGTGGTTGATGGCAGGTCACTGGCATATGGGGGTAGATGAGCACAGCTTTTCAGTGTTATTACTATGGCTCTTTGCAGAATCTGGTTGAAACATTTGATTGTTGGTTAGAAGTCTCCTGTAAGTTCTAGCATCAGATAGAACTAGTAAGAAAAAAAATGATAATACTAATTGAGGAGGTAGGGCAGGCTCTGTCTCATGAGTTCATGTCATCACTGCCTTTTCTCACTGTGATGGTTCTTTTAGTATCTCGACTTTATAGATAAGAATCCTTCTGCCTGAGGTCACCAAGTTAGGTGAAGTCCTAGCTGTCTAATTCGAAAGCCGCATTCTGAACCGTGATATGTGTGCTACTTACCATCCTGTGGTAGCTTCACAGAAGATATTACACCAAGGCCATCTGTTTGGCTTCATCCAATAGTTTTACCTGAAAATGCCAATGGCCTTGGCTCTCTGGCTGTTACTGTGAGGAATTGCACAGGAGACAAGCCTGGGCAGTGAGCATGGAGGCAGCTCAGAGATTGCCTTGCCCGTACCCTGGTGCTCCAGATTGCAAAGTGGGATGTTCCTGTACCACGTGATGTGATAGGATGAGAACCTATGAATACTTCGAATTTCAGTGAAGTCATACAAACTATCCTGTCCATGAATAATTGGAGTTGTGGAAGGCAAAGGAGTACCAAGACCCACTTTGTTATTAAGAGAGAACTTAGCCAGGGGGTGGAAGGCAATGACTGAGTATAGAAGCCTAGATCTGAGCCCCAACTTTCCTGCAAATCACTTAACTGTTCTGCACCTCAGTTTTCCAACTGAACAAACAGGAACAAATCTCCCTGGGAAAATGAAATGGTATCGTATGCAAGCGCATTATATATAGAAATATAAAAATATAAGTCCAATTCACTGCTGTCAGCTTTTGGCAGACAGACATACGCCTTCTGGGATGAGTTCTAGGTGGCTTTGCCCCCATCACTGTTGGATCAAGAGTGGGCTTTTTCATGTTTTCCTTTTGGTAAGAGTGAATTCTTCCTGAAAGAACTACTACACCATGCCCTTAATATCTGGGTCTGGATTTCATATCCAGATTTTGTAGACAGAGAAGGCCAAGGTGGCCTGAGAACATGGCTCTGCAGGTAGAGTGAAGGGAAGGTGGGTTTTCAATGGAGGACAAAAGGAGCAGAAGACACTGACTTGGCCCAGGTGAGCCCAGAACTACATGGAGGAGCTGCTTGTTGAGGTGTGTGGTTGAACTTAGAAGCTGGCAAATGAGAATTAATGGAGATGCTGAGAAACCAAAAAATTCATGTCAACTAACCCCTTCCCCCAGAGGACTTCTTAAGTTTGTACTTTAGCATGACCAAATGCATTTGATCACCTACCCCTGGTCATTATTTGGGAGAAAATGTTAATAAGAAAATGGCCAAGAACATGCAGTAAGTAGTTGGGAGAAAAAATGGGAGGCCTAGATTTTTCTACAAACTTCCAGTGTCCTCCCTGAGGCTTGGTGTGGGGTGTGGGGTGTGGGGTCCTCTTTTCATAAAGCTGCATTGCACAGATGTGCAAGCAGGATTGCAAATGTTAATAGCCTATCCAACTTCACATTTCTTTTTTTTTTTCTTATAGCATTACCCTGAAAAAAAAATCCCATTTAAGAAATGAATCTGATTTTGAGTTAAAAATACCCAATTCAGACATCAAATACTGGCCCGAGTACAATTGTTCCCTGTTCACACTGAAAACAGGTTGAATCAATAGCCCTCCTGGTAGCCTGTAGTTTTACTGAGGTCGCCTCTACCCTCACCTCTTGTGAAATTCGGATCCATCATTCAGCTGAGTCTGAAGAATGATGTCTCCGTTGGAAGCCCCAGAATAGGGGGCTGTTGTTCCACTGGAGACATCCCCCAGCCCCTTAATGGCCTGGTGCTCTCGGCTATAATATTCTAAATACACATTACAGAGAGCATGAGCATATTCATAACTGCTCCATTGTGGCATTTAGATTTACCCTTGAAATTTATCTTTAATTTTTACAGTTGTCTCCTTAACCATGTATATTATTCCCTTCTTCAAACAATCTGTCTTCCCGCTGCAGTTTTTCTTGAAACCAAAGCATAATTAAATATTAAATTAATATTTCATTTTAAATTAAATATAAAAGGCTTCAGTCTAATCTTTCACTTGTGCACCGCTGGTTCTTACCTCGTATTCTTGTTCCTGTAACCACAAAGGCAGGTACCACCTCTTAATAATGTGTTCCTATATTATCTTTGTCCCTTTTTTTTTAATTGGTGACATGGAACTTTTGCAACGTTGAAACAGATGGATATAGAGGAATATTTCAATGTAGCAACGGCTAACAATGACGTCACATCATTCAACATCCTGTGGGTTCAACCCCACCCATCTCTGCTTCTCCAAGAAGTTCACTGCACCAAATAGATGAATCCTATAGAATCATATAAGCAAGAGCTCACAAGGAATCTTAGAGACCGTTTAGCTCAACCTTTTGTCTTTGCAGAATGATAAACCAAAGTCCACCTGGCCTTGAAGGTGGGAATGGTTATTGGGACCTAAAACAGATCCCATGCCGGACCAACCTATCAAATGCTGTGAAAAAAAATTTTTAACTTGGGAGCATTAAGATGTTAGTTAAATGTAGGCTCTACATGTTGGACATGAGCAGTAGGGCAGAAGGTAGATGCTTGGACAACAAAAATGGAAGGAAGTGCTGGGAGAGACATAGGAACTAAAATCAAAGCACAAAGAAGGTAGACCTCACAGGACTCAATATGTAAGCTCAAGGCTCTTTGCAGACATGGACACTGAAGGGAAGGCAGAATGGAGAAGTCTTAGAGGTCACATGAAAGCAAGAGCTCGTCTCTGTATATCTGAATTCCTCCCCATGCTAGGTTGCTCTACACCTTCCTGACCTGCCAAGAGAGTAACTACCTTTGACCAGAGCCACAGGGAAGGTATTCCTGATGTATGTTTTCCCCTTTGCTTGCGCATCAGAGGTTATCTTCTGATCTGGTGTTTGTCTGGCAGTCACATTGCATAGATTTTGGGTTTCTTAAGTAGGATCCTTTACCATTGTTTTCTTTATTATTAGAGAAGGATAACATTTCAAGTCAGGATTGGAAAGATTCTCTAGTTCTGTGGGCTAGACCCCTCAGAGGACCGCAAACTCTATACGTATCTGATAAAAGTGAAGATCCTTTGCTGCAGATGCGTGCACATATGTGAAGACATACAGCTAGGCCCAGACTTTTCGAGTTTTCTTGGCCTCTTAATGGCCATCCATACACTCCATGATGATCCTAGGCTCCAATTGGAGACTTACTTACCACTGAGGAAAGCTGAAACCCAGGCCAACATCCCAGAGCAACAGCCAAACTGATCACTTGAATCTTCCCTCACCTCATCAGCTTATTTGTCTCTTCTCAAATTTCCACAAAGGATTTGGATCAACCTTTGATGCTGCCATTTTGTGATGTGTACTGCCGTTGGTTGGCATAAATGACCTCCAACCTGCAGTGTCAGTGCTGTCTTTTTCAGGGTTGACCAGTATTCTAACAAAGAGTCCCCTTTCCATGTTAGCCAGTGTCCCCTATATTTTTGGGAAACAGAAGTAGAGGCATAAGCTAGGGTAAGCATTATCTGATCTCTGTGCCTTCTCTTAAGGGAAGAAAAAAATCATATAGAATTTATACATCTCGCCAACCCTTTGGGAAAATTAATATTGAACACCAGCCAGTTTCTTTTTTTTAATGAGTGGTTCCCAGTAGATATTTTTAGTTAAATACTATTTACTTATAAAATAAAACCTTTACACATTGCTTAAAGTTTATATCTATTTGCTGGGTCCAAGATATGTAAGTAACCTCATATATTATACCCATAATCAAAATGAGAAATGACACATAAGATCCAGGCTCTCAGGAGAAATATTATGAAATCTCAAGGTATTGATGAAAGTTTTTCCAAGGCTGATCCAAATGGGATTTAGATTCTGTGGCAGTTGAAATGTGTATTATTAAACTCCTTAAGCAAACCCGAATGACTCCCAGTGGAGGATTAAGACATTCTATGTATAGCAAAGACGAAATTCTCATGTCTGAGTTTTCTCTATTGAATTCCCCCTTGATTAGCTTCTGTAATATTTAACTTCATGCCATGCCATAATTATTTAATAAAAGGTAAATATAAATTATATTTCAGTGGGGATATGACCTTTTACCTTAATGTTATGTTACTAAAGAAAGACATAGATAAATAGAGCCTATAGATCGAAGCATATTTTTAATTTACTCTATTTTTTGCCTAGCTAGCACTTCTCTGTGTCCCTGTCAGCCGAGAGGTTGGCAGCACTTCACAGCACCCCCGCACTCCATGTGGTAGGAGAGGTTGTAAATTCACACTGATGATGGCGGTTAATGATCTGGTTGGCCCTTCGAGGCAGTCTTGGTGCTGGTGTTGGGCACCTCATTAGCTAATTGAGGTTTGCTTGGCTCACACCAGGCCTGAAATGTCAGAGAACACCCAGGGAGGTGGGGCGGGGAGGAAGCTGGAATTCAATATGAGGCTAACATGTAGAACGCAAAAACGACTGGTCAGTTGGAAAGCCAGTGTGGAACCAAAGTAAAAGTTGTCCAATCCAATTTCGACGTGTCTAAGGCTGATAACTGGAGGAATTGACCGACTTTGCTTCTTATGGTTTGGTGTTGACTCAACAGTTTCCACTTTATGATTTGTACTTCAAAAGTGCACTTGATTAAATGAAATTGTGTGTGCACACACATGTGATTTTTTTCCTGTCTGTATAGATAATGATTTAAAAAATTTTTTTTTATTATTGTCTTCTCATCAGACATATACAACCCATTCCACAGTTTGTGCTATGAAGTCTGGCAGGGCCTGCCAAAAAACACTCAACATCAGAAATCTATGAGTATGCCTCACCTACTTACTCAGTTTAAAAGATGAATAGTTAACCCAATATGGTCAAGAGAGTCTTCTATTTCTGATTTGGGTGGGGAGTGAGAGGGGCTGGGCAGGCAAGATAAACTTGATATTACCCTTGTGTGCTGGTGGTTTCCTATCTAATGGCAAGAACAGTGGGTACAAATATGTAAGCAATTCTGTGCAAGAGAAACCACCATCTACATCCCACTCTGTGTACTGATTAAAGCCTGGCTTTAGAGAATTTGTCTGCAAGTGGCAGGAAGGACAAGGTATAACGAGATTAGTGGTGGTCATGGGGGGATCCCTGGAGCTCTAGAGAGGGGGAGTGAAAGCTCTCCTGGGAGAGTAGCTCTGCAAATGGGAAGAGGGGATGAGGATAGTGGTGGGGACAACAGGGACCTTAAAAGGGCTAGATTTTCTACCTCAGGGAGTAATCCCTGACTTTATAGCAAATGTATTGTGAGCACACCCATATCTGCAATTTCCATTGTCTCCATATAAGAAGATCAGTACCCTAGGTAACAAAATGGTACGTATCTGAAAAAAGGCAAGAAAATGATTGATTTAGAGCATTTTGTCACTAGGTCTGTTTGCCCTGCAGCAGCGGGCAGCTGTTTGTGTTTGCTGATTGATACCAAATGGAGCCTTCTCTCACACTCTGTGATTGAGAAGTCAGGCAACCTGGCAGGGCTTCACTTCCCAGCTCTGCTGCCCTTTGCTCGGAGCTTGAGAGGAAGCATGGGGAGGGGTGGAAGCAGAAGATGGCACGGCCACTTCTCAACACTCTCTCTGCTCCTCACCAGCTCCCGCCCAGTAATTGAGTGCAGAGGGGTAGCCTTTGACCCACGCAGCTGTTGGCATATCTGGACAGGGCTTGGAACAACATCTCTAATTCAGCAGCAAAGGTTGAGAGAACAGGCCTAGGAGTTGGAGAAACCAGGGTACAAATCCCACCTTTACTCCAGGAACTGCATTGAAAATAGAGGTAAAACCCAAATAGTGGGATTATAATGGGGATTAAATGAGCTACCATGTGTAAAGCTAGCATTGTGACTGTGATACAGCAAGCCTTTGGTAAATTCTAACAGTGGCAGTAACGACTTTCATTATTGAATATTGTAGCCACTAAAAATACTGTTATTAAAGAGAAAGGCTTCAAAAATTGCTGATGTTATAATGCTAAGTGGGGAAAAAAAGTTTACAGAATAATTCCAATTATACACACATCTATTCCTACATATGTTTCTGGGTAAAATGGTAATTTAGTCCAAGTGTTTAATCTGCCCCCAGCCCCAGAATATATCAGAGGTTATTTTCAAGAAAATAAAAAAATAATGGAAATCTAGTATTCACATCTGAAGCAAGCCTGGTGTCATAAATATGCCAGAAATTTTGTGCTGGTGTTCATGTGTGTGCAGAGTTGTGTTGGAGGATGTGTGAAACCTGGAGACATCATTCCCCTCTAGGCCTCCTCTGTCCCCACTCCCCACCTCAAAGGGTAAGAACAAACATCACAGGCAGAAACTTGACCTTTATTGGAGAAGAATATACTTATCTGTGGTGTATCTTCAGAAGTTGTCATTTACATGTTAGGAAGACAGAAAGATATCCTCTTATTTCAAGGGCTTGGACAGAATTCAACTCTTATTGTTACTGATATAACTTGACTGCTAGAGAATTGAACCAGTGAAGAACCTAAGAATGGAAAAGTTTGGGGCTCCTGGGTGGCTCAGTCAGTTAAGCATCTACCTTTAGCTGAGGTCATAATCTCAGGGTCCTGGGATCAAGCTGCACATAAGGCTCTCTGCTCAGTGGGGAGTCTGCTTCTCCCTTTCCCTCTGCCACTACCCCTGCCACTCATTCTCTCTCTCTCTCTCTCTCTCTCTCTCTCTCATGCTCTCTCAAATCAATCAATAAATAAAGTCTCAAAAAAAAAAAGAATAGAAAAATTATGCTATCACAGGACTACTGGTCAGCAGAGAAAGCAGTTAAGTTAGAGTATTTCAATTATTGTTAATGTAAATGTGAAAATTGATCTAAAGATACAGATCAGGGATCCCTGGGTGGCTCAGCAGTTTAGCGACTACCTTCAGCCCAGGGTGTGATCCTGGAGTCCCGGGATTGAGTCCCACATCAGGCTCCCTGCGTGGAGCCTGCTTCTCCCTCTGCCTGTGCCTCTGCTTCTCTCTCTCTCTCTCTCTCTCTCTGTCTCTCTCATAAATAAATAAATAAAATCTTTAAAAAAATAAATAAAAGATACAGATCATAAAAAGTCTAAAGATAGTAATATTAGCTGAAGATGACAAATGAACAACCAAAATGTAAATGTGGAAAGTGTGAGGTATGGAAATTAAAGGTGGGCAAAATTCCTTATACGTGGAGGGGCTTACCAGACTCAAATAATTAAAAGGTAATATTTTTAGAGAAATCTAAAAGTACTGCTTTAAATTAAAATAGGATGTGTATCTTTCTCATTGCTAGAGAAAAATATGTTCATTAAAAGACTATCAGAAATAAAAGTAGAATGTTGAAGGATAAATTTAGAGTAGCTATTATATATATAATATGTTAAATAACATGGTCAAAAGATACATTAAATAATGCATTTAAAGCATTACCCATGGGACACAGAAAAAACTTGTATGTACTAATTCACAGAAAACTTAAATTCCAAAGACAGATATTCTGCAGGATACCTTTTTGAATACAATGCAAATAACTAGAATAAATAATTAATACCCAGGCATCTCAAAATTTTAGGATATTCTCTTTGGAACAAAAGGAAGACAAAATTAGAAATATGATTATTCAAAAAGTTGCAACAAAGCAGGGCTTGGAGGGGGAGAACCATAAATAGGAGATTAGAAATTTTAAATATACAATGTAGAATCTGTGCTAAAACATTTAAAATTTTGATAAAATGCATGAGTTTTCTAGAAAAATACAAATAATATCGAGAAATAAAGAAAAAATCTAAGGTTTCTGATTGGCAATCTGATGGATGATGACTATTTACTCAAAGTCATGTAAGCTTGGGATATCTTGGGTGGGAGGAGTCTATGGACCCATCCCTATGGAAATTTCCAGCCAGTATTTGGATAGACAATGTGGAATCTTGGGCAAGCTCTCTGGATTGGAGATAAAGATTTGTGATAGTTAGCACGTAGCTTGACATGGAAATCAGAGGGGCACTGATGAAGTAGACAAGCGAGAATGGATTGCCAAACAGAAGACTGGCTTGGCAACAGGTGTGAAGAGCGGCAGTGTTTACAAGATGGAGGAAGACCAGTCCTCAAAGTGGGCTGAGGTGGCTTGGCTAGGGAGGTAGGAGGGAAACACAGCAGTGCACATTCAGGAAAGGTGATGGGTGGAAGAATTTCCAGCAGGAGAGTATTTCCAATGTCATAACTTGTGTTTATGATAAGAATGGAAAAATTCTGGGGCACCTGAGTGAATCCATCAGTTAAGCAACTGACTCTTGGTTTTGGCTCAGGACATAATCTCAGGGTCAGGCTCTGTGCTCAGTGGGGAGTCTGCTTGGGATTCTCTCTCTCCCTCTCCCTCTCCCTCTGCCCTTCTGTACCCTCTCTCTCTCAAATAGATAAATCTTTAAAAAAAAACAAAAAAGAATGGAAAAGTTCCTCTTGCTTTGGCTAAAATGTTGTTGGTGACTTTGACAAGAGATATTTCACAGGGTTCTTTCAAACTTTTAGTCAAGAGAAAATATCCATGTTGTATAAATCTTATAGAGCACAGGATAAAATATAGAAGTGTCTCAATTTATTTTTCAAAGCTGGTATAAAATAAAAATCAACCAGAAGCTGGCCAATACCATGCACACAATCCCAATTATTAATATGGACACATAAACCCCCAACAACAGTAATAGTAACTGATATTTGTTGAGTGCTCAGTACATGCTAGGCACTATTCTCAGTAACTTAATTGATTTTAATCCTCACACCAGGAATGTTAAGAAAATATTAACAAATTCAGAAATATGCTAAGCAAGTTATATACCACATCCATGACTAGAATTTTAATTGGGGAATATTGGGAAATCTATAAAATATAATATAAATTGGTCAAATGATAAAATTCATTGACTGTAATTTCCTAAAACTCTTAACAAGTCCTGGTAAAAATCCTTATTGAAGCATGAAAACTAATTTGATGGTGAAATATTAGTGTCATTCCCATTCAGAGAAAAACAGGAAAGAATGTCCACCATCACCCACATTCTTAGCAATTTAGCCAACACAAGAATAGGGACATTTTAGCCAACACAAGAATAGGATTAAAGAGCTTAATGGAATTAATATATAGGAAAAATGATCATTATACATAGATGCTATGAATGTGTTATCCTAAGAATAAACAGAAATAATTCATGACATCTGTCAGGGTTAGGTTACAAAATGACATAGCTACCATTGGTTAAGAACTTTTATGTGCCAAGAACTGTGCTGGGGGCATTATATAAATGGTTTCATTTAATTTTGACAGCAATCCCATAAGATGGACTTTAAACATAAACTTACAGAAATTAATAGTAGATGGAATTCAAACCCATGATCTATTTGACTCTTAAACTGATTCTCGTAATGTCTATGCCATATACCGCTACCCTCAGACGCTGCCTTGCACAGACATATAAAAACCAAAAGTGTTTCTAGGCACTAGTAAAACTCTTAGAAAATGTGATGAGAGAATCATATTTACAAGAAAATGATAAAAAGTGAAATGCATAGCAAAAAACAAAAATGAAAAATAAAAAACTTATTACCAAGATGATAAGCAGTACACATTTTACTTGCAGACCTAAAGGAGAAGAATTCATATATGTTTGTATATGTATATGCAAAGACATACACACGAAATACTTATGTGTGTATATGTGCATGTGTACTTATCATGGAATTGGGATGGTCTTTCTACATATGATACCTAAGGACAAATTGGAATATGATACTGTAACATGGTAACAGAGTGTTAAAAAGATTAATATGTTAAGTGTTTTTACAAGTAGAAAAAGTAAATAACTAATCCCCAATAGGAAAGCGTGCAGAAAGTATTAACAAGCAATTCATAAAAGAAAAAATTAAAATGATCAGTAAGTATAAGAAAAAGCTCTTCAATCTCACGGATGAATAATCAAATAGAAGTGACCACGTGCATTGCTGGAGGGAGTATGAGTTTGTACATTCTTCTGAGAAGTGTTCGACAGGTTGTGTGTTAGTCTTTAAATATAAATCATAGTTTTTGGTCCAGTAATTCTAATTCTTGGAATTTTCTAATTGAAATCATTAAAGCTATACACAGTGGATAATTATTGCTCTGATTCTTATAATAGTGAGAAATTAAGGATCACATTAAATGCCAAACATTAGGAAGCCATTTAAATAAATTATAGACCAAGTCATGGAAAAATATGCAGGAATTTTAAATAATGTTATAAAAGAATAATTAATAACCTGGGGAAAAGTTTGATATATTGTTAAATGATAAAAAGTAGGTTATGTAACAGTGTGAATAGGATGTCTGAATAATTTTAAGTATGTGTGTGTGTTTAAATCTGGAAGGATATAAGCAAAAACGTTAACCCAGTCATCTCTAAAATGGTGAGAGTATGATGATTGTATTTTTACTTCCACATTTAAATTTGTTTATAATTCTTTTAAACAAAAGGTGTTGCTTTGATACTTAGAATAACAGCAACGAAAATTCATAAAACATATGTGCAAAAAGGAAGATTAAAAAGGAAGTACACCCTCCTGTGTTTCCCACTGCCTAATGGGAGTGCAGGTGGTTATTATTTTATTCTTTGCATCTTTTTTCTTTACTTGGATCATGCATTAATTTTGAAACTACAAAATTTAAATAACAGACTTTTAAAAAGTCAAGGAAGAGAGGAAGGAGAAAGGAGAAAGGAATCGACTCCAAAAACTCTAGCAGAGTAGAAATGCCGAGTGATGTCCTTCATTCACTCCCTCCCTCACTCATTTAACAATTTGCTGATGCTAAGTGCTAAGCACCTACTATGTGCCAGGTGCTGCCTTGCACAATGAGAACACAGTGGCAAAACAAAGCAAGTACGAATCCTCATTCTGTGCCACTTTCAGCTTACTGTGGAGCCTGACATCAAATGAATGTACATGTAGCAAACTGTAATTGCAATTCTGAAAGTGTATTATGCGTAAGAACGGGGCTTTATGAGAATAAACTCACAGAAGGTTTGTAAATATACAAATGTAAATATTTGAGAGAATAAAAAAAGGTGATAATTAGGAGAATTAATATATGGTGAAGGTATATTTGGGAAAGAGAATGGGGAAGAAGCATGTAAGGGTAGTTTATTGTTTTCATAAAAAACTGGGATATGATTGTTTAATATTTTTGATTATTTAAGAGAGAGCAGAGAATTCTAAGTTGTGTGCACTTAAGGCAGCAATAATAAAACAAGTGTAATCATCCTGACATTTTGAAATACCATTCTAATGCAAATACATTAAACTACTATGAATCCCAAACTTAAAAATGTGAATTAACCAATGTCACATGTATCTATAACTAATTGTATGCATTATGTATCAATTCTCAGATAATATCAGAACCTCTCTATTGCTGGTGGAAGACTTAATTAGAAGCTTTGTTTATGGCCATGAAACATACTCAAAAAGGGAACTTTTATTTTTCAGCATTAAATGAACCCACCATAGACTATGGCTTCCAGAGACTGCAGAAGGTCATCCCGAGGCATCCCGGGGATCCAGAGAGATTAGCTAAGGTAAAAAACACTTTGGAAATTGACAGGTGAAAACCTTATTATGGGATTTTAGCAAACCTGGACGGAGCCAGCAAATTCAGTCCCTTTAAAATTACATTAGGCCCTGAAATTTGGCTAAGTTTTAGATACAAAATACATATAAAATATCTACTAACTCTGAGATATGCTGTGATTAATATCTGAGAGAATATGAAATCTGAAAATTTGGTCCTATAAAATAGATACATTACAAGTATCCAGCTTATAAAACATTGCCAACTTTATGAAAATAACTAATTGCATACTGGCTTAAAAGTGTAAGTTCCCACTCCTTTGTATTTGAATATAATTTTATTCACCCATAATGGCAGGGACACATTAATCCACAGTCAGGTATTTATCGAGGGACTAGTCTGTTTATAATAGGCATTTAGTGAAGTGAAAAATGCCTCCATATAAAATTTCTATGAAATGTATCGCTTTTAAGTGAACTTGCTTATGACGATTATATCATGAATCTAGCCCATTATTCTAGCTTTCTTTATTGAAAAATATATTAATTTTTTAGGTATTCAATTAATGAGATGTTATTAAATTTTAACATCTACATTTGCATTTTGAGTACACACATTACAATATGCCATGTTCTCTTTTCTGTACGGTGAGTAAAATTCAAGTACCACATTTGCTTCTACATCACACCTTTATTTTCCTCTTGGAAAAATCCCCAGCCCTACCATTAACTTAGATGATATCTGGAAAGTAGGTTAATAGCAATTTAAAAGGCTGTTAAAAACAGGAGGTGGAAAAGACAAAATGAGACGAAAGGGATTACTGATTACTAATTCTCTCTGGTTAAAGTGAACAGGGGGAAATATTATTGAAAGAATTCATCTTTATTAGAATAAAATTTTGCAGAAGGCACTGCCAAGATAATTTCAGTATTATGAACAACTCTTTGGCAAGCAGCTAAACTCAGGTCAGTCAATCATTTTAAGAATTTTTGGTTAATTAGAGTACCAGATTTTTTAATGGAATGGTCTGAAAGTTTTTAATGGCACTTCCATGGCATTATTAATTTTAACCAACTCCACCTTCAATCTGGCTGGTTTTTGTTTTGGTGGCACAATCATGTATGGAGCCATTTTATCTCGATGAATTCCATGTAGATACATATTTATAGAGGGGTTTTTATGTATGGTTATACTCTGCCTGTCAAACCAAATATAGGACCTCTTAGCCAGTTATTTATATTTTAGGGAGGATGTCTGGACTTTTTATTTTTATACATCATTTTCCTTTGAAAAGGAAAGGATTTGCCATTTGGGAGTTTTACCTTTGCTTATACCTCACCCTTTCTGCTCTTTTTTTTAGGAAATGCTATTGAAAAGAGCTGCAGATCTAGTGGAGGCCCTCTATGGCACCCCACACAATAACCAGGTTAGATGCTCACATCTTACATTCTGTTGAGTCTGACTCTTCGTGCTGGATAAAAATGCTCACCTCAACCTGCCGTTTTGTAGGACATCATTCTGAAGCGAGCTGCAGACATTGCCGAAGCCCTATACAGCGTCCCCAGGAATCCCAGCCAGATCCCAGCTCTCTCCAGCTCTCCGGCTCACAGTGGCATGATGGGCATCAATTCGTACGGCACCCAGCTTGGGGTCAGCATCTCAGAGTCAACACAGGGAAATAATCAAGGTACTACCTTTCTCAGAGTCAAAATTCAAAACATCTTATCCATTTAAAAAGTTGGTTCTGCTTGAGCAGAGGGGAGGTAAAGCTTGTTTCTTATACCATCAAAAAAGCATGTCCCCAGATAAGCAGTGCAATCATATATTGGATTATCTCAATATGATGGATGGTGTTTTGTGAGATTTGGGGCTTTTGGGGGGGGGTCCCAGGTAAAATCCCTTTAATTGTAAATATTTAAGGTTAAGACGAACTGTTATTTACTTAGAAGGGTTTTGACTTCCTGAAACTAGACTTACAGATGTAATTTGACTACAATATGCCCTTCTGCTATTGTGATTATCAGCTTGAATAGTGGAAGCAAGCAGAGTCATTGCCATTGCCATTTGTAATGCATGACCCTTTCTTCCTAGTTGCCCAGGAAAAGTGGTTCTGCTATCTAGTGACTTCTGTTTGTCATATACAAATGCAGAGCAACACACTTTATAGTTAACTGTGCCTTTTACATGGAAGCATATTGCATAAAGATTTTTGTCACTGAGGTTGATTTTATTAAGGTGCTAAGTTGATCACAAATCATCTTTTTAAAAGGAATACTTTTCCTAATGTTGCCCCTAACCTTGGGATAGTTTTATTTCCAATTTCATTCATTCATTGGAAGAGAATTCCTCATTCTCATGCTCAGGGTAAGTTTTTTTTACAGAAGAGTGGGTATGGACATATGATTGCCTTTATTTTTCTTCCAAATTGAGGTCATTTCCTAAGTAGCTTTAGAGACTGTTATCCAAAGTGAGTTATTTCAGGATAGATTAGGTGACGTCTCCATGCTGGGGTTTCAGAAGCCTGGGGAAGACTCATGGTCCCTTCCCCATCCCTCCCACAGACCAAATCTCCCTGTACTCAATTGCTGATGCTTCCAAATCTTTGGTCAAAGAATAGCACATTTAGATGAACTTAACAATTTTTAAATAAAGATATTCCCCACCCCTACTCAGGGCATGGTAACAATCTTGAACTAACATTTCCAAAGGTATGATCTGTGGAGTACGAGTGGCTCTTGAGATGTTTTTAGGGTGCCTTTAGCTCACCATTCCCAGAAAAGATACAGTGGTGTGCTAAATTTGGGAAACGCTAGGTTGGCAAAGTTAAACTGTTTTTTTTTAATTCTCTAAGCCCATATGTTTGCCAATCTTCAAGGAATGGCTACAGTATACAACATTCGCCAAGCTTTACTTGACCATAGAATATTTTCTTCAGTGATACCCATAAGGCTCTCATGTGTTAGGAAGATTAATCATCACTCCTTGGGGGGTGAGCTGGAGATGTTGACCATAAATGGGAACAAAGAGGAAGGAGGGACTGTCAGGGACATGGCCTTTTGTAGGAAGGGGAAGGAAGGTGGGGTATAAAGGCTGAAGAGAGGAAAATGCACTTTCTACCTCTGCATAGGGGTGGTTTGGGGATGTTCTATAGTCTGGGAACCATGTGGGCCATGCCGCCATATTTGTTCTGTGTTGGATGTGTGTGCCAGTTCACCTATCTGGGCTTCTTCCTTGTTGTTCAGGGTACATCCGCAACACAAGCAGCATCTCTCCACGGGGCTACTCTTCCAGCTCCACCCCCCAGCAGTCTAACTACAGCACCTCCAGTAACAGCATGAATGGCTACAGCAATGTCCCCATGGCTAACCTGGGCGTCCCAGGGTCACCAGGATTTCTAAACGGCTCCCCTACTGGCTCCCCTTATGGAAGTAAGTGCCCTTTCCATCTATGTGGCTGTCCTTGTGTGTCTGTCCCTGGGTTTTACTCTTCAGCCTTTTGAGGGAGAGTGACATCCCTACACCTTACTGACTTGTAGAGGAGTAGCCCAATTTCCGAAGGAAATGTCCTTCCTGCCTTTTGTTCTTTTCTCTTAGCTAGACTTTGATGTACTTGGTTGCTCAAAGCCTTCTGAAGGAAAGAAAAGGAGTGAAACTATTTGCTTTTTACAAAGAAAGGGAGATGAGGCTTGGGTGGATGTGGAGTGAGGAACAAAGATTCCATTTCAGTTAGCATCGTGCACACTCTTCATTAGGTAATTTCAGATGTAATGTTTTCTTTAATCCCCTTAAGAATTTTGTCCTTATTGTGGGTGAGGAGGTTTAGGTGCACAGCAGTTAATTTATCTAAGATCACACTGCTAGGATAGAGCTAGGATAGATTCATCATTTGAATGCAGAATTTGTGGCTTGGTTATTTTGTGTGTCACATCATGTTCCCGTGTCACTTTTTTACGTGGCCCTCCCCTCCTTGTATACTAAGAGATGGTATTTAGCTGCTCATGAGACAGACCTCTTAATCCTAATCTGGGCTAGCTAGATCTCCTAGGGGGTTATGAAAACTCACTGCGGTTGCTTTGAGGGCTAAGAAGCCCGAGAGAGTATGTGTCTTCAAACCTGCCTAGGGAATGAATATTTCAGGCCAGGGGAGAAGCCACAAAGTCACCATGGTGAGTCTGTGTGAATGAGTGGAATGTTCTTGAAATGCTGGCTATTGTTGCAAGACTCTAGAGCAGACCCTCTGTTCACCCAGAGTGGTTCCCCCATGCCAAAACCAAGGACAAGTCAAGGCCAGCACATAGCCATTTCCACCGCATCTCAGGAAGTGACATGCCAAGGATCTGGAGGCTGCCTTTCTCAGCCTTGTTGATTCTCTGGGGACACACACCCATGAGTTATTTCTGGGTTATCTGTTCACTTCACTACCCTCAAGAGTCTACTCAACGTGATAAGGACATAGTAGCCAAATAGCAGAGGTAGTAGAGGTTGGTTCTTCTACTACAACTAAAATCTTGTTGCTCAAAGACATGAATTCTGTGTTGTGTCATGTCGGATAGCCCAGATCAATTAGATTAGAGTGGTCTAAAGAGTTTTGATCAGGAATGGATGCTGTATTTTGTCAAATGCTTTCTCTGCATCTAATGAGAGGATAGAGTGGTCTAGATGAACAAATTATTGCTTTCTTGATTTATTTCTTTACTTATTTTTACCTTATCTTGTTCCAAAAATGTTTTGGGGGATATTAATAGTGTGATGAGTGTTATGAAAGTATAAAATAACAACTGTAAGACACTGAAATAAAAGAAAAAATATGGATAGGAAAATTAGATGAATCCAACGACTAGTCTGGATGCCATTTAGCATATTCAAGGCAGCCATTAAGTTGGTTTAGAGGCTTACAAGATGGGGAAGCAAAGAGAGAAGCACAATTTGTTATAAGATTTTATATCCACACACTTTTTTTAATAGTTCAGGAGAAATAGTTTTGTGTTGCTGCAACCTCAGAGAGATTTCTCCCATGCATCATTGTGGAGAAGGTGCCATGTGTATAGAAGGGATCACATGTTCAACAAGTGACACAGGACAAGAGAGCCACTGTGTAAAGGATGGCACATAATGTGACAATAATAAGCATAATTCACAATTGCTTTCCACCTTACAGCCTAAAAAGCATGTTCCCATACAGAGTCCATTCGGATCCTTACAACAACTTTATGCCATGTCTATAATCATAATTATTGATGTCATTTTTCCTTATAAAATATGAAGGGTTAGTATGATTTATTCAAGGATTCATAGCCAATAAATAATAAAAATAGGACTAGAAATATGTCATCAGATTCAGAATACCATGTTCTAAAATTATTCAATAATGTAAGAAATATTTCATGTATTTATAATATACGATTAGGCTGAACACGAAGGAATTACTTTTTTAGTTTCCCAAAAGGGTAATTTCACATGTTCAACATACATTTATGAATAAAAATCTGTGTATGAAGCCGAACCATATGAATTGTCATCTTTGTAGATCAAAAACGGTCAATATAATAATATAGTGTATAGTGTGGTGATGAGAGAAAGAGAGAGAGAGAGAGCAAAAGAAAGACAGGGAGGGGCGGGTGAGTAGGGTTGAGAGAGAGAGACAGAGAGAGAGAGAGAAACAAAGAGAGAGAGAGGGGATGAACAGATAAATGAATATGCCTACTGGGTAATTGCTTGATATTTCTTACTAGATAATTCATTTGGTGGGGAGGGACCCTTCTTACTCCAGCAAGTGATGGTTTTCTTCTACTATCCTTTCTTGATCATGCAGTCCCGCTGCCACAGAGAAATGATAGCACCCACAGCTTCAAATCACCCATTAAAACCAGACAGCAGGGGCTCCCACGTGGCGCAGTTGGTTCAGCAGTTGCCTTTGGCTTAAGTCATGATCCCAGGGTCCGGGGATTAGGCTCCCAGCTCAGTGGGGAGCCTGCTTCTCCCTCTCCTCCCTGCTTGTGCTCTCCCTGTCACTATCTCTCTCTCTCTCAAATAAATAAATAAAATAAAATAAATAAAACCAGACAGCATATGCAGAATAGAAAGAGGCACACTACCCAATGGGAGGGGTGAGCACAGCAGAATACTTGCCCCCTGCTCCTGCTGGGTCTGTGTGATCTCTGGCACCTTTATTTTCTGCAGGAGGGTCTGAAGCAGTCACAAACTGGGAATGGATTCCAAACAGTGCCTTCATTACAATAAAATCCCCTACTACAAAAATTCTGAATACCCCATGGAGTTCATTACAATAGCATCTGACCTGTATTTCTAGCCAGCTAAGTCTTAACTTCCCTGGGAAATAAAAAAGACAGCCCAGGGGAAACCATTTTGTCAGTCCTGTTGCTTGTGTCTCAAAACACCAGTGTATGATTTCTCATTTTCTTTTTTAAACTAGTCTGATGGCGGCCAGGCCATGCCATGGAGCAATCTCTTGCCAGAGTCATTCAGAAGAAATAAAGCCAAGCCTCTCGGTCAAGTTGATTTGCATTATGGCCAATGCAGAGTATCAGAAACCTGCATCTTTACTGCTTTTGCTCTTACACTACTTCAAAAAATGGCCAAACAGATGTTTTTTCGATTTCACATACAAACTTCACTTCCTGGCGGTAGCAGTGTGTGCCAAAGTTCCAGCTCAGTGCAAGTTTTTATGGCTGAATTCTAAACCCCTGACAATAGGGGGTTATAATGAAATGCTGACAGACCCCTTAGCGCCAACAAATGCAATGGCTCGATGCAAAGGAGGATATGGTGCCCTGGGAGCTCCAGCTGGGACTGTGTGAGCCAGTCAATCCTTATAAGAAGAAAAGTGGTTTTTCCTTAACCCCCCATGTTCGTAGAGATTTGGGGGCCAGACGTACTTGCCTTTACTTTGGCCTCTATCCAAAGAAAGAGAGAGAGAGAGAGGGAGGGAGAGAGAGAGAGAGAGAGAGAGAGAGAGAGAGAGAGAGAGAGAGATGTCCAGAGAAATCCTCAATTGCAAGTGTATGTGATCGGTGTTCCTAAAATGGTGCACTCTGGTGTCCCCAAAGCAGAATCACCCCCCAAGCAATTCCAAAGTTTGGGACGGAATCTATGCCGAAATCCAACCTGTGTTCAGGGATTCCTACTTCATTTACATCGTCTTAGACTATGCCCTGGGGCTCCATATTTTCATGTTTTCAAAAATAAATATCAAGACATTTTCTATTGTAGAGTATTAAACGATTATTATAGAAAATTTAGAACATATGGAAATAGTCTCAAAAAAGAAAGTGCGCTCCCGCCATAAAAAACAACCTTGTTAGCATCTTGACATATTTCTATTGTCTTTTTCTCCAGGAAAGAAAAAAAAATCCCATTACAATAGTAACATCCTCATTATACACAATTTAAAAAGCATGTGTACGTAGACAAGAAAAGAAAAATGACGCGCTTTATTTCTGTGCAGGCATGACCACTGTTAACTTTTAAAGTACGGCCTTCCAGCCATTGACAGATGCATTTTGGAAATTGCAGTGTCTGCTCTGATGCACAACTAATGGGATTCTGCCCCGAGATCAACGAAAGAGGGAGTAGAAGAAAAGTGGCAGAAATATCCAAGGCACAGATATGAAGCTAGGCTCCCCAGAATCTGTCAGTGATGCACACCTGGGTCCTAAGAATGGAGAACAGATATGAGGAGCGATGTTTGCTTTGTGAAGTTCACCACAGTCAATAAACTTCTCCCAGGAATTTGGAGATTTATTAGTCTCTTTGTTTTTTTCTTTTCTTTTCTTTCTTTCTTTCTTTCTTTTTTTTTTTTTTTGTAGCAGAAAGGTCAACAGGCAATCTTGTTTGCAGGTAGTAAAGCCTTAAATCGAAGAAGAGGGCAGCCCTGGGTGGTTTAGCACCGCCTTGGGCCCAGGGCGTGATCCTGGAGACCCGGGATCGAGTCCCATGTCTGGCTCCCTGCATGGAGCCTGCTTCTCCCTCTTGCCTGTGTCTCTGCCCCTCCCTGTGTGTCTCTCATGAATAAATAAAATCTTTTAAATAAATAAATAAATAAATAAATAAATAAATAAATAAATAAATAAATAAATCGAAGAAGAACATTAACACCCCCGGAAGGCTAGTATGCCTATTGCTAATGGTTCCATTCTTCTTTTACCCCGCAAAGGTGGAGATTTTTCCATTTGTTTATTTTAACAGCGTTTACTGGTTTCTGCTACATTAAAACTAATGCGTGGTCATTGCAGACAACTTTGAAAATATGGACAAGTGGAAGGAATATATTGAAGAACATTCATAAACCATTGGCCAGAGATAACATTGTTAAAAGTTTGGATGTATATTGCATCCTTCTAAACTTTTGCTTTGTATGCTTTCCTAAAAAAATAAAATTGGGCTTGATGTATATGTTATGACATCATTTGCATTATTCATCTGAGGAGGCACATCTTTCTGAGTCGTCAAGTGTTCTTCTCCAACATTAGCTTTAATATTTGCATAGCATTCTATTTTATAGCCTGAATATACTTTACCCTGCTGCTTGCTCGGTCATTTCTGTTATTTTCTAATTTTCCACAATTATAAAAATGTCCTTGAATCTTTTTTTTTTTTTTTGCAAATTTATGATTATCTCCTTGGGATTAATTTCCCAAAATTAAATTACTGGGTTAAAAAAATGCACATTTTAAAATACTTTGATTTTAAGCACACATTGCCAAAGTCCCTCCAGAGAGATGAATGTTCCCCTTAGAAAAGGATGAGTATCTATTTCCCTGCCCTGTTCATTTCTTCTTAATCTTTGTCAATTTGGTAAAGTGGAAAGTATCCTCTCATTAGTGTTTTAATTTGCATTTGATTACTAAGCAGTTTGAGCGTTTTTAGTTCTGTAAAAGTCTTTTGGTCATTTTCGTTCCTGTCTCCTTTTCTGAATTTGCTTTTCCTATCCTCGGCCCACTTTTCTCATTGGGATGTTTTTCTTTTTTCTAATTAATTTGTAAAAGCCTATTCGCTATTGAGGATATGAACATATCTAAATAATTTTCAGGAAGGTTTTCCCTAATTGTCATTCGCCTTTTCTCTGTGTGTTACAGAAGTTTTTTTTTTTTTTTTTTGTCAGTGTGGCCGATCGATCTTGTGATGTTCTGCTTAGGCTTTGAGGTTGAAAGGATTATGTAAATTATATAACCTTCCTAATTTTTCTACTAGCGCCTTTATAATTTTGTTTTAGCAAATAACTCATTAATCCACTTACATTTACTTTAGTGTTTAACATGAGGAAGCGCTTTAAGTTTCCGTCTCCAGGGGACTTGTGTATTGTTCCCATGCATTTGCGTCCCATTAATTTGAAATGTCGCCTTTATTAAGTTTCAATTCTCATATATATCCAGGTCTCTTTCTGGCCTCTATTTTCTCCAAGGATTTGTCTGCTTAGTTCTATGCTACTATAACACTGACTTCATTGATGTAGATTTTTCGTTAAGTTTTAATATCTATTAAGATAAATGCCTCAGTACTTTTGAAGTATTAACAAAACTTTCTGACTCCTGCAGTGTTGTGGCTTTTTGAATAGATAAGCATAGAAATTGTGTTGATGTACACGATTTAAAATTCATTTTGGGACTTTGATTACAGTTGCATTAAATTTTAAATTAACTTGGATGTTAGTTTAGCATTTTATAAAAATTTTGTAAAAACTATTTTAAATGGGCATGTTATAGCTCTGTGCTTATTCAACTCTGCAACAATTGTTTTATGTTACCTAGTAAAGTTTGATGTGACTTCCACTGAGAGGCAGCCACATTTGACTAAATGAATCCATTTTAGGTTGAGATCTATTATTTAGAAAAGGAACATTTATAAAAGTGAGTCCTCTGCTGAATACAAACAGAATCAAGTGTGTATAGTAGGCCTAATTCATCTTATAAAAACCCTCCTCTATCGTGGTGTAGAAGGGGAGGTGGTGCTATTGCAGACAAGGTGCCTGCATGGCTCACATAGTTTGGCAGAGATTGGACCGTGATTGGAATCAGGGCCTCCTGAGTCTCAGCTTTTCTTTGGCCTCTAATTCTGTGCCTTACATAAAGGCGAAAGGTCCTCAACCCCATTTTGACGATGCAAAAGCCAATGCTAGAAGAGAAGATTTTGCTTGACAGTATGAATGTAATCTACTCCCAATATTTGACCCCATATTCTATTCTATAATTATAATGACTTAGTCCAATTTTATCTTTTCATCTTCGAGTATTATTTTAGATTTTTTTAAAAATTTATGATAGTCACAGAGAGAGAGAGAGAGAGAGAGAGAGAGAGAGGCAGAGACATAGGCAGAGGGAGAAGCAGGCTCCATGCACCAGGAGCTTGACGTGGGACTCGATCCCGGGTCTCCAAGGATCGCGCCCTGGGCCAAAGGCAGGCGCTAAACCGCTGCGCCACCCAGGGATCCCTCGAGTATTATTTTAGATTCTTCCAAGACTTAATCTTCTTTTCTATTTTTTTAAATTTCATGTTTCTTGAGGAAAGACAGAGATGTACCTAGATGCTTCCTTCTGCATAGCTCTTTAAATCAGGACTACCTAAGGATGAGCAGTTTTTAGATAAAGCTCTTCTTTTGAAGTCTTTGGTTTATAGTTTGGCTGTAAAAGACATCATATTGGAGATATGTTGTATGATTGCTTTGTATATGCAATTGTGTGACCATAACTCAAAGTGTATCTTTATAGTGAGATGGGAGAAATGGGGATGGAGTCTTACACAGGTCATCAGGACAGCTGACCTTCAATTCACCTTGTACTTGGTCTTTGAATCATAAGTCACACTCATGTCCTCACATTCAAAATTTACTTTGTGGAGTAGCTGGGTCACTGAAGATGTGAAACAGAAGTTGGCAGTCCCTGCCTTGACCATTAGGTTCCAGTAATTCTTTTACCAAGTCATGTGACAGTTCAGAATTCTGAAGACTGTCCCTGGAACTTGACCTTATTCTACAAGATGCTGTATCTGACAATTTTACCCTTGTGAACTCTAGTTTACCCCTTTACTTGAGCTTGTTGAACACAGAAGATAAAATTATCTTCTTATATGATGTAACTTGGTAGAGTATCTGACATTAAGAGGTGTAGGGCATTTCATTGGGGTAATTGCCTTTATTTTTCTTGGAAATTACAACACTTAGCTTTTGGCTTCCTTTAAGTAATTTTATTGTTAATATTGGTGTTTTTTCTGCAACATTACATCAGAGGGGCCTGACTTGCAGCTTCATTTCCCAGGAGCTCTGAAAGGAGAGGGAGAGAGAGAGGGAGGTAATCTCCTAGATGTTAATAAACGTTTACATTTAATGAGGAAGTGGCCCATAGAGATGGCACTCTCAGAAATGTTAACCCATAGATCAAACCTCTGGAGCCCTGAGAATTACAGGGAAGTATAGAGCTCCCAGACAGGACTTCTTTTTAGGGTGAAAAAGAGCTTTCCATTCTTGAATAGATTTGATGATTTTTCAGATGTTAGTCGAAATGTTCTCTTGTTAAGCTTCTACTCATGAACAAAGACATATCATAGTATCACCTCCTGCTGCTGCCTTCCTGACCCCCCCTGGCAAAAGAGCACTCTGCCTGCTGAGTCTCCTTAGCACTGTGTACATTCCTCCAGTAGGGTTGTTACCCTATTCGTTGTTTCATTTGTATGTTCCTCCCACTGGGCTGGGCAGGGGTTTTGTCACATTCAACTTTTTTCAATCCGTAGAATCTGGGACAATGCCTGGAGTGAATGACTGGATAATTTCTCAATGAATGTGTATAGGTTGTATGTCCTGAAGAAAGAACTTAACTCCTAGGTTTGTCCTTTCCTAAGAGGATTGTGCCTTTTGCTTTCCAGTCATGTCATCAAGTCCCACTGTTGGATCTTCTAGCACGTCCTCCATCCTCCCATTTTCCTCTTCAGTTTTTCCTGCTGTCAAACAGAAGAGTGCCTTTGCCCCTGTCATCAGGCCACAAGGCTCGCCTTCACCCGCCTGCTCCAGTGGCAATGGAAATGGATTCAGAGGTAAGCAAAGGTACCACTTTGGTACCACCATGATAAATGGGCCACAGGGCCAGGAAAAGTAAAAGCAAACAGCGCAGCATCATTCCTTTATCTCTAACCATTTACCTGCAAAGAGATGCTTTGGTGTTTCATGGGATACAGATGACTTATACAACTGGGCTAATACTCTACCCACGAACAAGCTGGGGAAAAACAGAGAAGTTGGACAGTTCTTCAAGTTCACAGAATTAACTATGGTAGAGCCATATATATACCCTGTAGGAGTGTCTGGACTTCCCAGACCTTTTCTTTCCACAAGGCCATGCCACTGTTTCCTAGAAGGTGCCTGGTCACATCAGACACCACAAGGTGATTGCTGCTTACCTAATGGCCTTGCTTGCCCATCTGTAGTGCATACCTATTCCCATGGCATAAATGGACAGGATCCATCAGGAGCAACCAGCACATTGTGAGAATTCTGGTTACATGCCAGTCAGATTGATAGCAGGTGTTTGAACAGGAGGTGGAGAAGGGAAGAAAGAAAAAAAGATATACACTGTCTAAGAAAAAAATTAATATCACCCATCAAGCCCATTTTTGAGCAATGTCTGAAAAGTATAGCATGACATAACATAATGTGATGAGTACATGAGAATCTAATCATCTCACTGAATGGGAGGCAGCTGATGGCAAAAGAGCAAATTGGAACCTGCTGAACACTATGGATCCTGACGACCCACATTATTTTTAGGCTCTTCTCTGAGTCTTGACATGAAAACATTCATGACAAGCAAGTTTTGGGTAAAACCAAGAAGGGCAGAGGTTTGGTTAACCCCTCATGGATCAAAGCCTCTGAGGTCAGCAGAGCCTTGGAAGAACTGTGCCATCCCTGTGATGGCATCTGCCTAATAGCTTTATATTGTGCATAGATTCCTGATCCTCTGGGGATCCTCTGTGAGGGTTCATCAGCCAATTGTGGCCCAGCAGAGCTCTGGGAGGCACAGTAGGTTCCTGTCCTACTCTACCGTAAGAGACAGTGGTGTCTCCTCAAAGTCAAGTGACTTGACAGAGAAAGTGTGAAATGGGAACTGAAAACCCAGCACTTGGAAGAGTCCCTGAAAATTCTTTTATTTCCATCTAGACAAAGCAGCTGGATAACATGCCACCCAGTGTGTGAGTAGTTGGAAACATCTGTGTATCTGAGGGGGAGAAGTATATATAGGGATATATATTTCATTTTCATCTAGATGTCCAGTCCATAGAAAAACAGGATCAGCCTTCAACTCAGTGTCACCACCTGCCCCATCTCTCCTTAAGGACAAGTGTGGTTTCCATCGCATCCTTGGGGGATACACTCAGAACTTCTTCATCTCCAGACTGGGAAATGTATACAATTATCGAATATCTGCTGCATCTTTGCCTTCTACACACCCACTTCAGGGATGATGTCTCCCCTTTCTAAGTTCTGTGGTTTTAGTCATATCACTTAACCATGTGGGGGCCCCACAGTTCTCGTTGGGGAGATGCAGAGTGGAGGCCCCATGAAAGGCTAAGAGGGAGTGCAGGTGCAAGAGGAAGTCGGGAGGGATACAGCCCCTTCCTCATTCCAGACAACCCATGCCAACATTTTCAGCTTCACTTTGAGGAGAAAAAATATAGCTTGATTTCCACTTCCACCCCTCCTCCATCTTCTCTCTCTTACATGCACTCAGTTGGGGCAGTTGAGGTTGTCTCAAATCTTCTGGTCTGTACTGTCCAGAGAGATTCATGTGTGGGGCCTGCCTGGCTTTGGCCCTTGAGCATGCCAGGATGCATTTTTTCACTGGCTCCCATGGCCTGGAATCCCCACCCTGCTTGTTGCTGCATTCCCAAGTCTCGTTGTGGTATCACCCACTCAGGGTTGGGTTGGCCCCAAGAGATGGAAGAGTCAGTGTGGTCATAGTGAGGTTTCTCTGTGGGGGAAGCAGTAGCCAAAATAGCCATAAGACCCTCTCTAGGGTCCTCAGCCATGTGAACTCCTGGTCAGTGCAGGTCAGAATAATTAGACTGAGGAAGTGGCTGAGCCACACGTTCCATGTCTGTGGGAGTGACGATGTCATCAATTACACGTAGGCTCTGGGATAGAATCTCATTTCTGTAGGATCACTGAGAAGTCCTGAGCCGCTTTTGGATCCTACAATTCCCTCTGGATTTCTCTGGTGATTTGAACCTTAAGAAGAAGAAGGAAGGCAGGGGGAGGGGGAGGGGGAGGAGGAGGGAAAGAGCAGTGCCTAAATTAGGAGTTCAGGCTCCCACTTGTCCTCCTTTTGTATCAGGTGGCTAGAAGCTCCAGGTCCAATGTTACAAGGCATCCCACTGATGCATAGAAGGAGAAAACAAGCTGACATCAAATACTCTGGCCATAGTCACTGAGTGAAGGAATCCTGGGACTGCAGAGGTGATCAGCAGGAAGCTCCATGTCTGTAGAGACGGACAGTGTAAAAGTGTGGTCTAAGGTGCTTGGGTGATCACAGGCTGTTGGAGAGGTTCTGCTCTTGACTTGCATGGTGAGATGGTCTCAATTATCTGCAGGAGTGACATGCATCCAATAGACTCTGAGCCTTGCTGCTTTTGAGCACCACATGCAAGACACTGAACCAAGTGCTTTACACGAATTACCTTGCCCAAGCCTCACATGTGAGGGAAAGGTGAAGGTCATACCATTATCACCCTTTAAAAAAAAAAAAGATTTTATTTATTTATTCATGAGAGACACACAGAGAGTGGCAGAGACATAGGCAGAGGGAGAAGCAGGGTCCCTGTGGGGAGCCCGGTATGGGAGTTGATCCCAGGACCTGGGATCACAACCTGAGCCGAAGGCAGATGCTCAAACACTGAGCCCCCCAGGTGTCCCCCATTATCACTATTTTTTAGTTAAGTGGTTTCCCCAAAGCAACACAGTGAGCTGACCTCAGACATTTTGACTCCAGACCCTGTGCTGTGACAACCCAGTGTGTCTCCAGGGACAAGAATAGTGCAGTTCCTCTCCTCACCCTTCCCGCATACCTGCTTTCCACCTGGACTGAAGGTGGATTATTGTTTTCCCATGAAATGCCAAAGGTAGAAAGAAATTGGACAAAGTGCCGTTAAGCATGTTCCCCTCCCCTTACAAACATGCTTATTTCTTCTCTAATTAATTTCTGTTTTCTGTCTGTTGGCTGTGGGTTTCGACAAGGAAAATGTCAGGGTCACCGTGGAGCAGAGATCCAGTCCACCTAGTGCCCGATGTGACATCTGCCGTTCTTCCGGCACGCGCTGGATCTTCTTCTTTGAGTGGCTCTGCCCTTTTCAATAAGCTCTGTAGGGTAACTCTCTGAGGACGCAGAAAAAAGAAGGGGCTGATGAGTTTTAAGTGTAATAGACAAGTTAAAGTTGAAAACGTGAGCCAGAATCCTACTGCCAGAGAGCTCTGTGCAGTGTCCCACCTTCTACCTCATTTATCAGGCATTTGCAGTGATGAGTATAGATTGTCGAGATAATATTATGCACTATGTGCCTGATTCATTTTCCAGCTCCCTCCAGGAAAAGAAATAAAATAAAATAAAAAAAAACCCTCCTACACTCTGGGATAATTACCAGGGTTGCTATGTCTCCAAATCATCAGGGAGTGTCCAGAATTGAACTGCCTTTATTGAAAAGTTACATCGATTCAATATATAGTAATACAGGCAAAAATAATTAAGGCTTTGCTAGCTGTGTAAGACCTTAATCCAGATCTCACAAACATTCAATAAAGGCTGTATGGGCAGGGAAATAGACGGCTGACAATTTTGCCTAAGAAGACTAGCTGGATGGGGAAAGAAGGGGCAGAGGGAGGAGAGACAGGAGGAAGAAGACTGGGGGAGGAGAGAGAGGTGGTGTTGGGGAGAAGCAGGAAGAATTTTGGTCATTTGCTTATCAGCTTAGGAAGCACCACTCAGCAAAATGCTTCTATGATCGTTGATAAGCTTTAGATGAGACAGAGACAATAAAAATTAAGGATCAAATACAAGATGTGGTTTGAAGTTTTGAGGCAAGGAGACTACTCTGCTGATACCCAAGAATGTGAAAATTCTATGGGTTCATCACCTGAAAGCCAAGGTCAGAGGAGTGCAGTTTGCTGTGTGATTTTTCCACATTGTGCTAATGCTGCTTTGTTTCCCATATCAAGGGGAAGTCTTGGACCCAATGCCCCCCACAGGTATCGTCTGTGTCCTCTTCACTAGGTGGATGAGACGTTGGGTACTACTTGGGGATGGAGGGGATGAAGAGTAGAGACTGGGTGATTTCCAAATTAGGAACTAAATTAAGTCTTCTATTCCAGTGGATCCGCACTCATTAGTGAACAAGCATCACATATCAGCATGAACACCAAAGGAAGATGAGCTAGTTAGGGGGAAAAATAGTTCATCACTTTCAGCTAGAATGGAGAGAAACTTGGGATGGTGAGAAAGCCTTATTTGTTATAAATTGATGCCTGGAAAGTTACTCCATAGGCTCGGCACCTGGAGTTTCCTTTCCTGTTTCAACTTAGTGATTTGAAACCATATAATCTAGAGATTATCATAGTCTAATGATGAAAAAGAAATATATCACAAATACCTTAAAATCTAGCTTATGTGTTGATGTCCATCATGCCAAGTATACAAGCCATTAATATAAAAGAAGATAAAACATAGGTCTTGGCCTCCCAACAAAACTTCAACAAGCCTTGTTTATGTTCCAGTGATTCGGTGATTCAGTGATTCAGTGTCTCTGACAGGCTGTGTGCTAGAGAAATGGGTTTCTACAACCACTGAGTGCATCATCTCCCCGGATTGGACCCTGTCGATCCCAGTGCCTGACCTCTCTCTGGGTTGTAGGCTTCAGTGTAAACATCTCTGAGTCTCATTCCTGTGCCACTCTTTCCTTGCAGCCATGACCGGACTTGTCGTGCCCCCAATGTAAAGAAGAAGAAGAACTGCTTCCTTATAGCACAAAACTACTTAACTCTGATGGACCAATCCTGAAGAAAGCACTATGAGCTCTTTGGGGAGAGTTGTGCCCCAGAATGAACATGACGGACAGATTTGGGTATGCACGGAGCTGCATCGGACCTGATCTCACGTTTCTCGCATAGCTCTCATGGTGGCTACACAAACTGACCCTCTTGGGGACAAGGACAAAATATGTCATTGACGTAGTCAGTGCTAAGAGCAGAAATGCAATTCTTTGTTATGAACATTATGAGAACCACCTTCCTATGTTTGTAAAATATTTAAGAAAAAAATTGGCAAACAATTCATGCTTAATATTTTGGATACTATTTGTTTTTCTTTGTAGGAAAAAAAAAGTTGAAAGTTTCTATTTTCTATGAAGCCTTTCAGATACCAATTTAGTTTATGCAGAAAAAAAATTGAACAAAACAGGGTACCAGCATGGAAGACTTTCTTAAACGAAACCTGAATTGAATGATGAAATGTTGTTGTATGTGTGTTTGCTTATAGTTTAATCTCTTTAAAAAACAAAAAAACAAAAAAAGGGAAAAATTTTAAAATGTTTTACAATTATTTAAATAAATAAACGTGTAACTTATTGTAAGTAGAGGTAGAAATTAAGACCTTTTGTGGAAGAGAGAGGAATTTCTCTTCCTGATGTAAAATGAAAATGATGCAAACAAGTAGTAACAAGTTTAAAAGGTGTGTGATTATTACTGCAGTTACTTACTAGACTTTTATCCCCCATCCTGCATCCCCCTCTTTTTCCATCATTTTATTGACCCATGGGCAAGAACATGTACCTTATATAGATTCCTACAGAACAGTCTGATGCGGAAACAAAGATTCAGTCCATGCGCATACACAAATACTCAAACTCATCAGTTCATTCCCAGCTCCGTCCACTTTCTAAATAGTCTACGTGTCCCTTTTGGTATTCACTTTGTGAATTTTTAACAAATTTATGTTAGCTTTCAACCTTCTCCTCTGAACGGTGCAGAGAATTCCCATGTTTTAGTGCATCCCAGGCTTTGTGTCCCGAGGAAAGACATGTCTCATCTAAAAGAAGAGCCAAAACCATGTGACTTTCCCACCCAAGTGGCCCCTTTGGAATTCCCCCCCAACAGAGCCACATGTCCCCTCCTCTTTGGTTGCCTAGTCAAGCCCAGAGGTGTAAGCCCCACAGAACTTCGGAGACAGGATTTAAAGAAGATGATCCTGTTTCTTAGACTCTTAAGTGTGAATTTTAGAATGTCCACGTCCTTTCTTCTCTCTGCAGATTTCCTCTCATGGCATTCAACTCTCTTGAAAAAAATATGTATCTTACTTGACACAGTTTCCAGGCAAGAATGGCATGGTGTGTGGAAGAGGAATGTTAAAAGCCCTTAATCCCTCTCCTGATATTCAAAAAGATGGAAATGGAGATTCTTAGCAGGGTTAGAGATTAGGGGTATCTGTGTTCTGAGCAGCACAGTGACCCAGGGCTGCAATGGGCTCTCGGGAGTTTTGGGGACTAGCTCTTAGGCAGAGAAACATTGCAGGAGCTGCTAACAGTGGCTGAGTCTTGAAAGTCTGTGTGATGCTGGAGATGTATCCAGATTTATTTGGATTTCCAATAAGGATGTCATTTTTTTGTATTTGGATGTCTAGTGAAGGTCCTCCTTGTTGATTCATTGGCACCATAGCACAGTCCATATGTAGATTTCGGTTTGAGGTTCTAACATTAGAAATTGTTGCAGCTCTCATGAAAAAACATCTTTGGTGCATCTGAGCCAATTTTAGACGACTTCACAAATCCGGCCCCCTTCTGTTTGTCCCATTGATACCTGCCCACAGCTAGTGATCCAGTCCCCAATGGTCTTACTTGCTTTCAACTATTCTGGAATTACTCAATATGCCCCAAATATTATTCCTATGCACATGAGAATCCAAGGTTTTGGAAACTGGGCATGCTTATAATTACTGCTGACAGTCCTTCATGGTCAGGGTTTATAGCACCCAAACACAGGAAACACATGAGAAAAAGGTCCCCCACGAAAAATCTGATCGAAGGGGAAGAGTGTGTGGAATACAAACATTACCCTCCAAAAGTGAAGGCGGAACAAAACTGAGCATGTTTAGACCTGGATTCGAGCCAATCCAACATAAGGAAATGTTTTTTTTTAAGTAGCATTGCTTTTAGAATCTGTGAATTTTGCTCTTGCATGAAGATGAGTGCAGTACTGTCTTCAAACTGATTGTAGAATTTGTTGGTAGCTTTCCACCGAAAAATGTGTGTAACTAAATACCAGACATCCTTGACCATTCAGCTAGAACCTTGGCAGCAACCGATCTATTTAATTGTACAAATGTGTGTAAGGATTATTTTTAGTGTACTAATAAATTAAGAACAAAGCTACTCTGTCCTCTTCAGTCTTGCTGGTGAATCATTCTGGTCCCAGGTTATTTTTCGTGCCACTTGGAATACGAGTATTTCTATAGGTAACTACAGATTCTATCCTATCTTTGTAAGAGGAGCTGTGTAAGATTTTCCATTTAAAGGGACAATTTACTTCATTATTTATCTCATTTTTTTGTTATAGCATCATATTTTTTCCCAGTTTTTCTTTGCACATTTCAATATGCATGGTTTAAAAACCATTATCTTCTCTACCTTTTGTACAGTAGGGTCTCATTTTCAAACTGTATAGTTTCATTTTATCGTTTTGCTTTGTCAGTTATATACAGTATAAAGTTGCTATGCACAGAGCTTTTTGTAAAGACAGCTTTTTTGTTTACTGTTTTTAATGGTCTTACTTATTAAAGAATATCTTGTTTGTAAAATGAATATGTCTACTTCAGTTTTAAACTTTAAATTATCCTAACGAAAAATAAAATTTTTGTACTGTAAAAATGATTGGAACTTTGCCTTTTTTTTTCCTAGAGTGAAAAAAATTAGTTTGGGATTTGCTCTTAAGTTTGGGGATTCTCTCATAACTGTTAGTCCCTGAGCTCTGATTGAGGAAATCTTACTACAGCTTTTGCTTACATGGAAAGTGTTCTGAGATACTCACTTGGAGGAGAGAATATGTATGACTTTGGGTCATTTTTCCATATATATTTATCTATATATCCATCTGGTCAAATTCCTTCATAAAGAGATCCTACTTCCTAGGTTGGTCTTTGGTCTTATAGAATTCTTAAGGTAGGTGAGTAGTCTACTTAGGTTTGAAACCGTATGTTGAGTAAATGTTATAATTGATCCATCAGACAGTAAAGAATTGGAGGATGGACACAAAGACTTGAGGCCAATCTTAGATTACAGGAAGAGAGCAGGATGCCAACCCTTGGAAGGAAATAATCCATAGCAGAGAATAGCTTATACAGGAAGATAGAAGGGCTGCAGGAGCTCGGAAAAGATGGCAATCACAGAGGGTTGGAGTGGTCAGAGAAGTTTCCATGAGGGAGGCAGGGCTGGTAGGCCTTCCAAGAATGGTAGGAATTTTGTGGCAGAGGGTGGGGTGAGCACTGCAAATGGGAAGACCATCACGAACCAAGACCTGGAAAGGGAAATTCACAAAGCACATTTAGATTAACATGATTCTAAATGTCATTTTCAAGGAGACCATTGACAAACATATGCATGATGGAATTATTTCTCTCTACCAGGGTATAGTTATCTTCAAACCACATAGATTACATCCCTTGCATGAGTAGATGAGATGCTCTTTCGAAGCAGTAATCTGAGAAAGCTCCCACTGCAGTTTTACTTTTCTCTGTGAAAACTAGCTCTGCCTGGACCATGCTCATCCTTGGTCTTCTCACAGGGAGGAGCTTGCGCTTTTTCGGTCTTTGTCTTCTCATCCTTCAGGACTGGGTTCAATTATCCTCTACTTGGGGAGGGCTTGGCTGACCTCTGACCATTGCAAATTTCCCACTTATTCTCTTTAATCAAACTCCACTTGTGTCTTCATGACAATTTGTATTCACTTGTTGTGTACTTTAGAGTGAAGGCTTACAAGCACTGGGGCCTTATTGCTCTCGCTATTTCCTGTGGAGCACCAAGTTTAGTGCCAGAGGTACTCAACAGATAGATACCTGTTAAATTAGTGAATGAGTACACTGAATTCTGAGCCCCAGAGACAGCCTCTGCCTTGTCGTGTGGGAGAGGTAGCCGATCTGTCACAAATGAGAGGAAATAACTTCACTTGGGGAGTCCATTCCTTAGGGACTATCTTGTCAGTCAACTAATCAAAAAAAGTGATGAAGTGTGTCTATAATGTAAAGTGGCTGGTTGCTTAATAAACAGAGAAATCTCAAAATGAGAGGAAATGAGGAAGAAGCCTCTGGCTGGTAGCCTGTGGGGGCAGTTGTTTTGCCCCTTGGCCCTGGAACTTAGCTCATGTGGCTTTTTGTGATGCTCAGATGTAATTTCAGAACCAAAACCAGGGCCTTTTAGGGAAATGTGCATTCCATTCCTGTTCCAGATATGACACTTGACTTATCTATCACCCATTTGAATCACAAAGAGCTTATAGTGCCTTCACCAAACTGCAAGTTCACAGTGGCTGTAGGGCAGTGAATGTGAGAGAGTGAATGTGAGACTTCATGAAGCAGGATCTTGCTCACCATGCTAAAGAGTTTAGACTGCATCCCCAGGACAATGCAGCAGGTAGTGGGAAATTGTTCCAGGAACCTGCGTCAAGGAGTGACACAATACAGTTTATGCTATAGAAAAGCCAGTGGCTACAGTATGAATTATGGATTGGATACTGGTGGCTAGGAGGCCAAACAGACGAGGGACAAAAGATGGCTGATATGCACCAGTGTGCTGTCCTGGTGCCTACCACAGGGTGCCCATTTTGAATGGTCAGCTCCTGTGCCTTGCGAGGTGGTAAATGTTTTTAAATGGCTCCTGCAATTAGGACAATGTTGCAAGAATCCTGATAAGAGGGACTCCTACCTGACCTAAGGACTGCCAGTAGAGATGGAAAGTAGAGGAAATATTTGAGACAAAGCCTTGCAGTTTGATAGGCCTTTACTGACTGATTAGATGTGGGAATGAGGGAGAAGATGGGACTAGTATAAGTCCCAGTCTGCTAGTTAGACAATTGGATTCTGCACTAATGTTAACTGAGGTGGGGAATAAAGAGGAACATATTGTGGGGAAGGGAGAGATATAATGATTTCAAATTGGGGCACAACTGCTTGGGTTCTTTTTTTTTCTTTCTTGGTTAACTGAAGATTGTTTTCCCACAGTTTATTTAAGGACTCCAGAGAATTATTCTCTTTGGTTCATGCATATTTTTTTTAAATGATTGCTCTATTTTGATTTGAATGGCTGTTTGGTTGGGTATAAAATTTCTGGGGTTATACTTTCTCTGAGAGACCTTCATACAAGAGGTTTTCTGTTGGCTTTCTTTTGCTTTTCTTGTTTTTTTTTTTTTTTTTAAAGCAAGCTCTGAGGTTTGAATGTTGCCATGGTGATGTTCGAAGTCATGCATCTTCTTCTCATTTCTCTCTTTTATTTCCCCCCCTTTTAAAGATTTTATTTCTTTATTTTAAAGAGAGAGAGAGAATGAGCAGGGGAGTGGCAGAGGGAGAGGCAGACTCCTCACCGAGCAGGGAACCAGACACGGGATTCAGTCCCAGGACTCTGGAATCAGGACCTGAGCTGAAGGCTGAAGTCCAACTGACTGAGCCACTCAGGTGCCCTTATTCCCTTTATATAAGCAAGGATATCCTATAATTTGTTGTGTAAGTCACTCACTTCTGAGTGTGAAAGGGAGCGTGGTAAATAATGATGCCTGGAAAGCATGCAAACTGGCAGCTGGTCACCCTTGGTATCTTTATCTGCTTGCATGAAAGTATCTTTCTTTGTATATGAAGTCCAGGGATTTCTCTTAGTGTTGATAAGTTCTGTGCATTTTTCCCCCTTGGGATGCAGCATTTCCTCTCAATGTATAGCTTCAAGCCTTCTTTCATTTTTGGAAATTTTTCTTTCACTGTAACATAAAATACATTCTCTGTTCCTTCATTGTGGTCCTTCTTTCTAGAGACTCCAGTTATTCATATGCTGGATCTCCAAGTGTCCATCATTCATGTCTGTCATGGTCTCTTTAGCCACCCTTGACTCTTAGCACACCTGTAGATTGTTATTCACATGCTTATTCTCTACTGTACTCCCTCAAACATGGCCTTAAGCTTTCAGATGCTTCTAATTTTAGCTTCACTTTTTTCATAAGCTGTACCAGCTTATATCCCATTGCTTTATACTGTGTTGCCTATTTTCATTGAGCTATTGCATCTCTGCTTTGAGCTATTATTTTATAAAGAAACTATTTATTATTATTATTATTATTATTATTATTATGGCAATGAACTTGATCAGAATTATCATCCGTTCATGAAAACTTTTTTTCTGATGAGTATTCACCACTTATCATTTGTCTCTTTTTTTTCCCCCTTCTTATGGTATATGCATATAAATCATTTTTTTGATGCTTTCTTGATAATACTCATCTTTGAAGTGAGTTTTTTTCTGGATTTGCCAGAAGTTTGAGAGGGAAGCATCTAGGACATTGTACCAGGCTAGCAGAAATTCTTATATCAGAGGGGTGTGTGTGTGTGTGTGTATGTGTGTGTATGTATACAAGACCAAAGGGAGAGAGAGACACTTGTTTTAGTTTTTGCTTCCTCTTCGGCAAAATGAAACAGAATTATGTCATCATCCATAGTACACACTAATCTTCCTCATCAACTGATTACTTCTTACATACATGGCTTGTTTGGGTACTTCCGGTCTTGCCTGGTATACTTTATGTCTCTGCAAAATGGGGTTCAGAGAGATGTCTACTGTCAGAATATGTTAATTCTAGTTGTTTCAATAATAGACCATTGGTTTCAACCTTAGGATAGTCCTATTCACCTCATCTGGCCAGCTTTATCTTCAGCTTTATTAGCTGAAGCATCTTTTCTCAGTCTTTACATGTTCCTGTTTGACTCCCACTGCCACTTGCCATGCCTTCCCTATAAACTATGATTTGGGGTAACCGATTTTCCTAGATTCATCCAAGATGAAATTCATGCCTCTTTTTCTCATTTCCCTATTTTCCTAGTAAGTGATTTCGAATGGGAATTGACGGAAAGGTCTTATGATAGCATGCTAGTCTGATGTCTTCATATTCTCTAAAGCATGGTGATTCAAGAAAAAGGGATTGTGGCATGGTACTATGAACCCCGTCATTCTACCTGTGACCTTGTAGGTTACTCTTGTAAACCAGCTCCTGTGGCCCAGACCAATGGCTACCTTCTTCACTCTCTGCACTGGATTATGTCAAATACAAATAATAAAATACAAGTAATTCTCAAAACTACTACTGGAATTTTTTACAATGAATAATATACAAAAAAGGGGCTCAGGCTTGACTGTTGGAAATAAGTTGAAGTGGCACATAAACTATTGGACCATCAGTGCTTTTGGCTATTCCCTGAAAACTGATCCCACTTTGAATGGTAAAACTCTATTTTCCATGAGTTATTTGCACAGAAGACAGTATGATAAAATGGAAATGGCTAAAATTCAGAGATCTGGATTCAAATCTACCATCCAATCAAGAACAATTATATGTATATATGTATACGCACATATTCACATGTCTATCAAATGTAAATCATGTGTATGAAGATGAAGACTCAATACAGTGATTTATTCAAGATTGCATAATGAAAAATGTACATAACTGAGGATATATATACTTACACATGTATATGCATATATGCGCATATATATCATTGTTATTATGAATAAATAAAAACACCTATGTACATTAAAGAACAAAAGCTCCAGGAGTGTTGAATTTTTGTTTTTGTTCTTCACTGTTCTCTTCCCATCTCCTAGAATAATACTTGGCACAGTGCAGGCACTTAACAAAAAAATTAACAATTGAATGAATATGTAAAATATTTGCATTCCATAGAGGCTCCTTCAATTCAACAACAGCAGCTCCAGCAAGATTTGCAGCCCAGCCTTCCCATTAGCCTGTGTGAGGACTCAGTGGGCACTGAAACCCAGTAGACTCTGGTTTATCCTCTTTGAAAGAGCAGAACTACAGCACCTGCTCCTGCCTTGGGGTCAGTTCACATCTTCCTCTTAGGGTCCTGGCTGCCTCTCAGGTGCTCAGACGGGAAGGAATCAGAGCACGAGGCTCAGTCCAGTCTGTTTTGTGGATGAAGAGTGAATAGCACTAGGACCATTATTTAGCCATGATACTCTTTGAACCAATGATAAAAATCAAGGTGGGCAAATCAGTGCCCTGCCAGGAAGGAGTTCTGTAGCACTCTGCATACCCAGGAGTGGCACACTCAGGAGAAGCCACAGTCCCAGCTCTTTGTAAGTGATAATAGGAGTGAAAGATGTGTCCTTAACACCAGTCTATGTTTGCTTCCATTCAAAGCTAAAAAGAGTTTGTGTTTTTTTTTTTTTTAAATCATAGACGAGAACATCTGGTGTGTCATGAGCATAACTTTTGAGGACAAAGCAAACATTGTTTTCATTTCCAGATTTTTGCAAGTTCCAAGAGTTCGAACCCATGAAAAATTGCTTGTAAGACAGAAATGAGACCAAAGTGATTTCTAATATCAAATCCAAATATTTGCCATTTCTGAACTAAGAGCAGAATAGTTGTGTAGAACTCTAAATGCCTCAAAGATCGTGACTAAATAATTTTGAAATATTATGGTCATTGAATATTAATAACATTTGCTGTTAACAATTACAACGATAATGACTAATACAGCAAAAATGCCAAACTTCCAGTCTGTGTAGGAGGGAGTCACAGAAAGAGTGTGAGCACTGGAAATTAGCAGATCTGAGTTCAAATCCCACCTCCAGCCTCCACTTATAACTGTATAACTATCGGAAAAGTATCTTTAGGAGCTGTAATTTCCCCATCTGTAAAGCCGGTGACAAAAAGACCTTTATGCCAAGATTCTTTCCCTGCCAAGACTGTTGAGAGGTTTAAATAAAATAAAGAATGTGAAAGTGGCAAAGTAAGTGTTCGGCTCTATACATTTTTGTTTCTTTCTCCTAAGCCTTAGCTAAAAATGAACATGTGTTTATCTGGAAAACCACCCATCACTCTTTCCTTACAACTCCTTCCTGCCAGCACTGAAAGGAAGCTTATTAATTAGTCAGTGTTTGTGGAACTCTTGGAAGATGAAAGTGCTGGGTGTGGAACAACACCATTTACATCACAATACATGATTTGGCTGCTCCTTCAAGTGGATCTGCTTACAATGTAAGGGAGTCCTAATAGATGTGCTCCAGTCTTTAGAAAATCAATGTGGGAGTCTTTGGAAAAGCCTGTGTCTGCATGCTGTGCTACAGCCCATTCTGTGCAGTAGGCAGGCAATTCTGAAGATGCAATATTATAGATAATCCTCTAATAGCCAGGGCAATGAGAAACCAATAAAAGGGGGTCAGAAGTTGATCTGAATCTACAAATCACCATAAGTTCCCCTTAGTGACAACTTTTACCAACAAGAAGGATAGCTGACCCATTTTGGTTTCACATTTTTTTACTCGCCCTTGTAGAAAAAGATCATCAATTCTAAGTGGATAACCACAGTATTCCTCAAACCATGGTTCCTAAATCCCTGGGGGAGGAACATGCCTTTCTACGGAAGAATTTGGGGCTTGTGGGAGTCTGCCTCTGATCTTTAATATTTCCTTCTCCTCTGCCCTGGTCACATGGAAAGATTGCATTGTTGCCTCATGTTGTTTCAGCAAAACAACATCATCCACCAGTGTAAATTAATGCTCTGAATATTTAATTGATTGATTTTTTATTTTGACTTTTTACTTTACAAATTATTTTTATTTAAAACAAGCATATATGAAAGCATAAGTATTCAATCTTAAATTTTAGTACTGTGCAGGGGCGCCTGGGTGGCTCAGTCGGTTAAGCATCTGCCTTCGGCTCAGGTCATGATCCTGGGTTTCCTGGGATGAAGCCCTGCAGCTGAGCTCCCTGCTCAGTGGGGAGACTGTTTCTTCCTCTCCCTCTGCCACTCCCCCTGCTTGTTCTCACGCTCTCTTTCTGTGTCAAATAAATAAATAAAACCTTTTAAAAAAAGTTTAGTTCTGTACAAATTTTATAATTTTAATATAAATAATTTAAGAAATACTCTGGCCTCTTAAAGGTTTTTTTCTACACACATTACTCAAATCTGAAAAGCCCTGGACTATGGCAATGAGAAAGGGGAGGAAAAGGTTTGGTAATCCACACATTGGGTCATCATTCCTTGAATAATCAAGACTTGGCTGAATGTTAATTCCTGTGTTCTGTAATGCAGCATCAATAAAAGAAATCTCCATGTATTATTCTAGTATTTCATTTTTGCCTCTGAATTATGTTCATATCCACAAGTCTCAGCCAAGGACCTATTGAATAATTGTCCCCACATGTAACATTTTCCTGGTCATGTTTTCCTTGCTTGGTTCTATGAAATATAGAAATGTGTTTCTAATTATTAGCAGAACCACCTGGTAACTGCACTGTATCATCTCAATAATATGACTCATTTGTACAGTTTGGTAGAGCTCAGAGTCATCTTTGACACCATCCAAGAAAAATTAGTTACCAAAATGATCTCAACTAGCACAGTCTCACCTATAACCAAAGTGATCATATTTTGTAAGCCAAGAATTAGAACTTGGGATTTGACAGGTAGCGATATATCTGAAACTGGATTTGTCCTGGGAAGTCCAGGGTATACAGAGTTCTGTGGTATAAGGCACAAAAACCCCTACTAAGTGATGAACTGATGCCTTCACTTTCTTGTTTCTGAGAACTTAAGGCAACTGGTTCTTGTCTTTACCATCCTTACTTATGTGTGGGCTGAAGCCCAAGAATCTATCACTTCCCTGAGTTCACTGAGTGGGCAAGAGGTAAGAAGAGAAATCAAACCAGCTCTTCTGGGAAACTTACCCTGGCTTTGCAAGGAAACCAAAAAGAACCGTCTTTCTGTATAATAAGCCTTCTAAAAATTAGCTTTTTCTTCAGGTTTAGCAGGGTTGGCATATTGATGGTAGAGAAGGTGGTGTGCCCAGAAGCTTGGGGAAATGCTCATGCATCAGGCTAAACCTTTCTTCTATGTTGAATCATATTGTACTGGCCAAAGGCCTGTAAGTTTATAAGCATATGCTAATAGGCATAGCATATAGTTTGCATCCCTGTTAGTATTCTCTTCCCTTAATTGTTTGACTATGCTTTTGTTAAGTAGGAACGTCAGAGAGTGGAAGAGAGAAAATGAAGAGAGAACACAGTATATATTTGATTTCTTTTATTGAGGTATAGTTGACATACAACCTTTTATTAATTTCAGGTGTACAATATAATGATTAGATATTTGTATATTTTACAAAATAAGCACCATAGTAAGCATAGTTAACATCTGTCACCACACATAGTTACAAAACTTTTTCTTGCGATGAAGACTTTTAAGATCTACTCTCTTAGCAACTTTCAAATATACAATACAATATGAATTTTATTTTAAAACAAGAACAGAAGAATTCTCTAGTGTAGCAGGTGATGCTGGCATGGAACAGAGTACTATGCTGAAGAAAAGCTCAGTTAAGTAAATTCTCAGAGGCCTTAGGCACAAGTAGAAGCGATACCTAGGTTCTGTTCTGTAGGACACATTTTGATATGGGGAGTGCAAAGGGGGCTGTTCCTTTGTGGGAGCACAGAAGACATGATTGATGGCATCCATTCCTTGGAAATGACAGCAGAACGTGGAGTCTCACCTTGACATTCATCAGAGTGGCAGAGGAGAAGGAGCCTGTGGCAAAGGCAGCAGGTGCAGGATGTGGGGAAGGAGCAAAGGAGACGCAAAGCCTTAGGCAAAATGCTCCAGGTCCCTCATATAAGCACTGGGCTCTTTCTGCCTAACAGAGCACTATGTTGGCAAGAGAGAGACAAGAGGGAATACATCTGGGAAGGGTGCTTTTCCCAACATGCTCTAACCTAGTTTCCTAAAAGCCAAGGACTTCAACCGTTGTAACAAAGAAATCTACATAAATATGCCAGTGCCCTTTTGCCGTGTCCTTTCTCAAGCTGGGGATTCTCATGTCCCAGCCAAGCTTCTTGCATTCAGGACCTTCACAGTGCTTATCTTCATCTTGACAAGTTTTAATCATGTACACGTGATTCAGTAGCAGGCTCTTTAAAGCACATACAACATGGGACATCCAAAGTGGGCAGTTGGGCTGCAATGGGAGGACTTAACGATCAGAGGCGCTCTTTTCAAATCTCAGTTTGTCTGTTGATTGAACGTGTCAGTTTTTGGCCTTTCTGGGACTCTACTGTATTCTGCAAAATGGGCTGACTCCTCTTTGCTTTGTGAGGTTTAGGTAAGAATCAAATGGGATGACTCCTGTGAAGGTACCTAGCACAGAGCAGGACTCAATACCTACCAGGAGACTTCAGTGCTCTTGAACATGAATCAAGAAATTGGCCTTTGGGGTGCCTGGGTGGCTCAGTCAGTTAAGCATTCAACTCTTGATTTTGGCTTAGGTCATGATCTCAGGGTGGTTAGATCAAGCCCTACCATGGGCTCCTCTCTGAGCATGGAGCCTGCTTGAGATCCTGTCTCTCTGCCCCCAATCCCCGCTCACACTCTCTTTCTCTTTCTAAAAAATCCCCCCAAAACAACAAACAAACAAACAAACAAACAAAAGAAACTAGCCCGTGTTAGACTTTTTTCAGTTCTGGTATATTGATAAGTAATAGATCATTCAGTAAGCAATTACAGAAAAGCCTTGCTAAAAAATGGTTAGATTAGAAAATCTAAAGAATTAGACTAGAGGTAGTAGTCTTGTTCCCTTTTCCTCTCATACTCTTGATGGCAAAAAAAAAAAAAAAAAGATGGATAAATCCAAGAGAAAAAGTGTTTAGGACCTTGGGGCAATAGCACTGTTTTAAAATTAGGTTGTAGGTGATATTGACACAATTTTAGTAAATAAAGAAACTAAAATTATTGAGTTGTACTCTTGATGGTTGTTTTTTTGTGTCAGTTTGGCTGGGCTACAGTACCTATTTATTTCATTAAGATCTTATCTAGGTGTTGTGAAGGTATTTTATGGATGTAGTTAATATCTACCATCAGTTGACTTTAAGTAAGAGAGATTTCGTTTTGATAATATTGTGGATGGGCCTTGTGAAATCAGTTGAAAGGCCTTAATAACAGCAAACAGTGAAGTTTCTAGGAAAAGAAATTCTGCCTCAAGATTATAACATCAACTCTTGCTTCTTTCTAGCCTGCTGGGTTGCCCTAGAAGTTCAGACCTGCCAGCCCCCACAATTATTCCTTAAAATCTCTCTCTCTCTCTCTCTCTCTCTATATATATATATATATATATATGATTCTTTGGAGAACCCTGATGAATGTTATATTTAAAACAAAAAATAAAACAAGTAAGTTGTATTATATGTGAATCATACCTCAATAAATTGCTTATTTTTAAGTTATGTACTATATGATTCCATTTTTATAAAATTCTAAAAGCAGTAAACCAATCTATAGTGACAGGAAGGAGATCTGTGATTGCTAGGAGTTGAGGGGAAAATTACAAAGGGGCATGGGGAAGCATTTGAGGGTGTTAGATATCCACTAGCTTCACTGTGGTGATGCTTACATGGGTGTTTATATATGTCAAAACTTATCCAAGAGTACACTTTATATAGGTACCATTTATTGTATGTCAATTATACCTTCATAAATGGTTTAAAAGAGAGAAAGAAAGATAAAGAGACAAAAAGAGACACAGAAAGTTAACTCCAAGGGAAAAAGTGTCTAAGCCTTATGGCAGATGGGGCCTATGTTGCCTATTTTGTTCCCCCTTTATCCTGCTCCCCACTTTGCTGTCCTTAGGCTGTATAAAGAACACAGGGAATGAAAGGAGCACTTCTCTCCCACTCTCAAGGATGCTGGAGGTATGACAATCCCCTTCTAATTCAGGTGAAGATGTCAGCAAAGGTCTGCTCTCTGCACACACAGTGAGCTCATCTGTGATTGGAAATGAGTAGAAAAAATGTCAAAGTGCTGTCTGCTACAGTCGGAAAGACTGTTGATAAAGATGAAGGCTTTTGTCCACCAGGGAATCAATTTCTATCTTGGAACCCACGTTTTGTCCAGAAAGAGTGGGAGACAGCACCTGTTCCCTCACTACAATGCAGACATCGCCAGGCAGAGAACGCAGAGCTTCCAGAATCAACTGAGATATAAGACTATGGGGTTAAGGAAACAGAAAGAGTTGTTTCCCTCTCACTGAAAGGAGGAAGCAACAGGCATTTTGTGGAGCACAAGGAGATTGGCCACACTTCTGCTCAGACAGAGCCTTTGAGTAAGTCTATTGGCAGAGGCCAAGGGAAGCACCCAGGTATGTCCCAGGATAGATATGGAGGAGGAACTGTGGTACACTGTGACTCAGCAAAAGAAATCTGGTCGTGCTCAACACAGAGATCCCCTTATCTGCACTTGCTAACCATTTTGGTGATGAGGAAGTAAAGCTTAATGGGACTTAATACCAGAAGCCCCTGTAAGTTGTTTATAGCCCATGACTCTGGTCCTCTCAACTGTGTGGCTTTAGCTATTTCCAGCTACACCTTTCTTGTCCACGTGTTGTCTGGAGTTTGAAACTGCTCATGAGGCTTTTGTAGATACCACAGAACCATTTCAGGCAAGATTCTGGGACCTGGAGGAAGCCAACAGGGAGGCTGAGCAAACCCCCACAGGCAGCCTGGGCCTCTCTGGGGGAGCTTCGGTCCATCGCAGGTACCTGGGGGCTTGAGCTGTGTTCCTGGGATTCCCAAACCCGCAGATTACTGGAGTCTTTAGTGTTCCTGGGGGTGGTTTAGCTCTAGGCCGCGGAGGAGAGTGTTGACTGTGTAAAGGAAACAGCATTGGAAGCAGGGATGGAGAACCCGGGGCCAGCGGCATAGAGGGCTGCAGAAACGCAACGGTTACCACCAGAAGACCAAGATCTATGTTCAAGTTATCTTGTTTATAAGGTTCTCCTGAGCGCATTTGATCCTCTGTATTGTGGACCTGAGGAACAAACTCACATGATTGTTGAAGGGATTAACTGAGATAATATGTTAGTACACGTGAAAGTGCTTTATAAGCTGGGAGGTGAGTGCAGAAGTACTGAGGAATCCCTAGATGAGTCGATGCCCCCCCTCCATGGCCTGGGGGGGGGGGCTTCATTCCCCGAGGGAGGGGCTGGTTTATGGACACACAGCTCCGAGACATCCTGTGAACAGGAGATGCATGAACCATAGAGCCCTGAGCCCTGTCTCAGGAAAGGTACCACAGAGCAGGTGCTGGGGGTGCTGCTGTGGCTTTGGAGAACCATGAGCCTGTTCTATTTTAATCTATGAGAAGGCGGGAGTCATTTTTAGCATTTTCAATTTTTCACTATAAGGAAAAACATCAGTACTGGGAGGCCTCACTCCTAGTCTCTAATGCTCCTGGCAAGCCTGTGGTGGACTGTGTGTTTGTTTATTTGTTTATTTATTTTAAAGCTTTTATTTATTTATTCGTGACAGACAGAGAGAGGCAGAGACACAGGCAGAGGGAGAAGCAGGGTCCCTGCAGGGAGCCCGATGTGGGACTCCATCCCAGGACCCTGGGATCATGCCCGGAGTTGAAGGCAGATGCTTAACCTGGTTACTGAGCAACCCAGGTGTCCCCTACCCACAGTTTGGAGGTGGCATAACTGAAACTGAGAAAGGTTAGGGGCCTGGCTCCACATTGAACAGCCGAGCAGTGGCAGAGCCAGAATCCAACCCTGCTTCAAATTCCCCTGATTTCCCATTTGAATTTTAAAATAATATAAGCAAGACGTTATAGTTTTTTGAATCTAGAAATCTTTTAAAATAAGATTATTGTTTTCCTGTATGAGGTTCAAGCTGGACCTCCGACAAGAAGAAGGAATCGGGAGAACTTGGAAAGGCTTAGGAAGAATGAAGCCAAAATGAACAAAAGCTCGGGGGAGAGACAAGAAAACCCTTCCTGACAGGGAAAAATTAAAGAATTTGTTCACTAGATGGTAAGTTCCAACGAGGCCAGGAATGGTGTCCTATAACTTTGCTTAGTGGCCGGCCTCCTCCTCTCCCACGGAGGCTCCCAGCTGGGAACACAGTGTATCCTGGTTGATCTCCGGAGCATTCTGGTCTGCAGAAGGAAAGGCCAAGGGGGAGGAATTCATTACAACCTCCACGCAGGAGGGAATCAGAGGGGAGTGGTGACGAAGGAGGGTTGATGCTTCATAGTGTCAGAACAAGAAGGAAAGTTCTAGAAGGTGTCTTTTTCCTCTGAAGGGGGCATGAGATGCTCAAACACACCACACCATGGAGGCCAAACTTCTTTCTTTGCAGACCTTGAAAAGAAGGTGCAAGGGCCAGAGTTTTGAATGAGCGGATTACAGACCCATCATCCTGGAGGGAGCTCCTCTGTGTAACACATGGTCTGAAAAGCCTTCCTCTGAGTGCCCCTCACTCTGCCCGAATCAAAAGGCTAATTCTAACATGACTTTGGTGGCTGAAATGACTTGTTCACCCATGGCAAGTCTGACCAACACCCAGAGGACTCCGGCGACGTGGTGAGGCCACCAGGAAGAGCAGGAAGAGATTTTTCAATATCATTCGAGGCTTTGTGGGAGAGTGAATGTCGAGCCCATAATAGATGCTTTCTGATCCTCCTCACACTGCATCTGGCTCTCCTAAGTATTGGTCTTATTACGTTTTTAAAAATAGCTCTGAAGTAATTTGTGTGCTGAACTGGCTACAGGATAAAAAAAAACCCACCTGAATAAATTCTACTTGTTCCTATCAGCCAGAGACCAGGAACCGTAGCCAGTTTCCTCGGAGCTAATTTTCAGCATTAGGGTTTATCAGAACCTAAATTCCGTTCTAATAAACGATGAAACAGCAGCCACTCTTTCAGCCACTTATTTGGGCGACCTGGGAATTGGCAGACGAGTTAAAAATTTCCATTGGTGACAACACACAGCTGTTGAGGTGCAAAGATCTGAGCCTCTAATCAGACCAGGTTATATAAGTAGCACTGTCTCATTATCTCTGCTTGGGGCATAGGGTGCACGGGGCAGCTGGGGCCGGCCGCCCTGTCGACAGAATAGCTAATGGGAAGTTGACACACAAAGATCTCCAGTTGGGAGAGAAGAAGCGGGTAAGCTATGCCCCTTTCCAACCTGGAAGAAAAGTGTGGAGTGGGGGCCAGCCACTTCCCAGCTCTTTTTGCACGAGGCAGTGTCAATAGCAAATGTGTTTATTCTGTATTTATGAGAAATGGCATCTGGGGCCTCCTGTTGGCACACACCGCAGCATTCTCTCACGGACTTCCTTTCCTCTCCCGTTCTGAGGAAAGCTGTAAAGTCAAGAGAGCCAGACATGCTCAGAGTGGGACACTGTCTTGAGTGCCCAGCACAGAGTAGGGAGTCAGTAAGTGGTGGCCGCTCACTCTGCTGATGCATGACAGCCAGCCGTGTCCTTTGAAGTTCTGATTTTTCAATGTGGGTGATACTCATCTTAGAACTAAGAAAGGTTGGCCATGGTCATTGGCCAAACTACAGCAGCAGCAGCAATTTATAAAATAAGTTCCCATCCGTTAGCTGCTGAGCTTTTCAGTACAACTTTGTATGGTGGCGGTGCTTCTTATTCACCCTTTATTTTTTTTCTTAAAGATTTTATTTATGTATTCATGTGAGACACACAGAGAGAAGGCAGAGACACAGGGAGAGGGAGAAGCAGGCTCCATGCAGGGAGCCTGACGTGGGACTTGATCTCGGGACCCCAAGATCACACCCTGGGCCAAAGGCAGGTGCTAAACCACTGAGCCACCCAGGGATCCCCTATTATTCACCCTTTAAAGGTGAGGTTTCTTGAGGGCTCTTCAGACTAAACAAATACCTCTGTTCTTGCCCAAGTTCAGAACCTACAGGGGCCAGGCAAGTGAAGAGGAAACAGTTGCTGGGGAGAGCAGCTGACACACGCAAGGAGTCTGTCAACATTCCCATCCCACTCCCCACAGGCACACACAACATGCAGGAGCATAGACCCGGGGCAGCCCATGCAGGTACAGGTTTGGGTCTTCATGGCAGATTCACTTACTGAGAATTCAGCAGGAGCACAATCCTCACGCTTCAAGACTTTGGATAGATGAGCTCCATGCAACTGAGAAGCATCTACCAAAGGCTGTCATTTCATGAGTGGGTAACTCCCTCCTCCTCTCAGGGATGAGCAGGCGAGGGGGGCAGGAGAGCCGGAAACATTACTCATGGAATCACAAGGAGAGGACAGGAAGTGATTTCTCCTGGTGCACCCCAGCTCTTTTGTTCACACCACTGAGTTTAACCCTCAAGCGCATGGTCATCACAGGTGTGGCTATTTGTCCTAGTGGTACTGCTTCCACTTTATGAGACCAGCCCTCCAGGACTAGCCACATCTCCTTTGGGAAATCCTGGGATCATAGGTGGACAGTTAAGAATTTGCCCTCAGAAGACCCTGAATGAATCCAAAGATGCTGCTCATTTAACGAAGTGCCAATGCACTCCTGCTTCTGTTTTCCTCCTCACAAAACTGTTCAGCCATATTCTCCAATATAACGCTTTTCAGAGGTTCTGCAACGTGGTTAAATAACAATATATTCAATTACATGATTCCAGCAACATAGAGGGGACCAAATTTGGATATGAACTCCTGCCCATTAGGAAATTCCAAGGAGATGCTGAAGTCCAAAAATTAAAAAATACTCTTCTAGAGAAAGTCCAAAGAAGTTTCAGTCCAACAGAATTAATGTCTGAAGTTAAATCTCCTTAACTTGTAGGGTTAAAAGTCCAAAGAAATTAAAGTTGAATTCGAATTTTTGGTTTTTCCTGCGACCTGATATGCAAAGAAATTCATGTCCAAAATTTCATTTCTCCATTTCCAGTCCTGCTCAGTCTCAGCCAGAGGGTCTTGGCCTTTAGCAGCTGCAGACTGGGCTGTCTTCCATGGGAATGGGTGTGGCTCCTTCACGGTCTCTCAGGAGCCCCATTTTTAAAGAGTTCAAAGAGTTAATGGAACACATAAGATTATTATCACATCAGGCCCATATTCCACAAAATTTAGAACCACAAGAAATCTCCAGCCACCAGAGAAGTTAACTTATCACACTTTTTTTTTTCAGACCCCAGTATTTATGTTGCCAGAGGCCAGCAGTATTTGGGGGAAGGAGAAAATCTGTGGCTTAACCCATAATATAGGTCCTGAAATCTAAAATCTTGGTCGGTGCTTACATATTTAGCAAATCAGAGCCAAACTGGGGTGAATTCTGGAAAGTATGAGTAAGTCATGTGAATCCAACTGGCTTTTTAATCCCTCCATGGTTCTTTCCCTCAGCTCCAAATGGGACCTGAAACAACACAGTGGGTTGACATCCAGGACATCTGATCTAGCCCTACTTTACCTTTGCCTGGCACAAGACTCCCAGGTGCTCTATAGAAGTAGCTGCAGGTGAGGTGCAGCAGCCGCATGAGCCCATGGGCTTCACCAAGACCTGAGCAGCCTGCTTGCTGTGACAGCCAGAGTTTCCTAAAGTCCACGTTTATTTAAAACTATGAAAATCACCATTTTCCCATGGACAGAGCTGCCATGAGTAGAGTGACTACATAACGTATTGTTTACATGAGGAGAGTTTTGATAGTGAAAGGGAAGAAATGAATAAATACTGTGAGAAAAAAGCATTAATGGGGCTGGGCAAGTTGTAATGTATGGTAACTTGAGCCATAAGCTCCAATGTCAAGCAAAGGAAGGGCCTAATTCTCCAGGGAAGCCCCTCCAGGTGGGAACATGAGGAGTAGGGAAGAAGAGTTTCCCCAAAGAAATTGAGGCTAGGAGAGTTAAGTGATTTCCCTGTTAACAGGCTTGTAAGTGATGCAACTAGAAATAAATCCAAGTCTTCTGGTGGTAAAGCCACTGTTTTAGTGACCCATTCCCCTTGGATTCTGCTCCCCAGTGACCCGTTCCCCTTGGATTCTGCTCCCCAACTCCCCACCCCCCAGCCACAGCTCTGGTATGATTTCTTACAATCCCCTTGTTTGCCTCCTCTTTTGAAAAAATGTATATTTTGTCTACTATGGGAGTAATAAATGTTCGCTGTAGAAAATTTGAATATCGTTGAAGAGCATGAAGAAAAAATCAACTGTTATTTTACCAACAGGAAATATATGCTATTATCCTTTTCTCCAGATTTGTATTCTGTGTGCACATGTGTGTTTGTTGTGTGTGTGCAGTAATATTTTTGAGCTGTTTCCAGTTCCTCTTGTCTTCTCCCTCTTCCTTTTCTCTCTACTTGAAGCAGATAGAAGACTTGTTGCTCATTGCCCCTGGGGAGAAATGAACTGAGCAAAAAGCAGAAAATAAGGAGAATTTGGTTTCCAAAAGCTCAAGCCCATCAAGGATATTATTCTCATAACCTTTGAGGCAAATCACAGTGTTTCTCTCCTTTCCAATATTTATACTTCATATTTCTTTCTGTTGATGTCCTGTTGACTAAGAGTTCCAGGAAAATATTAAAAAGTTGTGATGATAGCAAGCTCCCATGCCTAGGTCTGACTTTAATATCCAGGTTGCCCAATTAGATGTGATGTTGGCCAATTTGACATAAATATTCTTTCTCTGGCTAAGGAAGTCTCCTATGCTTTCTTGCTAAGAAGTTTCATTTTAAAACTTTTTGGTAAAAATCAAGAATGACATTGAAAATTATCAAATGGATTTTGGCCGCTAGTAAGATAATCATGCAACTCACTCTTTCATTTATGAAAATAATGAATTACCTCAATATATGTTCTATCATCCAACCATTTTTGAATTCCTGATTCTCCTGTGTTCTTTGTTTAAATAAGCTGCTGTGTTTGATTTGTAAAGTCAAATGTAAGACTGGCTTATATTTTTCAGTTTTAGAAGCACCAAGCTTGCATTCTTGAGGGATATGTAGACTCATAAAATAAATTGGAAAACTTTCATTATTTTCTAGCTTATGTAATGAATTATTTTTCCTGAAAAAAATTAAACTTGTTCATAAAAATATGTGGGTTTGGAGCTTCTGTTAGAGACAATATTCTGACAGCCTCTTCTATTTCACTAATTATTGATTAATTAAGGATTTTTATTTTATCTTTTGTCAGTTTTATTACTTTAAATTTTTCTACATAAATGACCATTGCATTGAGAATTTCAAATTGATTAACATAGAATTACACACAGTTCCTACTGGATTTCTCTTGTGATCTAATTTAGTATATATTTTTTGGTTAGACTTTTAATGATTTACTTGATTATTTTTTTTCAAAGAATCAATTCTTAGGGGGTGCTGGAGTGGCTTAGTTGGTTGAGCATGTGACTCTTGATTTCCGCTTGGGTTGTGATCTCGGGGTTGTGAGATCTAGCCCCATGATGGGGCTGTGCACAGAGTGTGGAGCCTGCTGGGGATTCTTTCTCTCCTTCTGCCCTCTGATCCTCCCCTAACCCTACCCCTCCCCTCCCCTGTCCCCACTCATGCTCTCTCTCTCTAAACAACAACCAAAAAAGAATCAATTTTTAGACTTATTACTAATTCTCTATTAAAATTTCAGTTTACTTTTATTTTTTTCTTATTTCTTCACTTTAGGGGGATGGTATAGTGGGGATCTTTCCTGTTTTAACTTAAGTGAAGTTTATTTACTTTTTCACTTATTAGAAACAAAATGATTTAATGTAATTTCTCTCTAAGGACAGATTTGGTTCCAATCCACTGGTTTTAAATTGTATTTTTCTCATCTATGGAGTCATAATAACTATTGTTTTTGTCTACTGAACCTGCTTTTCCCAGGTTTAGCTACAGCCTCAGTGAGGCTCTATGAGCTCCCAGTGTGAGTCCAGACACAGCCTTCCTCGGCTTTCCTGGGATGCCTTGGCTCACTTTGCCTTTTAGTTTTTTGTGTTACATCAGGATCATCTCAATACATCCCTCTGTCATATGATGTTATGAATTGTGTCACTTAAACATGGAACATTAAGATACAATATTCTTAATTTTGGTTTTGCATTTTGATCCGAGTATTATGTAGTATGTATTCTAATTCCTAAGCAATGGGAACTTTTATTTCATAATTTTGCCACTATTTTCTATTTTTCTTGCATTATTTCAGAATGTGGACTGTACAATTTCTGATTTAAGATGCTTTTTGATATATTTTCTCTGTGGGCTAACATATGACCATTTAAAAAAACAGTTCAGGATATTGGAGAAAAAGTTGAAGATTTAAGGTAGAAAGATATATATTTTTTTAATTTAAGGTAGAAAGATATTTATGAATCAATATTATTACATTATTGAGATTCTCTAGGCTTGTGCATTCTTTGCTAACCATTTGTATCAAGGATGAAAGGGTTATGCCACCAAATTGTAGTCAGCTTCCTCTTTAAAAATAGGTTAAAGAGACATATTTTTTTTTCCCAGTGCTGTTGAAATGTAATTGATACACAGCACTGTATAAGTTTAAGGTGTACTCCATGGGGGCTTGATTTACCTATATTGTAAAATAATTATCACAATAAGTTTAGTTAACATTCATCATCTCCTATAGGTACAAAAAAGAAAAATATTTTTCTTTGTGATGAGAACTCTTAGGATTTGCTCTCCTAACAACTATCCTATATATCACACGGCAGTGTTCACTATAGTCAGCTTGTTGTACATCACATCCCCAGTACTTATAACTGAAAGTTTGTGCCTTTTGACCACTCTCCTCTAATTACCCTACCTCCCCACTCCAGTCTCTACCACTGGTAGCTGCAATCTTATTTCTTTTTATATGAGTTTTTAAAATTACAGATATAAGTGAGATCACACAGTATCTTTTCATTCAGTAGGTTGTCTTTTCATTTTGTCAATGGTTTCCTTCACTGTGAAAACCCTTTTTATTTTGATGTAGTCCCCGTAGTTTATTTTTACTTTTGTTTCCCTTGCCTGAAGAGACGTGTCTAGAAAAGTGTTGCTGCTGTCTACAAAGAAATTGCTGCCTATGTTCTCTGTTAGAAGTTTTATGGTTTGTCATGTCTTATCTTTTTAATGATGGCCATTCTACTAGGCTTGAAATGATATCTCATTGTGGTTTTGATTTGTATTTCCCTAATGATGAGTGATGTTTGGCATCTTTTTATGTGCCTGTTGGCCATTCATATATTTCCAGAAAAATGTCTATTCATGACATGTATGTTGTATGAGTTTTCTATAGATTTGAGATATTAACTCCTTATCGGATATATGATTCACAAATATTTTTCCCATTCCACAGGATGTCTTTTCATTGTATTGATCATGTCTTTTGCTGTACAGAAGGTTTTTGGTTGGAGTAGTCCCACTTGTTTATTTTTTTTTTTCTTGTTGCCTATACGTCAGGTGTCATTTCCAAAAATCACTGCCAAGACCCATGTCAAAAAGTATTTACTTTTTTGTTTGCTTCTAGGAGTTTTATGGTTTCCAGTCTTATTTTTAAGTCTTTAATCCATTTTGAGGTAGTTTTCATAAGTGGTGTAAGGAACGGATCTAGTTTCATTCCTTTCCATGTGAATATTCAAATTTCCCAGCACCATTTATTGAAAAGACTTTCTTTTCTCCATTGAGTGTTCTTGGTCAGCTTTCTTTCTGGTACTGTCATTTTCTGCAACAGAGAAGAGTCCTGTTGTTTTATTAGAATAAACCCATTTTCCATAAGTGCTGGCTTTGGACTTGAGGTACCTGGCTATTTCTGGTACTAACCTCTGCCCTTGACTGCAATCAACTGCTGTTCTGCTTTTTGCCTCCAAAAATACGTTTCCCTTTTCTAGAATTTCATATAAATGGAATTATATAGTATGCAATCTCTTGTATTTATCTTTCTTCTTGACTATGAATCCATGAACATACAGAAGTGATAAAATTATCTAAAACGTTGTATGTATGTATATATATGCACATACAAAAAACTTTGTATGTGTGTGCATGTATGTGTGTATGATTCATAGTCAAGATGCAGAACACAAGGCTCCCTTGTATTGCCCTTTTATAACCATACCCATAGGTCTTCCTTCCTCTACCATACCCTGTCTCCATACCCTGGCAATCACTGGTCTGTTTTCCATCCCAATGTTGTTCATTTCAAGAATGTCATGGAAATGGAATCATATAGGATGCAGTCTTTTGGGAGTTTTCTCCCCACACACAGCATAATTCCCTTGAGATTCATTCAAGTTGTTGCATGTATCAGCAGTTTGTTGCTTTTTAATTCTGAGTAGTATTCCACATACCAGTTTGTTTAACTATTCACTCATTGAAAGACATCTGGGTTGTTTCCACTTTGGGGCTATTATGAATAAAGCTGCTATGAACATTCATGTACAGGTTTTTGTGTGAACATAAATTTTCATTTCTCTGGGATAAATGCCCAGGAGTGCAATTGCTGGGTCATATGGTAATTGCATGCCTAGTACCATAAGAAACTGCCAAATCATTTTCCAAAGTGGCTGTACCATTTTATAATCTCATTAGCAAAGTCTGAGCGATCCAGTTTCTCTGCCTCCTTGCCAGCATTTGGTCTTGTCACTGTTTTTTATTTTAGCCATTCTGATAGGTATGTAGTGATTTTCATTGTAATTCTCATTTGCATTTCCCTAATTGCTAATGAGGTTGAATATCTTGTCATGTGTGTTTTGTCTTCTAAATACCACCTTCAGTGAAATATTTCTTTGTGATTTGCTCATTTTCTAATTGAATTTTTGTTTGTTTTTGAGAATTCTTCATATACCCTAAATCATAGTTCTTGGGTGGATAAGATGTTTGCAAATGTTTCCTCCCAGTCTGTAGCATGTCTTTTCCTCCTCTTCAGAGCATCCTCTGCAGAGCAAAACTTTTCATTTTAATGGGGTCCTATTTATCAGTTTTCCCCTCTCTGGATTGTGCTGTTGGTTTCAAGTTTAAGAACTCTTCACCTAACTCTAGATCTTAAAGATTTTTTCTCCTAAGTTTTCTCCTAAAAGTCGTATGATGATCCATTTGGAGTTAAGTTTTGTGTCTGCAGCTTAGGTCTACGGTGAGGGGGTTGTTTGGGTTTGGTTTCAGTTTGGTTTAGTTTGGGTTGAGTTTTTTGCATATGGATATAGAATTGAAATGGCTTTTGGAGTGGTGCACTTCTAAATTTTTATCAAATTTAATTTATCAATCTTTTTCAGTTTTACAGATATTGCTTTATGCATCTGATCTAAGAAATCTTTGCCTATCCCAATGTTGAATGGTTGACTGTTGCAAAGATTTTCCTTTTTTTTCTTCTAGAACTTTGAATTTTAGATTTATATTTATTTTTTTAATTTATTTATTTATTTATGATAGTCATAGAGAGAGAGAGAGAGAGAGAGAGAGAGAGGCAGAGACACAGGCAGAGGGAGAAGCAGGCTCCATGCACCGGGACCCTGATGTGGGATTTGATCCCGGGTCTCCAGGATCGTGCCCTGGGCCAAAGGCAGGCGCCAAACCGCTGCGCCACCCAGGGATCCCCTAGATTTAAATTTAAATTATGATCTATTTTAGGTTATTTGTATGTTTGGTCTGAAATAAGGTTGAAAAGTTCTTTTTCTTTTTTTCCAAATTCCTAAGGATATCCATTATTCCAGAACCATTTGTTTTTTTCACATTGAGTTTTATTTTGGCATTTTTGTCAAAATCAGTTGAGCTTATATTTGGTGTGGGCCTATTTCTTCTATTCTGCTTTATATATATATATATATATATATATCTTATATATATATATCTTATATATCTTTATATCTTATATCTTATATATATATCTTTATATATATATATATATATATATATATATATATATATATATATATCTTTATGCCAATACCTTACTAGTCTTAAGTTGAGGTTTATAGTAGGTCTTGAAATCAGTCTTTGAACTTAATTTTTTTGGCTTTTTTAGATATATGCATTTCGATATAAATTTTAGAACCAGTTTGTCAATCCCTACCAAAAAGCCTTTTGAGATTTTGATTGTGTTGAGTCTTTGGATTAATTTAGGGAGAATGAACATCTCAATGTTGAGTCTTCTGACAAATAAATATAGTGTATTCCTCAATGTGTTTCGATATTTTCTAAAGCTTCCTGAGAAATGCTTTGCAGTTTTCAGAGACTACAATTATATGATCATTTGATATTGTCCCATGAGTCACTTAACTCTATTCTTTTTTTCCAATTTTTTGCTCTCTGCTTGTTTGAACAGTTTGTATTGCCATGGCTTCAAATTTACTGACCTCTTCTTGCTCTGTGTGTAGTATTCTAGTGAACACATTTAATTTTTAAATTTCAGATAATGCATTTTTAAGTTTTAAAATTTCCAATTGATTCTTTTTATACCCTTCTTTCCCTATTATGTACATAATTTCCCCTAAATCCTTGAACATATTTCTAATAGATGTATTAAAGTCCCTTTCTGCTAATCCCATTATCTTTATAATTTCTGGTCTGTTTCTGCCAACTGATTCTTTTCTTGGTTATGGATCATATATTCCTGCTCCTTTATACGTCTAGTAATTTTTTTTATTGGATCCTGGATATTGTGAATGCAATATTGTTAAGTGCCTGGATTTTGTTGTCTGTCTTTAAAGAAAGTTGCATTTTATTTTGAAAAGGATCAGTTTGATCCTTTGTGGATTTGGTTAAATTTGTAAAGGAAAATCTAGAGTAAGCTTTTCTTTACGGTTAAGTTAGCCTCTCATTAAAGGGGTATGTACTGAATGCCTAGCTGTTAAACAATGTCTCTCCTCTTTGGCTGGTTGAAAGTTAAACATCTCACAGGTCCTGTGAGCTTTGCCAGTTGCTCAGCTTTACAGTCCTCACCAGTAGATTTTGTAGAGCCTAATGGAATTGCACCCTATATATGGATAGCTTAATATTTAACATCGAACTCTAGGAGGCATTCTGCAGATTTCTGTCTCTCTTTCTCTGCATTGCTTCTTTGTCCCCAGTAGCTTACCCCAGAACTTCCAGCCACCTTAGACCATGCAAACTTCAATCTCTGTCTCCTCAACTCAAGAGAGACAGCCCTCCTCTGCTTGAGCTCCTCCTTGCAGTGGCTATGCTGAGGTCCAGAAAGTGCCTTGGGGCATGAAGCCACAGTAATTGTAAGACCATGATTTCCCTCACTGTTTCTTTTCCTTCACTGTCACAGTCCTTCTCTGTTGTTTCCAATGTCTGAAAGGAGCCACTTCATGTATTTTGTCTAGTTCACTTATTGTTAAAGGAAGAAAGACTAGCCTGGTACCAGTTCTCCATGGCAGCTGAAACTTTTTACAACTTTTAATTTCAATCTGCAACTGTGTCATATAGATGTATATATATACACATATATATATATACACACACACACATATATATCTTTTTTCTTGTTATTTCATGTCACTCTTTTTTAAATTTCAGTCTATCACTCAGTTCTTTTTCTTTTAAATTATTTTAAATTTTATGCTCTTTGCATCTTGGGCTCTACACTATTTATCATTACATTTGCAGAACATTTGTATAGATTCATGTTGTTATTTTCTATTCACTCACCCAGGAGCAGATAGGGAGCCTGGCCATCCCTATACACTGGTAACAAGTGTGCAGTGGAGCTTCTTTCCTAATCTTCACTGCCTGTCTGAATACTATTATTGCCCTTTTCCAGGTTTTCATCTGGAATGCTAGTTGATGGTATTTTGCCATTTTTTATTGTCAGTCTGTTGGTCTGACAGAGGATATCTTGGTTACCACACATGAGATGTACCATTTTTCTAAGTATGATCTAAGTGTTTGTGGTTTTCACCACGTAAGAAAAAAAAAATGTAAAAAAAAAAAAAAAAGAAAAAAGAAAAAAAATGTATGAAACATTACCAGCTTCACAATACATTTCTTCTACAAGTTAAAGTTCAGGCTGACTTTATTTTATTGATCTTTAACTTTAAGTTAATTTTTTTTCTTTGAGAGGTGATATTTTAACATGGTTCAAAATTCAAGATATGTTGAAAAGTATCCCTCTGACAGCTGTCCTGTAGACATCCAATTTCCTTCTTTGTAGGTAATCAATTTTACCAATTTCTTGTGTATTTTCTCAGAGATAGTCTCTCTCTCTCTCTCTCTCTCTCTCTATATATATATATATATATATATATATGTATATATATATATATATATACATGTATATATTATCCCCTGCCTCTCTTTTCCACAAACAATAACACATACTACGCACTTATAAAAAGTATAATTATACATCTTGAAGATTTCCATAAATAGAAGTTTGGCTTTTAATGGCTTCATTATATTTTTTGTAAAGATCTTATTTATTTATTCATGAGAGACATAGAGAGAGAGGCAGAGACATAGGCAGAGGGAGAAGCAGGCTTCCCAGGGGAGCCCACTGTGGACTCCATCCCAGGGATCACAACCTAAGCCAAAGGCAGATGTTCAACCACTGAGCCACCCAGGCGTCCTCCCCCTTTTTTTTAAGAGAGGGAAGAGCCCCAAGCCCTAGAGGCTTCTCTTGAGAGGGAGGCACCCCCGCTACAGCTCCCACCCCCAGAGGAGCAGGAAGTGAGAGAACCAGGAGAGAAGCCTTGGACCTGTTGTGAGCTCACACCATTCTCTGGCTGTGTCCTGTGGCCCAGCAGGCTTTTCTCCCTTTAATCCCTTCCAATTTTTTATGTATGTATTTTATCTGGCCCTTTCCCTATTTATTGACATTTATGTTGTTTTCTATTTTTGCCATTATTAATAATAATATAATTAATATTTCAAAAAATGTGTCCTTTTTGCATGTATGTGAGACTATTTATAGCTTATTTGCAGGATAAATTCCCAGAAGTGGGTGAATGAACATGTGCATTTGTAATTTACAAATATTGCCAGATTACCTTCTAGAGAGAGAATACACAACTGCTCTAGTTTGCCAAGGAACTTGTCCCAGTTTTCTTATTAATAATAATAATAAGCTCTTGTTCTTAAGTGTCTGGTTTGGATGATAAACTACATGGTCACCTCTATTTGCAGAGCTTGTGCCAGTTTACATGCTTAGCTCTAGCTTGGCTTTTAGTACCTGTTTATATGCTGACATCTCTCACATTTATATTTCCTCTTCTGAGGTTCAGATAGCTGCCTACTTGGATATCTCACAGAAAGCTCAATCCAACACATCCGAAAGAAACTTTTGAGTCCCCCCAAAACGTATCCTCCCATCCAAGTCTTTTATATCAGCAAATGGCAATACCATGCATCCCTTTATTCAAGTAAAAATGCTGGGATTCTTGCAAGATTCTTCCATTTTCTCCACTGGATCTGTAGCTATGAGCAAGCCACTATCCTCCATAGCCATAAGCCTCAGCTTCCTTGTGATCGAAACTAGGATCATACGGCCTACCTCATGGCACCACAGTGGTGATGATACAAAGCAGTGAAAGCACACCTCTCATTTTCTGGCATATACTAGAGGATCGAAGAATGGTCCTTCCCTCTCCTTCCATCCTTTCAAATCCTGCCCTATGTGTCCTCATGACCCTCCTTGTATTCCAATCCATGAAGTATAAATGTGACTTTTGGCCCAGAACAAGTTGTTCCCAATGTCCTTCTTTAGGCAATGGTAGAATATGGAGCTTATTTCTGTAAATCTATACCAGAAAAGTCCCCAAGGCCAGCCCGAATATCGAAGAACAGACTGCAGCCTTGTTGGAAGTGAAAGGATCTAAATACTATCAAAAGTCAGAATGGGAACATTTATATCTTTGTTCGTGTTTCCTTTCGAAAGTTTTCCTGGCCAGGCAATGCTGTGGTGATTCACTTTTCAAAATGACTTACATTCTTCTCTAAACTTTAATTTTAGAAGACTTACCAGATTACAGAATTTTCTTTTTCTTTTCTTTTCCTTTATTTTATTTTATTTTATTGGTTCTTTTAAAAAGCATCAACTTCTAAATGCAATGGCTATGATATGCTGGGAAGAACACTGGCTCTGGAACTGTAACACCAGGGTTGAAATCCTGGTTTGGCTGCTTATCATCTGAGTGACCTTAAGTGAGGCGTGTGAGCTCTGTGAAACTCAGAGTCCTCATTCTTTCTCAGATGCTTCTCACATGTTGCTATATCTCATCCCTATAGTGTTATTTGGAAGATGAGTTTCAATGAGAAAAAGGTGTGTACAAGTGCCAAGCATCTAGCAGGTGTTTGTTCCAATATTCATCAAACCTGATTTATATAAACAGGAAACATTGTAGCTGTGTGACTGGTGGAAGAGCTGAGTGCAAAAGCTTAAATTGTAAAGCCTGGTGAAGAGTATCTGGAACAAAAAGTGCTCTGTTCTTTGAACTGTTCCATGGGCCTGGAAGGGCCATTCCTTCACAGCACAGTTAAGAAAAGTAGGGCCTACTGTGCTCATTGAGCTGCCCTGGCTCACGGTGCTCATTGGTGGTGGAGTCAGGGCCAGATTTAACCGAAGTTCAAATGCAACCTGTCATACAAAGTTCTAGAAGCTGGACTTTTCTCACTTATAGAAATTCTCTTGACTTGAAGACCAAAAATGACCTCTCCACTGAATCCCTATGGAGCAGTACCAACCAAGCCCCTGTGCTAGGATTTTAGGAGAAGGCTGTTCAAAGGAGAATGTGTGTGGGGTTTTTTTGTTTGTTTTTGTTTTTTTGTTTTTTGAGAATGTGTTTTGAAAAGGAACGAAGAAGAGGAAGTAGTGAAGAGGATGCAGCCATTGGTGAAACATTTCTCAGGTGCCCAGTGGGCCAGCTACTTCAGAATAGATCAGGAAGTGATGTCTCAGAGAAGGAACCCACCCACCTCCTTCTCTGCCCTAAAGAATAAGCATGTGGGTAACAAGCAGGTGGCCCATGTCCCTCCTCCTCTCTTGGTCTCAGCTCAGGACTCATTCTCATAGCCATGGACATGGATCATGTGTGGACAATAGGAACCTAAAGAACTGCCACTGCTGCTACAGTGTCTGTTGGCAAACATGGAATGACCAGAAAGAAAAGAGAGGAGTGAGAACTAACGAGGGACAAAGGTACTGTGGCCAGTCCTCATTCTTCTCTTCCCCTTCCACTGAAATCCAACTAATTGTAGGGTGGCTGTCCTCACGATGCCACGGTACCACACAGACCATTCTGGCTTGAATCTATTCATTTATAAAAAGGAGAAGAATTGATTGTCCTTTCATTTTCCCCACCTTGCCAGATAGGACATCCAAGATAAAAGAGATGCTCTGACTTCTCAGAGTACTTCCCATTATATGTAGATGACGGTAATAAATATGGAGCAAGTACTTCTCCAAAAATTAAAATGCATGGTCTGACAAAAGTCTTTATTTTGACTTATGGATTTATTTTTGAGAAAAGTCTTACAGAGGTTTAATCATTAAGCGACATTTAGTTAAGAATTTAACAAGTCACTTCTGTTATAAAGAATAAAATTACATGGACTCTGGGCCATCCTGGAAAATGCAGGCCATATGGTCACCATAGGTATAGGTGACAGGCTACACAAGAAAGCACTTTATAGGTTTGCCAATTTGCCACCTAATTTTAATCAAATACTTGGGTATGTTAAAGAGGCAAGCCTTTCCTGTGGGATGGTAGTAATAACAACAAGCAGTACCTTGGATAGCCCTCTAAAAATTTCAAAGTGCTTTCGCATAAATTATCTCATTTGATCCAATCCATATGTGTAAGAACAGTTACACATACCAAGGCAGAAATGTCAAGATCGATAAAGTTCAAATTCTCTCATACACTGCTCACTGGCCCAGGCAGGCCCTGTTTTTCTCACAGGCGTGTTCTCAGTAAACAGAGGAAGGTGACCCAGGGCTGTGGGGAGGTGAGGGGTCAGGAGGACAATCCTCCTCACACCGTCGGGGGAACTTCTCCAGTTTCAGGTCACCAGGCTGGTTTCCCAGAAGCCAGCATCTGCTGTTCTCTCTCTGCTTTACCCATTCCCTCAATTCTAGAAAGCAGTAGTCAGGCCAATGACCAGGCACCACGAAGCACTGTAAAGGCCTGGTGCTAGTTCTCAAAGGTTGGAGCTCACCAGGAGCACGTCTCAGAGGCCAGGCTGGATCAGGTAGGGAAGCAGAAATAATCCACAGATTAGAACTAGCATGAACCAGTGAGGGAGACAGCCAGGGGCTGCACTATAGGAACACAAATAGTTCACAAATGGGGGGCAGGAGCAGGGCTGCTTTACTCAGAAACTAGGCAAGGGGCTTGAAGGTGAGGAGGAATGACTAAGGAACAAAGGAAGTTTTGGGAAGAGAGGGAGCCGTTTCAACTGTGTCCTGGCCGAGTAGGGCAGGAAGGGCTGGCTTGTTAAAAGTCCAGGGCTCAGAGGGACACAACGTAGTCCAGAACTGGTTAGGTGTACGGATGGGACGTGTAAGTTTATCGTCTATTCTCCAGGCTAATGGATTTAGGAGTTAACAGGTATCTTGTCTCTTCCTCTCCATGGCTTCAAATACAGTGTCTATGTCCATACTATCCAGGTTTATATTTCTAACCAAGACTTCTCTACTAAATGCCAGACCTATATATCAGCATTTGACAAGACTGCTTGGAATCTCCAAGGCAGCTGAAGCTTAACACATCGAAAAGGCATTCTTACTTAACTCTATCCTTCTCACCTATTCCTCTGTTATTTTTTTTCTAAATCTCAATTAACTATAACCTCCAGAAATTTTTGTCATTCTTGTTGCCTCCCCTTCCCTGCCTCCAGAATATTATTTATCTGCAAGCTGTGTCAGTTTTATCCCGAAACATAGCCAGAGTATCTTCCTCCCTCTATTTGCTCTGCCAGCCACCAAGACAAACCACTGTCATGCCTCCCATCTGTTGACTCCTGAACTCTTGAGTGATCTTCCTGCTTCTACTCTGACTCCTTTCTGTCTGCGTCTCACAGATTAGCTCGAGTGTTTTGCTGTTGTTTGTTTTTTTTTTAGTGTAGATTGAGTCATATCTCTTTCCTTTTTAAAACCCTTAGTGGCTTATTATTGTACTTAGGATAAAATCCAAAATACGAAGCATTGGCAATCTATTATCTTCTCACCTCTCCAGTTCCATCTCATGTCATCTTCTCCTTCACTCCACAATCTCTAGCCAAACAGGCATACTTTGCTATTTTCAAACACTGTAAGTTTTTTCAACACCAGGATCTTGGCACATATGATTTCCTCTGCCTTAAAAACCATTGTCTGCACTCTTTACCTACTTAACCCCAACTTATGCTTCATGCATCAGCAAAAATGCTGCTCCTCAGAGAGACACTGAACCTCACAACCTAAATGATACCCCTGTGTCAATTAGTTCTTTGGAGCAAGCACAGAAACCAACTGGTTAATTCAGGAAGAAAGGGAGTTAACTGGAACAATACGAGATCATGCAGATATTGAAAGGAAAGCTGATAAATAAGCTCAGGAAGGACAGGGACCAGTGATACACGGACTCAAGTAACAAGAACTAATGGTTGGTCTATTTATGGTGTATTCACAGCAGAGAATGAGATCCTGCCTTTCCTTGTCTTTTGTTTTTTTCCAGTTTAGGTTAAGGTACAGGGAGAGAATCTGATGGGCACAGCTCATACCATGTGCACAAGCCTCATAGGAATGGGGTGGAACAGCAGGAGAACTTGAATGAGAGCTCTGCGAAAACTACACACAATGGAGAGTAATTCCCTTCTCAGGCAATGAGTGCACTCCTACCAGAAGGAGGAATGGATGCTGGATGCAAAGTGGGTGAAGGTTCCCATTGCATGCTTTCATTGTACTGTGTGCTTGTCTCCATAGCACTAGTCATCATCTATAATTATGTGGTATGCAGCAGACACAGGGTGAGTGCTCATTTCTTCCTTTCTTTTTTATATTTTCTCACCTTTTTTGCAGGGAGAAAGGAGCCCTGTGCTCAATTTCAGCCAGTAAAATGTAGGGGAAATGGTGTATGGCCCTCTAGGCTTGGTCTCTAAAATCTCCCAAGATCCGCAACTCTTTTCCTGTCTACACAGCTGTGAACTAAGAAGTCCAGAATCATGGGGCCATGACACAAGATAGCTGGATCCTTGGGCCACTGCTTGGAAAGAGCTGACCAAGAGCTGACCTGCATAAGAGATAGAATTTTATTATATGAAGTCACTGAGATTTGGGGGGTTGTTTGTTACAGCAGCTAACAAGCATTACTCTGACCATTACCAATTTATTTTACTGTTGTTTTGCTTATCATCTGTCTTCTCCACAAGATTATAAACTCTACAGAGCCATGGACTACACTTGTCACTTAGCATCTAACATAGTAAAATGCAATAAATATTTGTTAAATAAACGAATGAATTTTTTTCTTTGTCCAACCTTTCTCTCTCTGATTTTTCTTTCAATAGAGGAAGGAAAGGAGAACTAAAGATACTTTCCTGACATTCTCGCTGCCCACTTGATGCACTTCCCACCAGGCAGTGGGTTCATCGACAAGAAGTCTTAGGCCATTTCTTCAAGTCAGTGTCACAGATGCATCAGAGCTGCCTCAGCACATCATGGCACGTGAGGAATGTGATTGAAATCTAACAGCAGGTTACCTGTGACACTGCAATCGCTTCAGTCATTTCTTTGTCTTTAAAATGCCATATAATTGCTAATGTAATTAGTAATGTATACAGAGGGGGCTTGTGCAATTACTGAGTCCTAAGATCAAGTAATTACTGTTCTGTCAACAAAACAGCAACTGTTTCATTAACAACTGCTTGGATCTGGAAACAAGCATAATCAGATGCAGACAGATCAACTAAACATTATCAACTCAGCTGATTTTTTTTAGACACGAAAATGTCAACCCCACAACAGTAAACACAATGGAACTTTAAGACTATCTTTTTCCAGTTCAAACAAATCCATAGTTGGATGGATAAATAGATTAATAGAGAAATGGGGTGAAGGAGAGACATGATAGATGATAGATGATGATGATGATGATAGATAGATAGATAGATAGATAGATAGATAGATAGATGATAGATAGATAGATAGATAGATAGATAGATAGATAGAGACAAAACCAAATAGCCTTGATTTTTTTTCAACCTGAAAAGAATCCTATGTCTAAATACCATATGAAACTAAACTGTGAAAATCAAGAAGGATATATGAATTTTAACTTTAGTTATGCCTCTATGTTTTTCCATTGTGCTCTTACAAAAAACATCTAATCTGGGGTGCAACTTTCTTACCTTAAAAAAATGAAGCGACAACCTGAGCTTATACACTGCAATGAGAAAGATGAGGGAAAGGTATGGATATCTAAGAAAAGGTTTGCTTGAGTCTATTAGCTTGTCCTGTGATAATATAGATAATAAACAATCTTCCCAAATTTCCATGGATTCCAACAACAAACCTGTAATCTTGCCCGTGAGTTTGTAGGTCAGCATTTCAGCCACATTACACCAAGTTAAGTTCAGGAGTGTCTCATGTCTTTCCACTTTAGGATCCAGGATGAAGGAGCAGTAAGAGGCTGGGGCATGTCCTTCTATAGTAAAGGGAGAGAACACAGAACTCACACCATAATAACATACCTCTGCTCAGATGTGCTATTTTCATAATTGTTCACATTTGCCTGGCCAAACAGGTCACATGACTAAGCCCTCTAGTGGTATGGAAAAGTCTACTCCCTTTGTGGGGGAGAGAGAGGAGAGAGAATTTATGCTCAACAATAATGCCCCAATCAGAAATTATTTTCAATTTCTCAGTTTGTATCAGAAGTCATGAACTCTGTTTTCAGAGATAAGTGACCAGATGAGTCAAATACTTTTTGAAGTTCCAACATGTTTGCCTGGAAAAGATGGCATACTATTTGGAAGAATAAAGCACTGAGATGAGAGTCCAGAGATACCTGTCGTATTTCAGTGTTGCTATTAGCTAATTTTGTGATGTAAGACAGGTCACTTCATAACTATGGTCCTATTTCCTCACTGTAAAGTAAGAAGATTTGACAAGGCGATGTTCACAGTGCCTTTTAGCCTGAAAATCCTAATCTGCAGTGGGTTACCCTTTAGAATTGAAGTTTAACACTGTTTGGGGTACGGAGCGATAGTCGGCTAATACTTGTTTCATAGAGAAAGGCCCAATGCAAAGGAGGCAGATATAAAAGGAAAGTTGCTCAGCTGGGGAAATGTGTGTTACTAGCTGTCCCCATCCCAACCCCCAGCATCGCCTGGGTCATATAAATGAAGCCTGAGCCCCACAAGGTAGAGTTACCCACATAAGAGGTAGCTCCACAGCAGATCAATTCAGAGCACCTGCCTTTGAGACTTCTACTTTGGGGCTCATCTTTGAAACTCTTGTCTCTTTCCATGGATGGTATAACATGTAGAACAGAAATCATCAGAACACCCCAAGTAAACTTAGTTTCAGATGCTCTGGAGTGCCCTCTGAGGCCCCTGAAAGTAAATTTAATAAACTTGAAATAACCTCTATTTTTTTTTTATCAGACCTCCACTCATATACCCTCAACACTTAGTGAGAAATCCATCCAAATGATTGATTACATGTGATGCATTTAGACACTAATAGACAGCAACTTGATTTTTTTTTTATCCCATATTGAGTGTACTTTCAGAGCATGTCTTGTTTGGAATAAGGGGTACGTGGGGGCGATGGAGGGTATGCCATGGATGTGAAGCATCAAACTATTAGCTGAAGAACAAATGTTGCTTGCACATTTGATTAATAAAACTATCCGTCCCCTCTCTGCTTCTCAGAAATGGGAAAAGAAATTACACTCCAGAGTTAATGCCTAAGAGCACTTTGACATTCTTTGCAACTTCTTTAGATGGCAAGCTGTGAGACCTCAGAACTCACGCATGTGAGTTTCAAACTTTTCTGTCAAAGACTCTGACGACACTGGAAGTGCTGGGATGTGGTCTGAAGACCTGCTACCGTGCACACATTCTTTGCAGATGTTCTTTTCTTTTCTTTTCTTTTTTCTTTTCTTTTCTTTTCTTTTCTTTTTTCTTTTCTTTTCTTTTCTTTTCTTTTCTCTTCTCTTCTTTTCTTTTCTTTTCTTCTTTCTTTCTTCTTTTTCTTTTTAAAAATAGGCTCCATGCCCAACATGGGGCTTGAACTCACAACCTATTTAGCCAACCAGGGGCCCCTTTGCAGACATGCTTTTAATATTTACATAGTTAAGTAAAATTTGCATTCACATTTATAATATATAAAATACTGCCCCCACCAAAAGAAAAAACGCTTTGAAAATACTGATGCAATATAAGTGCTCTGCTTATCTTATCTCCTAGCCACACACTCAGTTTGGGACATTTGCAGCCTTTGTGACTTCTCATGTGAGAAATTAATATTTTTTCCAGAATTTCAGAATTAATGTCTTGATCTGTATTCTAAGATAATAGTACTTTATCTACAAAAGGATTTTGAGAGGTACAAAATGAGACAAGTGGTAGAAGCAACCAGCAAAGCATCTGGTACGCTGAGGGCAAAGCTGCTGTCATTCACACCATAACCGTGTTCCTACTGCCACATCCACTGCTAGCTCTGCCACCATCTGGGTGTTGGGTTGCCAAGTTGGAGAGCAGCTTTGTGCTCTACAGTGTGGCTTGCATTTCTGTCTCTGGTGGAGGGTAACTGAATTGTTCCCCAGGAAGGTCTTCAGATATCTCAGAATTTCCAGAGCAAATGAGAAGCCCTAGAGTTCCATCTTCTCCCCAAACCAGTTCCTGCCCCTAAGAACTCTTCACCACATCACCTCTTCTGTACACCACTCCCTGCAAACCCCACTTAAGAAATACTCATTCAGTTGCAAGCTTATGTCCTCATGATGGGAGATTGGGCCTTCTCCCATAGAAGGAGATGGTTTTATTGCCAAAGCAAACAGCAAAGGCTGTCTTCATGGTTGAGCTGGTTTTACTCACACTTGTGATATGAAATGTATGGCTTTTTCTCCTGACATCAACCAATTTTGATTCCAACTGGTTATCCTAGAACTCAGTTCAATTCTTATACTAACTACCCTCAAATGAACACCAGACTCCACAGGCTTAAAGGCTCAGTCTCACAAGACGGTCCTCAGTTCAGACACCAGTCTCGAGTGGGGTGCCCAGATATTCACACTTTGTCTGACTTGGAAACAAATTTGGGGTTCCCATGATCCCTTCTTAGGTTAGATAATTTGCTAAAATTATCAGGTGGAGACTTCACTCACTATTAGCATTTTATTATAAAGGATACATCTAGGGACAGCCAAATGGAAGAAATGCACAAGGAAATGTACTAGGGACAAACACACTCTCTTGGTACCTCAGTGTGTTCACTAACCCAGATGCTCTCTGAACCCCATAGTTTAGGGTTTTATTTTTTTTATTTTTTAATTTTTTATTTTATTTTTATTTTTTTTTTTTAGTTTAGGGTTTTAATGGAGGTTTTACTATGTAAGCAGGGTTGATGACATTGTTGGACATTGGTTATTAATCAATCCCCAGTCCGTCTCTTCTCCCTGAAGATTGGAAGTGAGGCTGAAAGTTTCAAGCTTCTAATCCCAGATTGGTCTTTTTGGTGACCAGCCCCCACTGAAGCTATGACCAGCTGCCATTTAGGAGCTATGTGGAGCCTCCTAAGAGTTGCCTCATTAGAACAAAAGAGGCCCTTATTACAATTACCACTCAGGAAATTCTAAAACTTTTAGTAGGTCTATTCCAGAAACTGGGGACAAAGACCAAATTTCTTTCAATAATACCAAAATGGTCATCGCTTTCTTCCAATGAAATGGAAACAGAAGGTAAATGATTCCTGATTCTTTTCTTACATGCTTCTTGAGGGTTTAAGAGCAAATAGGAATGACATGAGCACCTCTGCACTCCCCACATTAGACCTTCTATTAATATTTATTTATTCAACTTGTTAAGCAGAGAATTTCTCAATTTTATTCAAAGTAAGCATTTACTAGTACCTATTTTGCACCAGCAACGTGCTAGGAAGATGTCAGAAATGTCAAGAGAATAAAATGTAACTCCTGTCCTCAGAAAGCTCCAAGTTTAGTGGAGGAAACAATCAGGAAAACTTATCACTGCAACAGAGGTAACTGTGGAAGAAGCCGTTCACTGAGCCTTGGGTGAAAGAAGCTCCCAGAGAGTTCTTCCCGGATAAAGGGGTGCTTACTCTGTGTGACTTATGAGGGAGTAAGAGAGAAAAAGGAGGGGACTTATTTCTGTGCTCACATAAATTATCAACAAAGCCATGTAGAATCAAGTAACACCAATGTTAGAAGGAGACTTGTGTGTCTTTTCCAACATAAGCCACTGAATCTGAGTGCTGTTCACTTAGCAGCAAACGTGACTTCATTTAAAAGTTTCAGATGGAAGTTTGTACCCTTTGATCAACTTCACTAATTTCCTCACTCGCTCTCTCCCCTAACCCCCCATCCCTGGCAACCACTGATTTACTCATTGTTTTCTATACATTCTACTTTTTTTAGAATCTAATATAAATGAAATCAGACAGTATTTGTCTTTCTCTCTGACTTATTTCACTTATCATAATGCCCTCAAGATTCATCAGTGTTGTCACAAATGGCAGAATTTCCTTCTTGTTAATGGCTGAATAATATTCCACTGCAAATACTTACATTTCTTTATCCATTCATCTGTTAGCAGATACTTATTGTAGTAATCATTCTACAAGATATACGTGCATCAAATCAACACATTGTACACCTTAAGCTTACACAATGTTATACATTAATTATATCTCAATAAGCTTGAAAAACTTTTAAGTTAAAAATAAAAATAAATTTAAAACGTTTTTAATGGTTCAAATCCAAAAATATACCAGACTATCACAAAAAAATGTGCTGTTTGCTCATACTTTTGCTCAAAACATGATTGTGCTTCAAAAGACAGACTTCAATCTGTCTCTTTTGGTCTTGGGATCATTTTGGTCATCTCTAACTTTCCATTGAAAGGACAGCTACAATTTCTTGACAGTTTATAACTTGGTTTCTGTAAGTCCTTTCATATGCTTTCTCTTGCACAAAGACTTGGAATGAAAAACCACTGAGGCAGGATCGTGACTACTGAGTTTGTTGTTGCTGAGGCTCCACACAGAGGAATGTTACCTCAGTTCTATTTTATGTTGAGCAGGACACAAAGTATAACTAACACCTAGTGAACAAGCATCTCTGAAGATCTAGGGACAATCCAGACCAACAAACAACACACAGTTTAGCAAGGGATCAGACTGTAAACATGATAATGACATATTTATATAATACATTGTCTTTGTGATATCTAGAAGCATGCACTCTGGGAGTTCAGAGGAGGATGAAACATTAGTATGGTCCTGACTAGTCCTGGCTACATGATAGGCTTCAAGAGAATAGGGACTTGCATCTACCTTGTTTGCCATTCCTGCCTCTGTCCCTAGCACATAGGAAGAACTCAATAAAGATTTGTTAAATAAATGAATGAATGAGTGAATATATCTTATAAATGATGAAATAGAGGCTCACAAAGGGATGTCATTTGATTTGATCAACTCCCCAGGGCTAGCCAGAGAAATCCACACCAAGGTCTCCAAATTCCTCCTAATCCAATGCACATCACAGTAGATCAACTACCAAAGGTTCAGTAAAAATTTCCAAGAATCTCGGGCTCACTGCTTCATAACTAGGCTGGATAAACTTATAACAACATACATCCTGGCATTGGACATGGCTGACTGTATAATTAGCTTATTTCCTACCCATATGGAGCAGCTCAGCTCCTGTGCCTCAGTGGGGAATTCCTCGTATGTTGCTAGGGTCGCCTTCTGGGATTACATCTTCAGAGGTGTGCAGGAGGAGGAGTCGGCTGTGCTGATAAATGAATCAGAGAGACAGGAGGAAAGCTGGCAGGGTCCCTGCAGGCGAGATGGATGGGGGCCGAATCGCTCTATGGCTGCTGTCCTTCCTTGGCCCCTTCTCCCTCTGACCTGAAGGGGATCCAGTGGGGAAATAGTGCCTGCTTCTCCAGGACTTATTGCTTAGTCATAAACCTCCATCTCAGGGCTGTTGGGGAGCGTAGGGGGGATGGCGCTGAAGGGGGGTAGTGCAGGGGTAGAGGGAGGGAGGGAGAACCAGCAGAAGGAATATGGGAAGAGGACAGAAAAGGAGACAAAGATGTCTGGAAAAGTTGAAGGGCCAGCAAAGCCTCTTTAACTCAGGTTTCATAAGTCGAGAAATATTTATCACCCTTGTGAGTCAAACCTCTGAAAATCAATAGGGCTTGAGAGTTGCCTATATTGATCTGAAAGCCTGAGATGTATTGAAATATTCATGGCTGGTTGTATGTGTTCAGAGAAGGCGCTGGGGGAGGGGCCTCTTGCCGAGAGGGAGATGGGTAGGTAGATTTCTAAGTAAAAGCCATTCGCATTTTCATTAAAAATAGATTAATTCTATTAGTTGGACTAAAGCCTCACACTTAAAAGGAAATGAGCTTGTTTGTCAGACAAATAAGCCACTGGCAAACCCAGAAAAAACATTTATTTATTGCTATTTAATAGCAGAAGAGCCAGGGAGAGTAGATAAAATTAGCACGGTTTCCCCAGGGGGGATGCAAGGGGCTGCTTTGTTTGCAAAGGCAATTTGGACACTGCTGCTTTGATCTTCACTTTGAGCATTTGAACAGGCATGTTAGTATCACTCATTTCACAAGAGAATTGGGATTCAAGTTTCCCCAACAATCTAAAAAGCAGTACATTAGAAGGGGGTTGTCTGCCTGTAGTCTCAGAGTCTCAATACCCTTGATACTAATTTGATGTGATGCATTTCACCAGATGTGTCTACCTGAACGATAACTGATGCCCAGGAGACTGTGGTCCTGCTTGAGAGTATTAGACTTGGGTTTTTCCTCCTTCGAAAATGATTGGATGAAGGCATCCATAATTTAAAATCTGCATATAGATATGACATATGTTACAAATATTTGAGAAAATTCATGCAAGGAATTGAACAACAACAACATATGGGAAATCAGTTCCAAATAACAAGGCAGAATTAAAAATAATCTGTTACCTGTAGCTACTCTCCTCTCATGTTCCAGTGCAACTGACAGAAATGATGCCAAAACCCTACTCTTCGAAAAAAAAAAAAAGAAAGAAAGAAAGAAAGAAAAGAAACAATCTCAAGCCCAACAAGACATCACACTGTGGAGCAAGCATTTGGGAGTCTGAAGGAAACGGCAGCTTAGTTTAGATTCCAGTAGGGCTCATCGTTCCCACATTCTTCAGGGGTGAGAATGGTCCTACAGAAAAAGCAGCAGGCATGGAACTGGATGGATGGGTGTATCAGTCTGCCACAGCAGGACTTCAAGGTAACAAAACCATTCTGAGCAGCTAGTGCCCATGTTATGGGGGCACAAGTGCTAGAGGCCCTCTTGGCTTCAATCAAATTCAATTAAACCCAAACTTAAAAAATCAACCAACCAACCAACCAACCAACCAACCAACCAACCAAAAACCAAACCATGTACAGTGGAGCCAGCCCTGGCTTCCCCTAGCAGCTCTTTCAGAGAGGTAGTGAGGCTGGCTCAATCCTCCAAACTTCCCACTGCTTCATGGAACTTGTCCTTCTGAATTTCCACCATATTGCAGTCACATGGCAACACAGTTGAAAAAGACCACAAGGAAGGGATGTGGGGCTCCCTGACTTCTGCGGGGAGGGGGGGCCTTTACTGATGGCAGAAATCAAAAGTTGGTGAGAAAACAAAGACGCTATAATACTTGCCATCTGCCAGGGCTGTATCAGCTTCCTATAGAAGTTACAAAGTGCTCCTTCTTACTCCTCCTAGCAAAAGTTAGCACTTTTATTGTTACTCCCTTAGATGAAGGAAGAGGAGTATGGAGACACTTTCCCAGGCTCTCACAGGAAGAGTCAGGATTTAGTTCAGGTCCCGACATCCCTCTTTCACTGCTAGAAGAATGCACTTTTCCCTCCTTGTGCGCGTGTCTCTCTCTCCCCAGTACACAGAAGAACCAATAACATCCTGTTACCTAGAGACTTGCTCATCTCCTAGTGAGATGGCACTGTGGTTGTTGGAAGCAGACGACTTGCTCCAGGAGCATGTTCTCAGAGATGAACTTCTGGGGTGCCATCCTAGGCGATCTATAACCTAGGGTTATAGATCACCTCTTGATTACCGCATCTCTTGTTACCCTGCCCTTGCCTTCCCTCAGCTGAGCACTTCCTCAGAAAGAATGGGGAGGGGGTGCAGAAAATGCTCTGAGTCCAATGATTGGGTTTTACGTCTTATCCATCATCCAACAGAAGGTTTGGAGGTGGAGGAGATTGAACAAACCATTGTTTTGTCTAAACCTTGACAACAGGCTCCAAACTGCAGTCCCATCTTCCTGTGTTTCAGGTTATTCTTCCAATCCAGTATCTGTGTTCCCATCTCAGTGGTTATATGGCCAGTCATTTGATGGACACATTCTTGCTCAATCTAAAATCTGATTTCTACTGATCTCTAACACTTCTAGGTGGGGTGTTTTAACCAGGAGTCCATAAATAGGGGGTGCTGGAAGACCCACAACTGTCCCTGAAGTTAAATGGAAAATGGAAAAGTATGTGTACGTGTGTGTCACACTGTATCTTTTTACCCCAAAGCAAAAAGACCATAAATTTTATTATAGTCTGCCTCCCAGAAAAGACAGAGACTTATTAATACAGCACAAAGGTCAAGCTCCTTATCATAGCATTTGGGGTCCTTCATGACTCCTATCTCATTCTCATGTTCTTCTTCCTTACTTCTAGGGAAAAAACCATGAGTCCTTTAGGTTGATGTACAAGCTCCTGCCTCTGCCTGGAATGCTCTTCCCATCTTCCTGTTCCCCCTCAGGAAAATGGTTCAGATGTCCCTCCTGTGTCTCCCCTGCAGTCCCAAAGCATCTCTTGCTTTCCACGGTGGTAGCACTTGTCACACCACGGTGTAACTGCCTGTTTAGTCTCCTGTCTCCACACTGAACCATGAGCTCCTAGAAGTTGGGACTGTATTATTTGTTTCTGAATCCCAAGCCCTTAACATATGTACCCAGACAGTTGCTATTGAGCATATATGATAAAACCCACAAGAACATGGTATGTTCTTGTCCAGAAACGTCAGTTGTATAAAGTATCATCTCTCATTTGTTCAAAGCTAATGAAACGACGAGGTCGACTTTGCACTCATGACCAACTTGATATTCTGGAGGTATTCTAGGGGTTGGCTATGCAATCCTAATCATTTCTGTGCCAGCTGTGGTTTGATGCCACCTGATGGTAGTTCCTCATTCTGGCTTAAATTATTGATGGAGAGGACTCTGGGTCTGTAGACTGGCATTCTTAGGACAGTAGAAAAGATTCTAAGAATCTCCAGTTAGTTTCATTGAACAACGTGAGTGGCTGGGGCTGGGAGAACACTGAAGAAGTGATCACCCACCGTCCACCCCCAACATGAGGTTGTTTACGGTTTCCAGTAAGCCTCATCCCTTGCTTCCATATCATCCATCTATAACTCTCCAAGAAGATCAGAACTTCAGCTCCATTTGAGACATGAGCCGGGCAAAGGACATGAGCTAATCACCAATCCCATGAGAGCTATGCCTGTGTATATATGGAGGTATTTTACTCTGTTTGCAGAGAGCACACAAGATTAGTGGAAGCAATTTAATTTTAAGTCTCATTTTCCTCATTTTCCTAAGCCATATCCCTCTAGAAAAAAATATACAAGTACAGAAGGAACAATCTCATCAGGCTTTGATTCTGAGTATCCTCTTGCACCTGTCCATGACCACAGTGGGATCTTAACCCGATGGGATATACATTCTCAGTGACACCAGCCCATAAAGCCAGCCTCATGCATCATGTCTCATTCCAAAAACCTTAAGGCTCTGTCTTCTAAACATTCCTAAAGCAGGGATAGTGTAAGCGTGTGGAAATTGTCTACTTTGTACTATACCAAGAACTTCATGTATAGTAGCTTACTTAATCCACACAAAAACCTGTGAGTTAAATATTATTCCCATTTTGCATGGGATAAAATGGAGGCTGATAAACATTAAATAACTTGTCCTTTGCCAAGGGCCAATGGTCAGGATGTGTATGGAGACTGGTCTGATTCCAAAGCCCATGTTTTTCCACTATGAAGACAGAATGTCATAATGCTAGGCAGCTGGGATTCTGAAGTTAGGCTGAATGACTGGCTATGTGACCTTGGACAAATTTTTTACCTGCTTGGTGACTCCATTTCCTGAGTAAAATGGGGAAAATAAGCTAATATATGTAAGTGTTAAGAATGTATTTCAGTACTTAGTAGATATGGCCCACAATGGTTATTGTAATATATGCTTGATAATTTGGTGACCATATTTTCTAAACCAAGCTTTGGATAAATAGTCTGACATGTAAAAGTGAATTTAGGGGTTGGACTGCTAACAGGCCAGATAATTGGACTCCATCATAGCTTTAGAAAGTGACCACCATACCTCATTTTAGAAACCACTGATTGGCATTTTCCTTCCACTTATGACACATTCTGTATATTCACTTTTTAAGCTACAGAAAAGCATTAGGATAATAACATGAAGAGGGTTTTTTTTTTCCCCCTACAATAACCTCTAAATCCCTTTCCTCATCAGTATTCTGGTAGGCACATCTATTTAATATGTATTCTTTCTCCTTTTTCCTCCCAGTGCTTCTTCCCCACACTCAGAGTGATTATTCTGTGTTTTCATTAAGAACATTTTCCATTTGCCAGTCCAAAAACCAGCTTCTCAATGTGATGGCATCATTTCCTGCAGAGAGGAGAAGTCTTTCCATTGGTAACCAATCACAAGGCCAGAGTCAAACAAGAATTAACTTCCAACCCTCTTCCTCAAACATAAATGGGAGGGTCAAAAGCTTACCTTTGAGACAGCCTCCTGCCCACTTCAGCATATGAATTCAGGGATTCTAATAATGTCTTGCTGGCAATTTTTTCCTCTCTTTCTGTTTTATTCCTCTCATGCTCTGATTTGGTAAAAATAAATCTAGCCAGCTTCATGTCTCCTAAAAATCTTGCAATGATGTGATGGTGAGTCTCATTAGGATGTATTATTTTAATATAGAGAGTTCTAACTTACTGAATAGACTTTTATTGATAATATACAATGAGCCACAGATTAGAATAGTGGATGGGTAAGGCTAGGTCCACAGCGTTGAGAAGCTCTAATCAGAAGTTTGGGGAGTAAGTAGATATGTTCAATGTCCCAAGGAGAGTGCTGCATGAGACATAGAAACTGCCAGCTGCAGGAAACAGAGAAAGCCACTCACCACATCAGGAAAAGAAAAAAGGCGTCTGTGCTATGTGATTTATAGTAAGGAATATATATTTGGTCTTTGTCCAGCTTCTGAGTCAGAGCTCCTAAAACCGTTGGAATTTTATCAGGAATAAAAGCAATGGGAGCATCTTCTGTTGTAGTGATTCCTTTTGTCCTTGGTTCTTAAAATAGTTCCAGAGCCATAAAGGTGAAAGGAGTGTCTTGTTATTTATAACAAACCCCTTCAAACCATACTTGAGTTTCTGTTAATGAGGTGACTTTTGGAAAGCCACTGAGGACTGGGTTGGCTGCCAGTGGAATTATGATTAAAGAGTTGAACTTTCCATCCCATCCCTAGCTTCCAAACAAGGGAGAGGGGTGTAGGTTAAGTTCAATCACCATTGGCCAAAAGTTTAATCAGTCATGCTTGCGTAATGAAATCTCCATTAAAACAAAACAAAACAAAACAAAACAAAACAAAACAACAAAGGACAGGTTTAGAGAGCTTCCAGGCTGGTGAATCAGAACATATCTATATGCTGGGAGGGTGGCACACCTCTGAATCCACAGAGATAGAAATTTCTGTGTTGGGGACTCTTCCAAACCTCACCCTATATATCTCTTCATCTGGCTATTGATTCATATCCTTTAATATCCTTTGTAATAAACCAGCAACCTAGTAAATAGGCTGATTTCCTGAGTTCTCTGAGCCACTGTAGCAAATTCATTGAGCCTGAGAAGGGGGTCAGGGAAACTTCTGATTTATAGCTAGTCAAGTGACAACTTGGACTTGTAGTAGCCTCTAAAGTGGGGACAGCTTTTTGGGACTGAGCCCTTAACCTAAGGGATCTGATGCTATCTCCAGGTAGGTAGTATGAGAATTGGGTGAAATTTGTGGGCTACCCAGTCAGTGTCCCCTAAAAATTGGAGAATTGCTTGATGGTATTAGAAAAAACAGTTTCAAAGAAGAAGCAGCCTTCAATAGCTGGTCTTGAGATATGAACAGAAATTTGCTGTGGTTGGTGTAGGAACTCTCTCTCTCTCTCTCTCTCTCTCTCTCTCTCTATATATATATATATATATATATATATATATATTATATATATACACACAAGCCAGTTGAGCTTTCTTTGGAAAGACTATAGGGGCTCCAATACTGAGACATAACCCATAACACTGAGAAATCATTTCTTTAAATGAGAGCAAAGGACCAGAATTAGTGTTAACTTGAGGATAAGTTATATACAGACTCCTTGTTATGGGGGAAAAAATTGCAAACACAGTGTTGACTTAATATATTTTTATTATGTTTTACACAAATATAAGATTAGACATAACTTCTTCTAAGGATTAAGAGACTACAAAGTCACATTCACAAAATAAATAGAAACAAAACTCAAAAGACAATAAAAGTCATTAATTTAAGATAATAAGTAATGTTGTTTGGCAGAAACTAAATTGTTATCCCCAACACGAATAGGGTGCTGAAGGCTACAACCTAGTTACTTTGGGGCTTGATATGTTTATATTTCTGTGTGCTATGTGATGACAAAATTCTCATATCACTTTCCTCTTTTAAAATTATTGGAAACTTTCATTCATACAGTGTGCCATGATAGTATTTCATCCTAACTTTATGAAATGCATAATTCATCTATTAAACCTGACTCTGTTCTTTTTCATTAGCCATCTGTTACAGTATATCATTTCCACGATGTCAAATCAAAGTCTTAATTTATTAAAAAAAAACTTTAGGGAAAAAATCATAGTCTATGAAAGTGTGTTTTAATTGTAAATTATTTTTGGCAAACAAGTCTTGTGTTTATTACTGGTAAAGAATTCAGTGTGAGTATACAGAGAACACAAGTTGGTAGCTGTCACTGCAGTATTAGGACCTGCCAACTTGCTCTACCTGGACAAGCACAGGTACAAGTTCCCTTTGGGTGGTGTCCCCCCTCAAAAAAAATCCATAAACTGTCCTAAGATCACATAACTCTACATCTGTATTCAGATGCCCTGAATATTCTGAAAATATATCACCATTAAAATGAGAGGACAAAATTCTAAATCTCATTAAAAAACTTGTAGACTAAGAATATGTTTGTGGATCCCGGGAGCCTACTGAACCCAGTTTGAGTAAGGCTGTGCCAGATGATCTTAAAGATCCTGTCCAGTTCTGAAGTTCCCCCATTATCCTTAAACTCAGGAATGATAAACACCAAGACAGGAAACTAAGGTGAGTCCTAACCCCAACCATCAGGTCATCCAAATTTGTCTTCTGTGCTCCCTTTCCCCCACCCCTTCTCATGTCCATATCTTCCTCATTCACAGGAATCTCAGAACTCTGTCCTTGCAAAAATCTGCCCTTGGAAAAGAGCAGAATCCTGGCCCATCATGTCTGAGTGTGGATTTAATCAATGCCACTTCTTGCAAAGATAATACACATTAAGCCTGAGCCCTGTGTTTTAAGTGTCTCTTTTTCACCTCTTATTTTTAAGCCCTGATGCAAGCATTTCAGATATCAATAAACAAGTCCAGGGGAAAACTATTTGGTGGGGGAAGACAGAAAGGCTCGGAGGCATACCAAGGAGGTGGCGAGCCCTGGGGACATTTCAACCCTGAACATCTGGAGCCTGAATCACATGAGTGATGACAGCGAGAGGCGCACAATTATAAACTGGGCAGATTTGAAAATTGATCCTGAATCAAACAACCACTAATTTTCCTGGTCCCCTCTGGCAATCAACCTTTCAAACTATTCAGGGCTTTAAAATATGAAAATAATGAACTCCTGGCAACCCCCTTCCTTCTCCTTTCCCTTTCCTCCACCTTCCCAAGCCCCTCCTCATAGAAACCTTCTGGTTGGCTATCTATATTCAAATTACACTTTTCAAGCTGTCCCCTCAGTAAGTTCAAGAAGAGTTGATCCCCCCCCCCCATCCCTGCCACAACTGCTGCTAAACTATAATTGCCTGCTATATCTTTTACCCTCTTTTGAATAAGTGGTGTTAGATTTGCCACTTTGGCTAATCCTCAGGAATCTGACCTGTCATTATACAAACTTCTAAAAATATCAGCTTGCGCTTCACAGTTTCCGTTTTGGTTTCATGTAATTCCTCTTCAGTGTATTTTATTTGAACCTGCTAGCCTGCTTTGAAGGGGGAAAAATTGCTAGCTAGCATTGCCTGTCATCTGCTGTGTTTGCTTGCTTCTCAAAAGACCTCAAATGAGAATGCTGGTCTCTGGGTAGTTGAATAAAAATGAGAAGAATGAAACAGAGGAAAGTCTCATTGACACACACATTTCCCCTTGGTCTCTATGATTGCAGCAGAGAACACATCCTTTCTCCATCTTCTCTCAACTAGGACACTGTGGAAAGACTATAGTAATGGAAGGAATCGAGCACCTATCTATCAAACAACTGCTAAGCACTATGGGTGGGGAATGTGCAAAAGTGAGCTAATGCAAATGGTAAAGAGAGATTCTTGTCAGGGTCGGGGTAGGTGGGAATGGCAGAGGTACAAATGAGAGCCCGAAATCATGCTGGGCAAGTAGAATAGCTCTTTACATAAAAATAACAGCCTGCCAACTTTGGTTGTCCATAGCAGGGGATGAGGTATGCCCCTTCAGGTTATGGAATTGCTTCTGTGAGAGCAGGCTCGAAGCTGGTGGAGTAAGAAACTGTGAGACAAAAGCTGGCTATGCCTTCTTCACACATATGTACTACCTGTGGTTCTCTATAGCCCTTCCTGGTCATAACTATGAAAGGGCAAGAAGTGAGAGCGCCCCACTCCATCCTGAGAAGCCCCTAAGTGACTCTTAGCCTGAAGTCTACTTCTCCAAAAGCACAGAGATAGACAGGCTTTGCTCCCGCCAGACAACCTCTCATGTGGATTACTGCACAGCACCTCATGTGGTCTCTTTAGCAGTGTGAAAAAAGCTGTCCAAGCTGGGCTCAGAAGCATGCTAAACCCACTGGCTCCCATAGCCAGGTTAAGTTCACTCTGCAGGTTCCGAGCTGCATAATGGGCAAGACAACTATGTCTCCCTGATCCATTCTATGCCTGAAGACCCCACCACATCTCACAGGGTGTCATCACCCAGCATTCATAGCCAGCCATGTAAGCCCTGTCCTGATGGCCCAAGTTCTGACCTAAAGGCCTTGCTTCTCCAGGTCCATCCCTTCTCAGTGAAGTTACCCAGGATAGGTTGCCACATGGTTGGAAAGATCTAGTGCTTTTCTTTTTTACATTCAGTTCAATAAATGTAGAAATCTAGTCAGAGCAATTAGGCAAGAAAAAGAAATTAAAAGCATCCAAATTGAAGAGGAAGAAGTAATTTTTTTCTCTGTTGGCAGATGACATAACCTTAATTATAGAAATCTCCAAAGATCACAAACAAACAAACAAACAACACACACACATGCAGAACTAATAAATTCATCAGATTGCAGCATACAAAATTAACACACAAATACTAATTGTGTTTCTAAACACTCACAATGAACAATCTAAAGAAGAAATTAATGAAACAATTCCTTCAATCAGAAGGAATAAAATACTTGGGACATACTTAACCAAGGAGCAAAAAGACTTATATACTGAATTATAAAGTATTAATTTAAAAATTAAAGAAAACACAAATAAATTGACAGAAATAATATGTTCATGATTTGAAAGACTTAATATTGCTAAGATGTCAGTACTACCCAAAGTGATCTATAGATTTAACACAATTCCCATAAAAATCTCACTGACATTTTTTGCAAAAAGTCCATCTTAAAATTCATATGGAATTTCAAGGAAATGTGAATAGCCGAAATGATCTTGAAAAAGGAAGAACAAGGTTTGGAGGTCTTACACTTCCTGATTTCAAAGTTTATTATAAATATATAGTAATCAAAACAGTGTGGTACTAGCATAAAGACATTTAGAATAATGGAATAAAGAGTCCAAAAATAAAATCTTGCATATATGGCCAAATGATCTTATGGATGCCAGGAACACTCACTGGGAGAAGGCCAGTGTCTTCAACAGATAATGTTGGAAAAAACAGGATGCCCACATGCAAACAAATGAAGTTGGTCCCTTATGTTACACCATATACAAAAATTAAATCAAAATGGATTAAAGGCCTAAATGTAAGACCCAAAACTATGAAACTTCTAGAAGAAAGCATAAAGAAAATCTTCATAACATTGGACTTGGTAATGATTTCTTACATACAACACCAAAAGCCAGACAGTAAAAACAAGCATAGGTAAATGGGAGTATTTAAAATTTTTGTGTATCAAAGGACACAGTCAATAGAATGTAAAGGCAACCTACAGTATGGGAGAAAATATTTGCAAATTACATATTTGATAAAGGGTTAGAACCTAGAATATATTTAAAAAATCCTGTAACTCAGAAACAAAAAAAAATCAATTAATTTTGCTTAAAAATGGACAAAGGACTTGAATAAACATTTCTTCAAAGATATATAGCCAACAAGTATATAATAAGGTGCTCAACCTCACTAATCATTAGTGAAATGCAAAGCAAAGGCACAATGAGATATCATGTTTCACACATTAGGATGGCTACTATTTTAAAAAGCAAATAACAAGGGTTGGGAAGGATATGGAGAAATTGCAATCCTTGCACACTGTTGGTGGTAATATAGAGTAGTGCAATCACCATGGAATATATTTTAAAAAGTTAGACATAGAATTATCATATGACTCAGCACTTCCACTGCTGGATATATACCCCCAAAGGATTGAAAATAGGGTTTTGAAGAAATATTTGTATACCTATGTTCATAGAAGCATTATTCATAATGGCTAAAAAGGTAGAAGCAATTCACTCATTGATGGGTGAGCAGATAAACAAAATGTGGTAGATGCAAGTAATAGAATATTACTCAGCCTTAAAAATGAAGGGAATTCTGACACATGGGTCAATATGAATTAATCTTAAGGATAGTATGCTAAATGAATTAAGCCAATCACAAAAAGGCAAATACTGCATGATTCCACTTATGTGAGGTAACTAGAATGGTCAAATTCATAGAATAGAAAGCAGAATGTTGGTCGCCAGGGGCTGGGGGAGGGGAAATGGGAGTTGTCAATGGAAGGTGAAAAGTTCTGTCTTATGGATGGTGGTGATGCCTCCACCTTTACTTAATGGCACTAAACCATGTACTTGGGCGGCTCCAGTGGCTCAGCGGTTTAGCACCGCCTTCAGCCCAGGGTGTGATCCTGGAGACCAGGGATCCAGTCCCATGTCAGGCTCCCTGCATGGAGCCTGCTTCTCCCTCTGCCTGTGTCTCTGCCTTTCCCTTTCTCTCTGTCTCTGTCTGTCATGAAAAAAGAAATGAAATCTTTAAAAAAATAAACCACATACTTTAAAATAGTTAAGATAAATTCAGGTAAATTTTATGTTATGTTTATTTTTCCACAATAACAAAATTTTGAGACATGTAAAAAAATATGAGTAAGACCTAAGTTATGCCCTCTTATTTTTTTTTTTTTATTTATGGTAGCCACAGAGAGAGAAAGAGAGAGAGGCAGAGACATAGGCAGAGGGAGAAGCAGGCTTCATGCACTGGGAGCCTGATGTGGGATTCGATCCCGGGTCTCCAGGATCGCGCCCTGGGCCAAAGGCAGGCGCCAAACCGCTGCGCCACCCAGGGATCCCAAGTTATGCCCTCTTAAAGCTCATGACAGGAAGTATGGATGAATAAACAGAAAATTCAATATGAAAGAGTAAGATGTTAAGAGGGGATTTCTCTTAATGTCTTGGAATCATAAGCTAAGCGCCACAGCCAAACATGAAAGGAACCAGGACTCCCAGACACTAAAGAGATCCATGAGTATATGTCAGTGACTGGCACCAGACACTACCCCATGTTGCTTACCCAGAGGTGTCAGAACTACTCTCCTGGACCACTTCTCAACCCACTTCTACTGGGGAGAAAAAAGGGGTATTGATCAGCTTTGTAAGGAGTGAGGGGTTTGTGGAAGGAAGCTCGTCTTTCCTCTCTGGGGCATAAAGGGGCTCAACATGAATCTCATCCTGAGATTCTGAAGGTAGAAGTTTCCCTTGAGGCATCTGAGCCATCATCAGGGCTTGAAGGCAATGTAATGACAGGTGTACAGAATGAACATGAAGCAAAATCCTCCTCCTCCCAGTTCTCATATGGCATTGGAGGTTGAGGAAGAGGACCCAGTAGTACCTGTGTCTCCAGGTGAAGAACCATAGAGCTCAGCTGAGAGGCAGAAGCAGATGGGCAGCCCAGACTTTATTGGGCCAAAAAAATGTCATGCCCAACTCAAAGGAAAGCTAGGGTGTGCAATACTAGCAGGGCTAACAGCCAACAAGGGTGTGTACCAAGCAACCAACTCCTTGACAACGAAGGGGGTGAGAGTGAACATCCCCCGGAAAAACAAAAATGTAGCCATCCACTTACATAAAGACCACAATTTCAGCAGAGACACAGAAAAAGATCAAACCAGAGTGAGGCAATGGGTACCAAGAGAAGGTCCTTTCAGAATATTCTGATCCTTCTATCCTCCTCCCCTACCCTCACTTCAGAGGAAACGCACTTTGGTGAGTGTAGAGGGGTAAGCAAAGAGTAGGGCATTTATTCCAACTCTTAGTGAACAAGCTTCTCCTCACCTGGGGAACTAGAAGTGCTTTGGACCACATATGAGGCTCCATTTTGAAATGGAACCACACTAAATTTTAATAACGAAAAATGATTGAATTATTATGGGATTTAAACAAAGTTCCATGAAAGGACCCATTTCCTAGTGAGAAGGGGCATGAATGTTCAATACAGAATATTTGAGGGTAGGCAGTGGCAAAAATAAAATCATCTGAAGTCAGTCCTTAGGGAGAGAATTTCCTTAGTCAAACAATTATACTAAGATAACACCATAAGACTCAGAGGAGGGTTACTTAGGGTATTTGGGGAGACAGGGTAAGCATTGTAGAGAAAACAGTACTCAGCTTGAGGAGAACATGAAGTGTTTGACGTAGGGCTGTCCGGATGGGTCAATAGGGCCCCCCTCTTCTTTTCCAACACCTGGTGCCTTGGATGTGGGGCCCGCTTGACATGAGGGCCTTACCTCTCATTCCTTCTCTCTGCATGTCCTTTTATCACCCTAATGCTGCCCATCCCAACCACACTACTCGAATTCTCTCTATTGGCTCCCTGCTATATCCTGGGAACCAGGGTCACTCAGGCACCATAACACCTTTGTAACCTTTCTTTCAGCTCAAGGACCCTTTCTTAGTTGTATTCATAAGTATGTTCAATGCTTGGAGCAATAGAAGGAAACCTTTTGAAGCGTGTGTGCATCCTTTCAAGTGCTTGGGTTATGCACACATACAATAAAATCCAGCATCTTGTGATAAGTGAATAAATCATGTGTTGGGATTAGAAAGGGAGAGTGGGCTCATATTTCAATGAGATCTTGAAGGACAATAGTGGTCATCTTATTATAACACTACTACCACTACCACCACTACTACTACTACTACTGCTGCTGCTGCTGCTGCTGCTGCTGCTGCTTAGTAGCTCATCTTTATGGAGAGCTTATGTGCCAGGCATGGTGGTATTTTCATTTCCTTTTTCATAGAACAGTTAACTCCCCAATGGAGACACCTACACAAAATGATGACAGATTTTTTTATACATAACACTCATATATCCTCTTTCTCAGTTTAGTACTATTTTTTTAACCCTGTTTTATCGATGAGGAAATTGAGATTAAAAAATTGAATAATTTGGCCAACGATTATCCAGAATAATTAAATGACTTGCCCTTGATCACAAGGCATTAACATAAGTATCGTAGCATTTTGGCTGAAAAAAGGATATCATTTATATTCAAATACTTAAATTCTATTATGTAAACCCCAAATTAACAGCATTAGTTGAAGAAGACTTTTCCATTTATCTGCATAACCGAAAATCCTACAAAATTTTCTAGAATGTTCTCTGGGAGAGGAATTTGCAACCATTTGCATTGATTTTGAATGAACATACAGGAGAAAGTACATGTAAAATTCATATTGTGCATTACTTCTATGATAATTTTAAAGCATTGGCATACATTACACCTTTTCAGAAATGCCCTGACTAGGGAAGTAGCAACAGATAAAAATAGAGTTTACAAATTCCATTTTAATCATGAAGTTCTGAAACAGAGTATGTTGTTCACTAGAATAATTGACAGGAAAAACAGATCTTATCATTATAATCTATCTTGTATACAGGGAGTTTTAGAAAGTTTCACACTCTTACACGTTGTTCATGTCTTACAATCAAGATTATTGTGCCAATCAAATAAAATTGAGGTTCAGAAAGCCTGTCCTGCCTATTTTATAGTGTGGCTTGGGAAATAATAATACTAATAGTTACAATTAGCATTCACTGAGTGCTTACTATGTGCAATATGTACACCTTAAATTCATTTGATAATCAAAAAAATTTCTGAGATAAGTACTATTATTATTTTTATATTTTTTATATTGCAGATAAAAAAAACCCTGAGGTTTCAAGAGGCTAGTTTGAGCTTAGTAAGCAATGAATATAAGATTTGAACTCTGGTAAGCTGGCTCCTGAGCCTGGGTTCCTAAGTATGTCACCATAAAATATGATAGTGTATTAAAAAATAATAAGACTTTCTCCACCCATTCTCATCCAATCAGAGCACCAAGTATTTCAAATATTAGTTTAAGTTCCTCTCTTTAACTATACCTGAAGGGGTTAAAAATTGCTGCAATCAAATATTACCTCATTGTAACTTGGCAACCATTAAATATGGGTTCCAGAGGCCCTCTGAAAAGTTAAAAGCATTGCACAAATATTAGTATTACTAATTTTATTGGCTTGAAATACCATTCTTTTTTAATAGTCCCTGAATGGATGATATTGATACTCCAAATTCAGAACTGAGTTTAGATTGTCCAAATATCATTCAGCATGAAGTTCTTTTGGAATGCCTTACTTTATTTCTACTAATCTTTCCAAGAGTAAAAATCTTAGACTCTATGATGTCAGTTAGAGAGATGATGCTAGAGAGGGGGAAGAAAGGTTTTATAATTATTTTCACCAAAAACAATGTTTCTCTGCCAAATCACCTACCATAATGAGGTCATCATGACTTTTGGCTCTTTCTTCAAATCAAATACATCCTCCAAGAATGAAGACTCACCATTGATAATATACAAAGGAATGTAACAAGTCCCCTAAGACCATTTCCAAAGATGAGTTCCAACATTAAGGGTATTCAGCGTTAGGATCAAAATGGCGTCAGCATACAGCTGGCCTCATGAGTATGTACATTAAAGTCAGCAGTATTCATCCAAAAGTGATACTTTCTGGTATGTTTTTTTTTTGTAAAAAAAGTGCATAGTACTTAGCATACATACCTCATATATTTGTCCCCAAGTAGCCCCATTCTGTGTTAAAAATTTAGTCATAACACCTTCTTGTACAGAACCTCTTGGCAAGCAATCAACAGTATGCTATACTCAGAGTCAGAGCAGCAGGCTGACCTGGTGAACTCTACCCTACCCCCACTCTCCGACATTTAATATCCCAAGCTACAAGACAGCTAATGGTGCTTGTGTTAGAAACAGCCAGGACAAAGGTCAGCTGGTGAAGAATGTCCCTAGGACCCCACTTAGCCAGCTCTGTGCAGCTGATGCAGAGGGCGTGATGATGAGAAAGTCATACCGCAACTGTTTGAGCCCTGTTATCTGAGCCAATGTAAACACGAACCACAAATACTTCCCCTTCCTCCTCCAGGATCCAAATGTCAATTGCTTCCAGCTTCAAAGTTCTGAATCTCTACCACACCTCCCTTTGATTCAAACTTGCTTGGAAAGAGAACAACATGCCTGACTCCATCTGTGTGGTAAAATTGAGTTTCTCTAGCTAAGTAATTAGGAGATACTAGGCGTGCCCCAAACCAGGATCCCTACAGTCTAATGCACCCTAGAGAAAATTCTGGCTATCTCTCAAACGACCACACAAACAACAAGTTAGGCTCTGAAAAGGCCATCCTCTAGGTGGGCGGGACCCAGGACAGATCAGATCTGTAGGCCCAACTAGGAGAGCTCAAGGGCACCCAAAAGATGCCATACTGCTGAACCTTTGAATTGCTCACCTAAGGAATTCACCTGGGAACTGTGAGGGAGGGACAAACAACAGTACCTGCTTTTCCCTGCTCTCCTTCCCAGCTCCACATTCTTTTGGCCAATAATCATAGGATAGTATCTTATTTGCTGTCCCTTTTCGTTGGTAAACATATCCCTAGAACTTTAGGTTAAAAGCAGTTGATCTAATGATTCATTATAACACGTTTCCCTAATATTCAACCTCTTCTGAGTGCTTTTTTATGTTGTTATGGGTGTTCTAAATTATTTTTGGCTCTCTTTTTGGCATTTGAAAAACTTCTGTATCACTCCCTTTGCTACCAGCGCTGTAATGCTTCCATCCAGTGTTGAGTTTGTTTTGTGTAAGGTATCCCTTTTTCTACCCTCCTCCACCAAATGTTGCTTTGATCCCGGGCTTGGCCAGTGAGGACACCATTGAGACTTTTCAGGTTTGGACAGTTCCTCCTGGCTTTTTTGGTAAAGTGGTAGTGATAGAGGAGGCTGAAAGGGATCAGACAGGGAAGTGGCAGCAGAATCCTTTAAATTAACAATGTTGGTCTGACTCTTGACTCTCCTTGGTCACACCTTCCTAGTAGAGACTGAATCCTTCCCCTTGTCTGCTTGTCTCCTACCAGAGTACAGCCTGTTTCCAACCCCATCCCTCCTTCCACTGCTATAATTCTCATTTCCATAATAGGCTTTTTTTTTTTTTTGGTTCCAGCTCCCAGGCCATATTTTCATGATACATAATTCCCCTTGGGTTCACAGGTTGGAATTTGACCTCTGGATTCAGAGGGCTCTGATTCCTGGCAAGTGAGAGAGCGCTTCTTGTGAGAGCAACTTAGTGAGAACCAATGGTGCTCTGGCCAACCATTCCCAGAATCCCTGCTGATCTGTTTGTTAACTCCTTGCAGACTCAGTTTTGCATTCAGAAGTGAGAAACTGCTTGGCCACAGCCCACTTTTATGTAATTCTTTCTTAGGAAAATGGAAAGTAGTGCCAGAGAAAAGGATATAAGTGTTAAGAGTATGATGGGCTGGGCTTCCAATTCTCTTTTAATTAGCCATTATGAAAAAAAAAATTAGCCATTATGCCTCTGGGAACATGGCCTCCATTTCCTCATCTGTAAATTGGGACTAATCATAGCCTCTTTAAGAACTATTCTGGAGAAAGAATGGGATGATGGATGTAAGATGATGGACTTGTTTACTTTTCTTCAATGTTACATGATTTTTTTTCTACTGTGGGTCATCCCATAAGCTTCTCTTTGTCCAGAATATTCTTCAAGTTGTTCCCAACTCAGAATCCATCTTGTACTGGCCTTATTCATCTTTCAGGCTTCAGTTTATGGATAACTTTGCTAAAGGAGCCTGCTCCGCCCCATATCAACAGACTAAGTCAACTATCCTTTTTTGTGTTCATAGAGTATTCTATATATTTGAAATTTTACTCATATTTCCTTAATTTTTTAATTAGCATATTTTTCCATGCCAATATCTCATCTGGGGTAACCACATTACATATGGTTATCATGTTTTCTTAGGTTCCTCTGAACTATTACAATTTCTCAGGCTTTTCTTATTGTTCATTATTTTGACAGTTTTGAGGAGTATTGTTCAGATATTTTATAAGCCATTCTTCAATTTGGGTGTGCCTGATATTTCAATTAGGGCTAGACTGGGGTTATGGCTTGGGGGAGGAATTGTCATCACATCTTGTCAAGGGTGCGCACCATCAACAAGACTTATCACCATTGATTATGGTCCTGATCATCTGGCTGTGGTAGTCTTCGTCAGCTTTCTTTATTGTAAAGTCATTTTTCCCCCTTTTGATATTTTACTCTTTGGAAGGAAGTAACCATGTGAAGCCCACACTTTAAAAACAGGGAGTTATGTTCCACTTCCTTGAGAAATGAGTTTCTATATAAATTATTTGGAATTTTTTTGGCATAAGAGAGCTATCTCTTCTCTTCCACTTACTAATTTATTTAATCATTTATATATAACAGTATGGACTCCTGAATACTTATATTTTAGGCTATAGCCTAACATTATGTTATTTATTTTTGTTGTTCAATTTGTTCCAGTTTTGGCCCAAGAGAGCTCTTTCAGGTTGGCTGCTGTGTTCCTTTGACATACCTCCATTCTTCTGTGTGTGTGTGTGTGTGTCTGTGTGTGTACACTTGATTATTTTCTGGCACTACTAGAAGCTCATCTTGTATGTTCCCTGCCTCAGGCGTAGAATCAGCCATCTCTTCAAAAAGCTGTGATTTCTCTTGTTGGAGAAGATATTGGAAGCCATGATCTGCATGCCAAATGTGCTCATGATGACAGAGCAATGAAATATATGTATACTAACCCTCTTACATACATATATATTTTTTAAGATTATTTATTTATTTATTCATGAGAGACACAGAGAGAGAGAGAGAGAGAGGCAGAGACACAGGCAGAGGGAGAAGCAGGTTCCATGCAGGGAGCCCGACATGGGACCCGATCCCGGGTCCCCAAGGATCACACTCTGGGCTGAAGGTGGTGCTAAACCACTGAGCTACTGGGGCTGCCCCATATATCTGTATTTTTATACATATTTATCCATATTTATATTAAACTAAACATGAGTTTTTACTGACGCCTCCAGCTCTAACTCAGTACCAGATGGGTCATTCTAGTATCCTCTCCTTTTTTGCTTCTCTTTACTTTTCATTCCAACAGTGAGAATCTGGCTTACACCAACTACATCCACTTAATTAATTGTTCAGTTCCAGTATACATGTATAGTGGTTTCAGAACTGTTAACCCATATCCTGTGGGAAACGACTTTACCAAACAGAGTCCAGTGCTTATGTGCAGTTCTATATGGTTTAGTCTCACAGTTTCCACTAACTTCTAAAGTTACTTAGGTGGGCACCACCCTTCACCCCCTACACACACACACTTCCTTCAGTGAGGTTATTTTATCCATTTACCATACAAAATCTTTTGTCATAGCCCATGTTCTATCTGGGATCCCCTGACTCAATGGTTTTTACATTTTGCATTTATTAAGGTTCACTGTTTGTAGTGCAAAGTTCTATGGTTTTAACAAATGCAGAGTGTCATGTATTCACCATTGCAATATCACATAGGATAGTTTCACTGCCCTAAATAGTCCACTGTCCTTTAGCTATTCAACCCTTCCCCTCTCCCAAGTCCCTGGCAAATGTTTGTTTACCATCCCCATAGTGTGGTCTTTTCTAGAATCTCATAGAAATGGAGTCAGATAGTATGAAACATTTTCATGTCAGTTTCTGTCACTTAGCACTATGTGATTTTGTAACGGTTTTTTAAAAGTTCGTTATTGAGGGCCAGGTAGGTGTCAGATAATGCTCTCAGCAGATTGACTATACATCATAGTTTGCCTGGTGTAGTACCTGTTTACAACTGTTATCTTTGTATTCCATCCATCTTACTATTTTAGCCACAAACACACACAAATGCATCAGTTTGGACAATAAATTATATTGTCACCCTAGTTCTAGGTTGTGAAACTACATCAATGAGCAAGACAAAGTTTCTTCCTTTACTGAACTAACATTCTAATGGGTAGAGATAGATAATAAATTAAAAAACAATAAAATAATTTTATATAACATTATGAAGGAAAAAAGAAAACATTAATTGAATTAAACAATGTGGGGGAGTGTGGTCAGAGAAAAACTTCTTTGATGATGATGTAGTTGAGTCAAAGCTTTGCAAAGAGCCAGGGAAAGTACCTCCCAAGCATAGAGAACAACAAATACAAAGAATCTGAGGCAGAAAAGAAAAAAAAAAACCCTACCATTTTGAAAAATTGAAAAGAATTGGGGGAGAAAAGAACAAGATAAAGTTGGTGAAATAATTCATGTTAAGAGGATTTAGACTTTTTCTAACAGCACTGGGAAGTCATGAGGGGTCTTAAGCAGGGGAATAACATGCTATGATTTATATTCTAAAAGGATCACTTTGCCATGTGAAGAAGAGACTGGAGTGTGGCTGGCATGAAAGCATGTTGATCAGTGAGAATCATATTGTTGTGGTCTAGGCAGGAGATGACGCTGCCTCAGACTTCAGTAGTGGTAATGGGAATGGAGAAAAGTACATCGATCCAGGATATATTTTGTGCGTAATGAGATGGATTGGATATTGGGAATAAGAAAAAGTGATAAAAGATTCCTAGACTGTTAGCCTCGCAACTGGCTGGTAAAATCATTTACTGAGATAAGGGAATAATTTAGAAGGAACACGTTTAGTGGGTAACAATTGATAGTCTGTTTGAGTTGACTATTACACATCCATGTAGTACTTTCAAATAAGTATTATACCTATGATGTCAGGGCTTAAAAGAAAATTTAAAACTGATGATTAATTTTGAGAATCCTCATTATACATTATTTAAAGCTATGGAATTGGATAAGACTTCATAAGGAGAAAGTGTTGATAGAAATGGAAACTTAGTAATAAGCTTGAGAACTCCAATATTTATCAGCAAAATTATAGAGGAACAGCCAGAAAAATAGAAGGAAAACCAGGAGTTTTGTCTCATCAAAATTAAGGGAGAAAATTGATTTTAAAAATAGTCAATGTTTTTGAATGTTGTCAAGACATCAACTACAGTGAAAAGTCTTTTGGATTTGGCACATGGAGGCTATGAGTATCCTTCATAGAAGCTGTGGAAATGGAAGACAGAATGGAACGTGTTGAAGGTGAACTTGAAGAGGATCTGTGGATAATTCATAGTGTATTTAACTAGACTATAAATTCCATGATAGCATAATGCTAACTAGATTATAAATTCCATGATAGCATAATGCTATCCAGTTCTAGGTTTGGGGTTTTGCTGTATCTACAGTGCCTGCAAATATGTTTTATTGAAATACTTACACATTCAGGGTGCCCAGGTAACTCAATCAGTTAAGCACCAGCCTTCAGCTCAGTTCATGATTCTAGGGTCCTAGGATCAAGCCCCACATCAGGCTCTCTGCTCAGCCAAGAGCCTGTTTCTCATCTGCCGCTCCTCCCTACTTGTGCACTCTCTCTCTTGCTCATGCTCCCTCTCAAATAAATAAATAAAATCTTTTTAAAAATAAAAAATACTTTCACATTCTTATGAGTTAATTAATCCTTATTGGGTAAGTTACTAACAATGACAGGATAAGCCAAAATCTGCTCTAAAAAAACAAAAAACAAAAAACAAAACAAAAACACCTATTAGAAAGACCTGCAAAGAGCATCTATTTTAGTAATGTTGCTTTTATTTTTCATTTATTGCAATTTGGATAAAAGAAAATTGGCAGTCCCCAAAACATCTCCTTCATGCTCACTGGTGCTCCATTTTATGGAAGTCTAGAAAATCATAGATGTTCCTATTCTTTACAAGGGAGCATTTCCAATTTATGAGGAAAGCTGGCTATTTAAAATCATAAACTGAGATCAATAATCTTATTTTGAAATCCTAAATCATGTCAGCAAAACCAAGAAGTAAAACTTTATCACATAAATTCCTCATCGAAAGTAGGACAAGAGATAATATTTCACTCTTGACTTTAGCAATTAAGAAAATATAGAATACAAAATACTTTGGGGTTGATTTTCAGTCTTTCTAAATATTATTGCTGAGTGTTTCTTGGGCCAGGAGAAGAAAGAAAAAGCAGAGTCTTAAGACCAAGAAAGGAATCAAGCCAAGCTGAAGATATGACATCCCAAGTTTAACTGCAGAGTAGGAGGGCTGGGTCACCATTATAAGCATGGTTCTCGGGGACCTAGGGTCAAGACCACTTAGTTGAGAATGAGTCAAAAGAAAAAGAGGAAAAGAGAAAAATATCTACTCATTCAAAATGAGCCTGAAAATGTAAATTCCAAAGAAAATGAACAAAGAGAAAAAAATCAATAAAACCAACAACCCAGAATATATGGTTTCACTCATATGGAGAATATAAGAAATAGTGAAAGGGATTATAAGGGAAAGGAGAGGAAATGAGTGGGAAAAATTAGAGAGGAAGACAAACCATGAGAGACTCCTAACTCTGGGTTGCAGGAGGGGAGGTGGGCGGTGGGTTGGGGTAACTGGGTGATGGGCAATGAGGAGGGCATTTGATGGGATGAGCACTAGGTGTTATTCTATATGTGGGCAAATCGAACTTCAGTAAAAACAAAAACAAAAAAATTAATTTACTACAAATGGAAACAAAGTAACAGAACAATCTGAGATGGACTTCAAAATAAATATGTTTAGAGTCTTCAAAGACATAAATGAAGGATTAATATCCACAAATAAGAAAATTATGAAATGTAAAAGAACAAGTGAATATTTTTTAATTCAAACATTAAGTTGAAAAATACAGTTGTTGATCTAATTAAGTAACAAGATAATCTCTTGGCAAAAAATAATTAAAGGGAGAGTTAGTGAATTGGAAGCAAGTGCTAAAATGTTTTCTCTAAAATACACATAGAGAAATAGAGATATTTTAAGAAAGAAAGAGCTGGGGACGCCTGGGTGGCTCAGCGGTTGAGCATCTGCTTTCAGCCCAGGGCGTGATCCTGAGTCCCGCATCCCGGGATCGAGTCCCGCATCAGGCTTCCTGCATGGAGCCTGCTTCTCCCTCTGCCTCTGCCTATGTTTCTGCCTCTCTCTCAGTGTGTGTCTCTCATGAATAAATAAATAAAATCTTTAAAAAAAGCAAGAAAGAGCTGTTAAAAATGGATACTATACTGAAAATTCTCAGCTTCCATTTAAACACTGTTATATTTTGGAAATCACACCTAAAGTACAAGCAACAAAATAAAAATAAAAAAGGGCATCTACATCAAACTGAAAACTTGCACAACAAAAGAAACCCAACAAAGTGAAAAGACTATGGGATCAGAAAAAATGTTTGCAAATCACATATTTGATATGGGGGTTAATATCCAAAATATGTAAAGAACATATACAACTCAATGGCAAAAAACTATATAATCCAATTAAATAATGGACAAAGGACCTGAAGAGACATTTTTTCAAAGAAGATACATGAAAGGCCAACAAGTTGTGAAAAGATGCTCAACGTCACTAGTGATTGGGAAAAAGAAAAGCAAAACCACAAGTAGATACCACTTCACAAATGTCAGAATGTCCATCATAAAGACAAGAAATAACAAATAGTGACATGGAGGTGGATACAAGGAAACTCTCATGCACTGTTGGGGGGATTGTAAATTACCACAGCCAATATGGCAAACAGTATGGAGGTTTTTCAAAAAATTAAAAATACAACTAGCATGTGATCCAGCAATTCCACCTTTGGGAATCCAGAGGAAAATAAAACACTAACGAAAAGATATTTGCATTCCTGTATTCATAGCAGCATTATGTACAATAGCTAAGACATGGAAACAACCTAAGTGTCCACTGATGGATGAATGGATAAAGGATGCATACATATATACATATAGATATAGATATTCAACAATAAAAAATTCTTAAAATCCTACCATATACAATAACATGGATGAATCTTAAAATCATTACACTAATGAAATATGTTAGAAACGGAAATACAAATACTGTATGATCTCACTTATATGTGGAATCTAAAAGCAAACAAACAAAACACCAAGCTCATCAAAAAAAGAGATCAGATTTGTGTTTACCAGGAGCAGATGACTAGGGGAGGGAAAATAGGAGGAAGGTGGTCAAAAGGTACAAACTTCCAATGATAAGATAAATTAGTACTGAGGATATGATACACAACATGATGGCTTTAGTTAGCAACTGTAATATGATATATAAAAAAGGTGTTAGGAGAATAGATCCTAAGAATTTCCAACACAAACAAGAATTTTTTTCTTTTCTTTGTGTCTGTATGAAATGATGGATGTTAATTGTGGTAATCTTTTCACAATAATGCAAATAAAACCATTTTACTGTACACTTTAAACATATGATGTATGTCAATTATTTTTTAATAAACTGGAAGAAGTAATACATGGAAGTGGAATAACTGGGTCACATAAAAAAACTTTTAGAAAAAAATTTTAAGTGTCTTTCTGGCTTTGTGCTAAGGTAGGATTAGGTAAATAATACACTAAAAGTACCAACTTTAAAAAGAAAAGATTGATAGATTCAACTACATTGAGACTGTTAAAACTGCTAAAAAGAAAAGACACTTTAAAAGTGAAAAATCAAACTACAAACTGGTTGAAAATACTCATGTTGCCAACAAAATATTCAAATTGAGACTATATTTTTAAATTTCTATAACTTGATAAGAGAGAAACAAACAACTCAATTGGACACACATAAAAGATTTTCTGAATTCCACAGAAGAGGAAATCATGACTAAAAAAAAGGGAAGAGATGTCCAACTCCATTAGTTAATAGGGAAATTCAAATAGAGACAAAATGAGGTGCCATTTTCTTACTGATTGGATTTGTAAAAATTAAAGAAATCTGATTATATTGAGTTTTGGCAAGAATATGTGTCGATTTCATCCTCACATGTAATTGTTGGGAGTGTAAATAGATACAATTATTTATAAAATCAATTTGACATTATAATGTCAAATTGAACACCCTTATACCTCAAAACTTAGCAAACTTAGTACATATGTCTCAAGAGAGGTACAAAAATGTCCTCGTAGCACTATCCATATATAAAAATTGACCCACACCCTAAATGTCTGTTGACAGGGAAAAGTTAAATTGTGTAAATTCACACAATGGAATATTTCATAGGAGAGGAAATGAAAGAACTACAACTACATAAAAATGACCTGGATGGGGATCCCTGGGTGGCACAGCGGTTTGGCGCCTGCCTTTGGCCCAGGGCGCGATCCTGGAGACCCGGGATCGAGTCCCACGTCGGGCTCCCGGTGCATGGAGCCTGCTTCTCCCTCTGCCTGTGTCTCTGCCTCTCTCTCTCTCTCTGTGACTATCATAAATAAATAAAAATTTAAAAAAATTAAAAAAAAATAACCTGGATGAATCTTACTATACTGTGTGAAAAAAATAAAAAAGAAACAAGTCCCAGAGAACTATATATATAGTAACATACCTTTCTATGAAGTCCCAAATTAAGCTAGATCAAATTATGATGTACCCTACAGACATAGGCAAATTATGATGATTGATAGATGATAGATAGATCATCTTATTCATTTAAAGTGAGGATGAAATAAAACTTTTCTAGACATACAGGAACTGACATTGCTTTTCATCTTCCAACCCACCTTGAAGGCACCATTAAAAAGTGACCAGTAACCTTAACAAAAGGGAATGCTTAAGAAACAATGGTGAGCCTAAATCCTGATAAAATATGCTTATAAATTTCATAAAATAATTGACTCAAGGTAATTAATTTTGGTGTATTTTTAAAGACAAACCTAAAACTGCAGACAGCAATAATGAAGATGGTGGAAGAGTTGTGCTAATCCTAGCAATCTGAGGACCTTCCACCCAAGGATTCTTGTATAGTTTTCATCAGAAAAAAAAGAATATATATATATAAATATATATACATATACATATATGAAAGAGTATATATAGATATATATATGAGTTACTGCTCATATTTTAGTTTTTAAAAATAAAAAATTATAATTTCCAAACCAGAAAGAATTAGAGGGGAAGGGAATATATAACGATCAAAAAAGTCATGAATAATAATTAGTTATGTATAAAAGGGCCATAACTTGCCATAAAGAGCTTTTTAAAAATCATGAGAACATTATGAATAATTTTATGCCAATACGTTTTAAACTTAGAGAAATGGACAGCTATCCAGAAAAATCTAAATTCTCAAAATTACCTCAAGAAAAAAAGTAAAAACCTGTCAATGTCCTTCAAAGTTACTTAATTGGTAGAATGTTTCTTCCCACACACACAAAAAGTTTACCACTGTGAATGATTTTATGGCCTAGTTTTTCTAGACTTTCAAGGAATAGCTATTCCTTATTTTCCATAAATAATTTTTGGAAAGTGGGGAAAAGTTTTCCAACTCATTTTAAAGGGTAAATATAAGATTGACCCAAAATGGACAAAATAAAACAATAAAATAAAATAAAACATAATCTTGTTTATGAACATAAATACACAAATTTTGAACTGTTAGCAAATGAATCATAGTTAACATAAAAAAAAACTTCTAGAAGCTCCAGTCATGTGATTGGGTTCCTGGTTGTATAGGAATATAGGCAAACAATATGGAAAGAGAACTGGGTACCCCAGATTGGACTAGGGAAAATTTTCTTAGTGCATCTTTCTTTCCCTTCAGGATTAGTCCCTTTACTCCTGCAAGGCAGAATGTTATATATGATATCATACATAACAACAGATACAGCAACAGCAGCAGAGTACCAGCCCTAGCAATAAGGGGAGAGATTAAAGTCAAGCTAGTGGTCAACCTGTCTGGAACAGAGTGCAGTTAAAAACTAGGGCTTGTGCATTAGATCTCCAGAGCTTATTTAACCTGCATAACTGAAACTTTGTACCCTATGACCAACACCATCCCATTTTCCCCAAATTTCTAGCCTTGCCAACCAACCATTCTATTTTCTGCCTTTATGCGTTCCTCTTTTGTAGATTCCACATATAAGTGAGATCATATAATATTTGTCTTTCTGTGTCTGGCTCATTTCATTTAGCATAATGCCCTCCAGATTCATTCATGTTGTCATGAATGGAAGGATTTCCTCCTTTTCTAGGTCTGAGTCCCATCCATTGAAATTACAAAGAGAGTTGATTGTAAATGTTCCCACACCATGTTCCCCCCAAAAATCATAACCATGTAAGGTGATGGATGTGTTAATTAATTTGATTGTGGTAATCATTTCACATCTGCTTATGCGTATCAAAACACTACATAGTACCCCCTAAATATATGCAATTTTTGTCAATTATACTTCCAGAAAGCTGGAAAACAGAAACAAATACAACTAGGGCTTATCCCTGAGTATTCTTACCCCAGTAATACCCATCCATATTTCAATAGGTAGGTGATTACAGCTCCTGAAGAGGCTGAGCCAGGCAAAAATAGAGACAATGGAGCTCAAGCATTTTCTCATCAGGAGGGAGTACAACCTGGTACCTGAGCCTTATGATTGAAACAAAACCTCCAAGAGATAGCAAGGGTTTTAGATACAATAACAAGACATTTTCACAACCTTTGTAAAAAGGAACACAATCTGAACAAATTAAACCAGACAAAGAGAAAGTGGTGAAATAGAGCAAGAATTTAAAATACCAATGAGATGAGAAGAGGTGTGTTCAAAACATGAACTAGGAACATAAAAGAAAGACATGTTCAACACTGAAGGAGGGAGAAGTTATAATGAAAATGTATCTGGACATATTAGGTATGAAAAACAAAATGGATAGAGTTCAAATAATAGCTTGAATGGTGACATGTAATCATTTTGAGATCATATTAAAGAACTCTCCCCAAAGACACAAAGAATGTATTTTAAAAAACAAAAAATATAAAATATATTTAGAAATGCAAGAAGAGAAAAAATACAGTGGAGAGGATATAAATAATTGTGAATTTTCCATATTTTAAAAAATATAACCTTCAAGTTAAAAAAGAAATGCAGAGTAAATATAAAAACACCCCGCACTAAGTATCTACACCTTAAATCATAAAAATTTAAAGCATCAAAACCAAAGAAATATTTCCAAAAGCTTCCAGGACAAAAAAGCAGATCACCTACAAAGAAACAAGAAATAGTTTGACATCGGATTTCTTAACTGTAGTACCAGAGGAATATGGCAATGGGGAAATATGTTCAAAATGTTGAAAGAAATTATTTTAAAGCCTAGAATTTTATATCCAAAGAAATCATCATTTAAATATGAGTGTATAAAAAAGATTTGTTACAAATATTTTTGGAAATATTCTTGCAGAAAGTATTCCAGGAGGAAAAAAAATAAGTTAAGAAAGTTAGTATAATATAAATATAATATGAATTTACCAAAATATATTTACCACATATCCATTACAATCAAGAAATAAAATTCTATATAATACCAAAAAATGAAGATACCATGTTATAAGAAAGAAAAAAATTAATCCACAAATTCTTTTTTTTTTTTGTATAGATGTACAAATTCTAAGGAAAATATCAGTTAACTAAACCCAAGAGTGGGTATTTTGATCAGGAGTTTATCCAAAGAAGTAAGAATGGTTTCACATCAGAAAAATCTATCAGTAAAATTCACCACATTAAAAGTAGATGCAGAGAAAGACTTTCTAAGACTAAATTAAAATATTTGTTTATGATATTTTTAAAAACCTCTTAAAGAATTGAGAATAAAAGGGAACTTTCTTAACTTGATAAAGATTTTATGCTAAAAACCCCAAGGCAAATATCAAACTCAATGGAGAATTCTAGGAACATAATCTCTTTAAGATTTAAGTAAAATAAGCATTTTATCCATCACTAGTATGTTTAACAAAGCATTGAATGTACAAGGTCAAAGATTAAGAAGGGAAAGATTGAAACTATCATTATTTGCCAATGATATAATCATTTAGAGAACTTATCAAACTTAACACTCCAAAAGCAAATAATCCAGTGAAGAAATGGACGACATGAACAGACATTTCTCCGAAGAAGACATACAAATGGCCAACAAGCACATGAAAAAATGTTCAACATCACTCGGCATCAGGGAAATACAAATCAAACCCACAATGAAACACCATTTCACACCAGTCAAAATGGCTAAAATTAACAGCTCAGGAAACAACAGATGTTGGCAAGGATGTGGAGAAAGGGGAACCCTCTTACACTGTTGGTGGAAATGTAAACTGGTGCAGCCACTCTGGAAAACAGTATGGAGGTTCCTCAAGAAGTTAAAATAGAGCTACCCTATGACCCAGCAATTGCACTAGCAGGTATTCATCCAAAGGATACAAACATAGTGATTTGAAGGAGCACCTGCATCCCAATGTTTATAGCAGCTATGCCCACAATAGCCAAAACATGGAAAGAGCCCAGATGTTCATCAACAGATGAATGGATAAAGAAGATGGGAGATTATATATATATGATATATCCATATATATATGATATTACTCAGCCATCATATCTATATCTATATATATATATATATATATAGATATATATATATATGACATTAGCCATCAAAAAAGAATGAAATATTGCCATTTGCCATGATGTGGATAGAACTAGAAGGTATTATGCTGGTGAAATAAGTCAGAGAAAGACAAATACCATATGATTTCACTCATACATGGAATTTAAGAAACAAAACAAATGAACAAAGGGGAAGGGAAGGAAAAAGAAAATAAGACAAAATCAGAGAGAGAGAGACAAACCATAGGAGACAACCTGGGGGTTGCTGGAGGGAAGGTAGGGGTGAGGATGGGGTAACTGGGTGATGGTTATTAAGGAGGGTACTTGGTATAATGAGCAAGGGTGTTATATGCAACTGATGAATCACTAAACTCTACCCTTGAAACTAATAATACAGTATATGTTAACTAAATTGAATTTAAATAAGGAATTTTTTTAAAAAAATAAAAATATGATCATCTATGTGTAAAACCTAATAGGAGTTGTTTCAACTAATAAAAGAGCTCAGCCAGACTTTTGCGTGTTCTTCCATGACAACAATAACCAATTCAAAACTAAATTAAGAAGTAATGTATCATTCACAATCACAACAAATTTTATTAAGTACCTGGAATGCATATAGCTTTTAGAGAGAAAATTTTACAACTCATAGAATGTAATGGAAGATTTGAATAAAATAGACTTATGCTCGTGGATGAGATAGCATCTCATGATATACAGATTTTTTTTAAAGATTTTATTCATTTATTCATGAAAGACACAGAGAGAAAGAGAGAGAGAGAGAGAGGCAGAGACACAGGCAGAGGGAGAAACAGGCTCCGTGCAGGGAGCCCCATGTGGGACTTGATCCCGGGTCTCCAGGATCACACCCTGGGCTGAAGGCGGCGCCAAACTGCTGAGCCACCCAGGCTCCCCAATATACAGATTTTAATACAACTAAACAGTCTCAATATGCAATACAAGGCCAATTAAAATTCCAGCAGGACTTTTTAAAATAAACTCAACAGCTTTATTTAAAATTTATGTGGAAGAGGGCCACATGGGTGGCCCAGTCAGGTGAGCATATGACTCTTGATTTAAGCTTAGGTCATGACCTCAGGGTTGTGAGATCAAGCCTTGCAATGGGCTTTGCACTGGACATGGAGCCTGCTTGTGATTCTCTCACTCTCCATTTGCCCCTCTCCCCTTGCTTGTGCACACATGTGCACACACTCTCTCTCTCAAAATAATAATAATAAAATAAAAATTTATGTGGAAAAATGTTAAGTTCTTGATTGTTAAATTAATTTTGAAAAAAAAGGTATCAAAGAAATTTACTCTATCAGATACGAAGGCAAATAGCAGAACTCCTACAAATCAGCAATATAAAATAGATAAATATTTTAGGTGATATACTTAAGAATTTGAAGGAAAGAAGGAAGCCAAGATGGCAGTGGATTAGCAGGACCTTAGGCTCATCTCATTCCATGAACACAATTAGATAACTATCAGATGATCCTAAGTACCCCAGAATCAGCCTGAAGATTGCCAGAATAAAGTCCACAACTAAAGGGAGAGAAGAGGCCACATAGAAGAAGGTAAAGAAGGTAGGAAGTGAAGAGATGTGGTTTAGGGGAGAAATGGATCATGGTTGCTGCAGAGGTGAGGGAATTGTGGTCACAGAGAAAAGGAAGAGACAGTAGAGCACACGGGGGATGCACAAGGAGAACATTTCCCCAAAGCCATTGGCTGGGAAAATAGGAGGAGCTGAATTTCATGAGTTTTTGCAATCAGTGGGGCTTAAAGCCTGGAATTTTAAAGCTCAGTGGGCTTGGCAAAGATAGAGCCAGAAGGTCACCGCTCTGCTCCTGGAGTGAAAGCAGGCAAACCACCTGAGGGGAGACAGCATGGAAACAGCATCTGAAGAATGCCTAGGGCACAGGGGAGAGATTATTCACTATTCTGGGAGCTCTTCCCTGAAAGGCAACATTCAGGGAGGTGCTGCTCTAGGAACAAAAGCACTGGCTGGCACCATTTCCTCCCCCACTCCTCAGCATAAACATAGAGACACCTGAGGGAAGCAGTTCAGCTTGGACACTGGCTGCTTAATTTGCTTACACCAAGCCCCACTGTTCTCTGCTTTGGCAGGACAGCCCTTCTCAGACAAGCTTGCTTCAGTCCCAGTGGTGGGGGGCAGGGGGCTTTCCCTCAGAAGACCAGCACAAACCCCTGTCCACACCATGTCTTCCAACTAGAGCTCCGCAGGGCCACAGTTCTGGTGGAGGTGGTGTCAGGTCTCATTTCGGAAGCAGACCGAAGCACATCTAGTTAAAACTTGCCACATTCAAGCCAGGAACCAAACACTGGCCACAGCAGGCAAGGAGAGACTGCAGATAACTAGCCTGAAGGACAGAGCAGCCAAAATCCGAAGCAGAGTGCATTCAGCACAAACTGGAGACACTTCCCAAAGTACCAGACCCCGGAGACTACATGACCTCTTCTTCATAAAGCCATTACTTTCAGGAACAGGAGACATAACCAGCTTTTCTAAGACACAGAGGAAGGCAGAGGCAAAATGCCAAGATGGAGGAATTTATCCCAAATGAAAGAACAAGATAAGGCCATGATCAGAAATCTAAGTGAAACAGATCTAAATAATAGATATAAATTCTCTGATGGAGAATTTAAAGCAAACAATCATAAGGATACTTACTGAGCTTGAGAAAAGAATAGAGGACATCTGTGAGACCCCTACCAAAGAGATAGAAGAGATAAAAGACAATCAATTAGATATGAAGAAGATTGGAATAATAATAAAAAAGATTGGAACCAGGCTTGATGCAATGAACAGCAGGCTGGAAATAGAAAAATGAATTAGTGACCTAGAAGACAAATAATGGAAAACAATGAAGTTGATCAAAAGAGAGAAAGAAGAATTATGGGATAGGTGAATAGACTTAGGAAACTCAGTGACTTCATCAAATGTAATAACATTAGTATTATAGGAGTCCAGAAGAAAAGGAGAGGAAAAGGGAGCAGAAAATTTATTTCAAAAAATAATAGAAAACTTCCCTAATTTGGGAAAGAAACACATTTAGATCCAGGAGGCACAGAGAACTCCCATCAAAATCAACAAAAGCTGGCCAACACCAAGACATATTGTAATTAAATTTACAAAATGTAGTGATTAAGAAAAAAAATCTTAAAAGCAGCAAGACAAAAAGAAGTCCTTAACTCGTCCTTAATTTAACAAGGGAAAACCCATAAGGCTAGCTGGAGATTTCTCAAGAGAAACTTGGCAAGCCAAAAGGGAGTGGCATGATTTATTCAAAGTGCTGAATGAAGAAAAATTTGCAGCCAACAATACTCTATCCAGCAAGACTATCTTTCAGAATAGAAGGAGAGATAAAAAGTTCCCCACACAAACAAAAATTAAAGGAGTTCATGACCACTAAACTAGCTCTGCAAAAAATATTAGAGAGAACTCTTTGAGTACAAAGGAGAGACCAAAAGTGACAAAGATAAGGAAGGATCAGAGAAAATGTCTGGAAACAATGACAAGTAATAAAATGGCAATAAATACATATCAATAATTACTTTGAATGTAAATGGGTTAAACACTTCAATCAAAAGGCATAGGGTGTAAGAATGGTTAAAAAATACAGATTCTTTAAAAAAAAGACCCATCTATGTGCTCTGTACAAAAGACTCATTGTAGACCTGTAGATTGAAAGTGAGGAGTTGGAGAAACATTTATCACACAAATGAATGTCAAAAAAGAAGTCAGAGTAGCAATGCTTATATGAGACAAACTAGACTTTTTTATTCTTACATTGTTTTTATCCTGCTTTAGAGTACTACTGGCCTCATGGAATGAGTTTTGAATGTGTTCTCTCTATTCCATTATTTGTAAGATTTTAATAAAGATTGTCATTAAATTTTTTTTAATGTTTGTAAAATTCACCAATGAAACCTTGTGGTCTTGGGTTTTTCTGTCCTGGGAGATTTTTTTATTCCTAATTCAACTATATTCTTGTTATTTGTCTATAGAGATTTTCTACTTCTTGGATTTAAGACTCATGATTCAATCTTGGTAACTTGTACTTCTTTAAGAATTATCTTTTTTTCCCTAAGTTATCTGATTTGTTAGTATATAATTGCTTATATCTGTTATCACACTATGTATTTCTGTTGTTATCTGCTGTATTGTTTTCTCTTCCACTCTTCATTTTGGTTTTTGAGTCCCCTCTCCTTTTTCCTGAATTAATACAATTAAATCATTGTCAATTTTTTGTACTTTTTTGAAAAAATGATCATTACTTTCAATGTTGTTATTGTTTATGCTGATCTCTATTTTATTTCTAATTTTTCTTTGTTATTTCCTTTCTCTACTAGATTTCAGCTAAGTTTCTTCTTTTTCTAGTTCCTTGTGATGTAATGTTAAGTTTATTTGAATCTTTTTTCTTAATACAAGCATTTATATAATAAATTTCACTCTGACACACACACAAAAATCTTTCTTTTGCCTCACTGTTAATGTATAGAATTGCAACTGACTTCTGTGCATTGATTTTATATCTTGCCATTTTGCTGAATTCCTGTATGAGTTCTAGCAATTTTGGGGTGGAGTCTTTTGAGTTTCCAACAGAGTTTATTTATTATGTCATCTGTGAAAGGTAAAAGTTTGACTTTGCTGATTTGGATGCCTTTTATTTCTTTTTGTTGTCTGATTGCTGAGACTACGACTTTCAGTACTATGTCAAACAACAGTGGTGAAAGTGGACTCCCTGTCACATTTCTGTGAAGATATTCATTTAAAATAAAACATATCAGAAAGGAGGTAGCTGAGGAGAGGGATGAAATATGTGAAGGGGATCAAGAGTACACCTATCTTGATGAGCACTGAGTAATGTATAGAATGGTTAAATCACTCGATATTACACCCAAAAGTAATACAACATTGTATGTTAACTATACTGGAATTAAAATAAAAACTTAATAAAAAATAATTTGATAAAATTAAGTAAGCTTCTTAGATCTTACAGGAGAGTTCACTAGACTGACCAGTTAAAAATAAATATGCATTATGTCAGCAATATTCTGTTAGAAATATAATGAATTAAGGTTCCATTCATGATAGCAACAACAACGAAATGAGATTCCTAGACATAAATGAAGTAAAAAATTGCTTGCTGCATAAGAAAACAATTGATGAAAGAATAGTTGGAATAGAATCAAGTTTCTGGATGGGTACACAGGATTTTGCAAGTTATCAATTCATCATTATTTAATTTATGAACCTTAATGAATCAAAAGATCCTAAAATGATTTTTTTTTTTTTGGAACTTGAGTAAACCATTTTAAGAGTTTATTTGGAAAAATAGACAAGAAAAGCCAACAAATCTTCTAAAAAGAAGAAGAAAGGTGAAATTACTTTAGTAAATATTTATACACCTTATAATTCTAGCATAATGAAAAGTGTCCTCTTAGATAAACATAAAAATGAAACAAAATAGAAAATCTCGAGCAGAAAATAGTATGTGTAAGAATTCAATATATGGTAAGAGCGGTGTTCAAATTGTTCAAATAAAGCAATTGTTTAATAATAGTACTGGGAGGCTTACCTAATTATTTGGGGAGAAAAATAAAGTCATAATCTCATCCCACACCATCTTCAGTATAAACTATGGGTTGATTGAAAGATTAAAATATAAAAAGGATAAGCAAAAGTATATCAATCTGTATACATGTAAGGACAGAATTTATGAAGGAAAAGATGTATATATCAGACACCATAAAATGAAAACATTATATATATTAAAAAAACAACATAACTGAAGTTCACAAGCACACAAACACTGGGAAGTTATGATTATAATATATGGCAAGAGATATTTTTGACATATAAATAGGTCTTACAAACATCAATACAACAACCATTGAGCATTATATTCTATTGAGTGTTTAATCACAGAAAAAATTCCAAGTGTACTGAGATTAAGTAAGCAAATGAGAAAATGCAACTATCCCAAACTTAGAAAAACATCCTTAAAATAATATATTCCAATTTATTAACTGACTTACCACAAGAAAGAGCTTATAGGTGATTTTAATTTCATTTTTGAGCTTCTCTGTGCTTCGTAAGTTTTCCACAATGAAAGTATTTATTTGGTAATCAGAAATATACTATACATGTTAGTTTTATAAATTATACTGGAGCAATGGAAATATAAATGCATTTTTTGCTTCCATCAATATATTCACATTTAAATATATTCAGGGAAAATGTAGTATCAGGAAGCATTAATAATTTATATATGGTGAGCCTGGAGAAGTATAAACATTTCACTTGGCTTCTATTTTTACTGTCTATTCTACTAATTGGCACAGGAGTTCTACCTGGGACCAATAGTCGACAAACTTTGAGCCATGGATCAATTAGCCCAAACTTTGATAGTTCTTCCGACAAGCTGATTTCTTGGTCTCTTATTTTCTCTTGAACACATGCTTCATTGAGTGTTGGCACATTCAGTACAGTTATTAAGAACTTGCTGAAGGGTATGTATGTAAAAGCAACTGGGGAACAGTTATTCTCAACGACTTCATCCATTCATTCCTCCTTGCCTTCAATTATTCATTCATCTCTATCCTATTCTTCCATTTTATAATTATTTATTAAGCATTTATTATATGCCACATGATGGGCTACGTACTTGGAGGGATTGAGAATATAAATGAAACACAATCTCTACCTCTTAAAGCTTTATGTCTCATAGGTATAATAAAACATATATGTGAATGGCTACAACACGAGTAAGAAGGAATGTTATATGATCAGTACATATAACAAGATTGATATGTCCTTGGAGGTACAAGTCTTTCTGCTTGGGGTAATTGGAGAAACTATTCTAATTGTATAAAATGCTATTTGAGTTGAGTCTTAAAGCACGGATAGGATTCTGACTGGTAGGTTGGAGAAGGAGTGCATTCCAGATGGAAGGGGTGGCTTGGTAGGTGGGACTGACTGACGCATGCCCAGGAGATGAAAAGCAGATGCTTGGTTAAAGGGAAGGATCTGAGATAATTTTGGAGAGTGAGGCAAGTGGCCAGATTGGGGAGCATTTTAAATTCCAGGTTAGATTGTGTGAGGCAGATTTGATCATCTCTGCAGTAACTCAAATAAGAAATTAGGGGCCATTGTCGTACTGAACACCTAACCACCCATTACATCAATAAATTGCCCAATTCCACACCCACTATATGTCAGACACCATGCTCAGCACTGGGCAATGCTCTAGAGATACAATGGCAAAGTTCAGACTTTGTCCTAAGTGAATTGAGCTTCAAAGGGTAGACATTGACTTAAAAAATAGTTGAAATGGAAGGTCTGTAGTTCTGAAATGAGGGTAGGGTATGAAGATGCACATGTAAATATCCATACAGACATGAAATTTAAGTCATGGGGTTAATAGGAGATCACCCTGGAAATAAATACAGAGAAAGAAGAGAGGATGGCCCAGAACTAGATTTGCTCAGTGAGCAAGAGGAAGAAAAATCATAAAGAGGTCGGAAAAGAATCAACAAGGAGAAGTAAGGCTGTGTAGTGTCAGATTGACAGAAGAGTTTAAAGGAAACTGGAGAGAGCACCAGTGGCAAATACTCCAAAAAGTTCAAGGGAACAAAGAAGGAATAAAAAATCCATTTGATATGCATTTGCAGAGGGGGGGAGGCACTTATTGTCATCCACTGAGAGCAGTCTCTATAGAGTAGAAGCTGCAGAAGCCACTTCAGAAGGGACAAAATGATGAATGCAGGGAAGTCGAAGAACCACGTGTCTGTAAAGCTGGTGGTGTTTCTTCTAAAATAACTTGTTAAAAATTATGGCTTTCCCATGATTTTGATTGGAATTCATTAAATGCTCCCAAAGCTATATCTATAACTTTGGCAGAGGGCATGTGTGAGGCTGCTTTGGGGACAAGGCCTTTGTGAAGCTTAGGAGCCCTTTGTGAAGATTGAGAGGGTCTTGGCACCATTAAATTGTTCCGAGCTCCTAAAAACACTGTCTCAAAGCCACACCCTTAATTTAATCTTTACCCAGAGGCGATTTCCTACTTTAAGGCTTCCCCTGGGAGAGACTGGGAATAAGAAAAATGGTTCACCCTTGAACAACACAGCTTTGAACTGTACAAGTTCACTTATATGTAGATTTTTTTTATAAATGCAGTATAATACGGTAAATGTATTTTCCCTTCCTTATGATTTTCTTAATAACATTTCCTTTTCTCTTATTTTATTGTAAGAACACAGTGTATAACACAGCACAACATACAAAATATGTGTTAATTGACTGTTTATGTGATTGGTAAGGTTTACAGTCATGGTTAGTTATTAGTGGTTAAGTTTTTGAGGATTTTTGACTGTGCAAGGGTCAGTGCCCCAATGCCTGGGTTGTTCAAGGGTCAACTGTAGTTTTATTTTACAAATTAGTTTTATTTTCAAGTCTGATTTTTTTCCATTACTGAGCTTAATACATGTCTTAATCTCTCTTTGAAAACCATTTACTTTTTTAGTTCATTTCTCTCTCCACGTATCTTATCATGTGTAGCTGAAACATGAACTGATACTTTCAACATTGTACCTAGAAATCTCCTTATCCACACTCAGAAGTTCATTAAATACATTTCCAGCTCCTAAATTGCTAGGGATGACAATTTTGCCAATGTTTCCACCATTACATAACTGGGGTCTTTTTGTCAGCCTTCCACAGAACTTTCCTGTGATCTTTCAGTCTTCACTGTTTATTTCTGCATCCTTCCTGCCTCGATCTGCCACCTAGTCCCCAAGCCAATGGCAATGTTTCAGGTTTTTGTATCACAGCGTCCCACCTCCAGGTACCAATTTCTCTTTCATTTCGCTTTTGCCGTATAACAAAACGCCACAAAACTTCGTGGTTTTAAACAATGATGATTGATTATTTCTCAATTCCATGGTTTGAGCACCAACTCTTCTGGTTTAGTCCGGGATTATTTATAAGGCTGATTCAGCTAGAGGGTTGACTCGGCTGCAAGGCTCAAGATGTCCTCATACACATGTGTAGACGCTGGCATTGGCTTCTGAGAAACTCTGGGAAATTCCACATGGTTTCTTATCCTCCAGTAGGCTGGACTGACTTCCTTACATGGCAGCCTCAATGCAGTGTTGCAGAGAGCAAACGCAGAATCTACAAGGCTTGAGTTCTAGGCTCTGGAACTTGCAAAACATCATGTCTGCCACATTCTTCTGGTCCAAGAAAGCCACAAGACGGCCTTTATTCAGGAGACTGAGAAAAAATCTCTGTATCAAAAAAAAAAAAATCTCTGTCTCTGGATGTGAGAAATGGCAAAGTCACATTGCAAAGGGATGGACATATTAGGAGAGGAGGACATTGTGACCATTAAGCAGTTGACCACATTTTTGAGAAGCAATTTTAAGTTTTTACAAAGTTCAACCTACCAAATTTCATTTCATGGTTAATGCTTTCTGTGTAATGTCTAAATGAACATTGCCTGTCTCAAAGTCAAAAGGATTTTTTTCTATGGATTTCACTTTTATATTTAGGTCTAGGAACTATCTTGAATTAATTTTTGTGTATTGTGGGAAGTAGAGATCAAAGTTCAATTTTTTTCATGTGGGTATTCAACTGATCCAACACAATTTGTTCAAAAGACTATCCTTTCTTTGTTGAATTAACCTGGAAACTTTGTCAGAAATCATTTGTCTATGCATCTGTGGACCTGTTTCTAGGACTCATATTCAGTTCTATTTATCTATCATCCTGCCAATAATGCCCTGTCTTAATTACTGTAGCTTTATGTAGGTCTTAAAATCAGGTGGTGTACATCTCCATTCTTTTTCAAAGATTTTTTGGGGCTCTTTTACATCTCTTACATTTCCATATAAATTTTAGATTCAAATTGCCCACTTCTATGTAAAAATACTGTTGTAACTTTACCAGAATTGTGCTAAATCTATAGATGAATTAGGAAAGAACTGAAATCAGAAAAAAATCAAATATTCCAATTCATAAAATTTAATCTTCCAATTTATAGTATGTCTCTCCATTCATTTAGGTTTCTTTTTGTTTTTCTTTGCAAATTTTTTTAGCTATCAATAAGGAGGTCTTGCACCCTCTTCATTAAATTCATTCCTAATATTTTTATTTTCTTCCATGCTATGGAAATGATTTTTAAATATTTCATTTCATCTCTTTTTTTTCCAACTTTTTAAGTTTTTACTTTCATTCCAGCTGGTTAACATGTAGTGTTACATTAGTTTCAGGTGTACAATACAGTGATTCAACAATTCCATACATCACCCAGTGTTCATCACAAGTACAGTCCTTCATCCTTATCACCTATCCCCCTGCCCAACTCCCCTCTGACCTGACCATCAAGTTTTTCTTTTGTTTTTGAGAAGGGGGTAGGGGCAGAGGGAGTGGAGAGAGAAAATCTTACACAATGTAGTTCTATTTTAAGGGCAGGGGGTGGGGGTGAGTGGGTGACCGGCACTGAGGGGGACACTTGACGGGATGAGCGCTGGGTGTTATTCTGTATGTTGGTAAATTGAACACCAATAAAAAATTAATTTATTTAAAAAAAAACTTTCTGATGAAACTCTGTACTGCTTTCCAGAGTGACTGCACCAGTTTACATTCCCACCAACAGTGCATGAGGGTTCCTTTTTCTCCACATCTTTGCCAACATCTGTTGTTTCTTGTGTTATTGGTTTCAGCCATTCTGCAAAGTATGAGGTAATATCTTATTGCAGTTTTGATTTGCATTTCCCTGATGGTAAGTGATGATGAATATCTTTTTATGTATGTGTTGGCAATCTGTATATCTTCTTTGGAGAAATGTCTGTTCATGTCTTCTGCCCATTTTTAAATGGATTATTTGTTTTTTGGGTGTCGAGTTGTATAAGTTCTTTATATATTTTAGATACTAACCCCTTATCAGCTATGTCATTTGCAAATATCTTCTCCCATTCTGTAGACAGCCTTTTAGTTTTGTTCATTATTTCCTTTGTTGTTCAGTAGCTTTTTATTTTGATGTAGAGCCAATAGCTTATTTTTGCTTTTGTTTCCCTTGCCTCAGGAGACCTATCTAGAACAAAATGCTACAGCTGATATCAAAGAAGTTACTGCCTGTGTTCTCTTCAAGGATTTTGATGATTTAAGGTCTCACATTTAAGTCTTCAATTTATTTTGAAGTTATTTTTGTGTATGATGTAAGAAAGTGGTCCAGCTTCATTCTTTTTGCATGTTGCTGTCCAATATGAAGACTCTTTTTCTCACTGGATATAATGTTTCTACTTTGCTGAAGATTAATTGACCATTTGGTTGTGGGTTTATGTCTAGGTTTTCTAGTCCATTCTATTGATCTATGTCTGTTTTTGTGCGAGTACCATCCTGTTTTGATTACTAGAGCTTTGTAATATAACTTGAAGTCTGGAACTGTGATATCTCCAGCTTTGCTCTTCTTTGTAAAGGTTGTTTCAGCTATTTGAGGTCTTTTCTGGTTCCATACAAATTTTAGGATTCTTTGTTCTAGTTCTATGAAAAATTCTGTTGGTATTTTGATAGAGATTGCATCAAATGTGTAGATTGCTTCGGATAGCATACACATTTTAACAATATTTGTTCTTCCAATCCATGAACTTGGAGGTCTTTCTATTTCTTTGTGTCATCTTCAATTTCTTTCATGACTGTTTTATAGTTTTCACCTCTTTGGTTTGATTTATTCCTAGGTATCTTATTATTTTGGGTACAGTTGTAAACGGGACTGTTTTCATAATTTCTCTATCAACTGCTTTATAATTCGTGTACAGAAATACCATGAATTGCTGTACATTGATTTTTGTATCCTGTGACTTTTTAAAAGTTATCAGTTCTAGCAGTTTTTTGGTAGAATATTTCAGGTTTTCTATATGTAGTATCATATCATCTGCAAATAGTGAAGGCTTTGCTTCTTCCTTACCAATTGGATGCCTTTCGTTTCTTTTTGTTGTGTGATTGCTGTGACTAGGACTTCCTGTACTGTGTTGAGTGAAAGTGGTAGGAGTGACCATCCTTTCCTGATCATAGAGAAAAACTGAGAGTTTTTCTCCACTAAGGATGATGTTAGCAGTGGCCATGTACGGCCTACATTATGCAGAGATATGTTCCCTCTAAATCTACTTTGCTGAGGGTTTTTTTTTTAATCATGAATGATATTGTATTTTATCAAATGCTTTTTCCGCATCTATTGAAATGACCATATGGTTCTTTTCCTTTCACTTATTGATGTGATGTATCACATTGATTAATTTGAAAATATTGAACCACACTTGCTACCCAGGAATAAATCCTACTTGATCATGGTGAATGATTTTTTAATGTACTGTTGAATTTTGTTCGCTAGTATTTTGTTGGGAATATTTGCATCTATGTTCCTCAGGGACATTGGCCCTGTAGTTCTCTCTTGTAGTAGTGTCTTTATCTGGTGTTGGTATCAGGGTAATGCTGACCTCATAGATTGAACTTGGAAGTTTTCCTTCCTTTTCTATTTTTTTTATTTTTTGGAATAGTTTGACATGAATAGGTGTTAACTCTTCTTTAATTGTTTGGTAGAATTTGCCTATGAGGCCATCTGGTCCTGGACTTTTGTTTGTCCGGAATTTTTTGATTACTGACTCAATCTGCTCAGATTTTCTATTTCTTCCTGCTTCAGTTTGGTAGTTTATGCATTTCTAGGAATTTATCCATTTCTTCTAGGTTGTCCAATTTGTTGGCATATAGTTTTTATAATATTCCCTTATGATTGTATTTCTGTGGTGTGGGTTGTTATTTCTCCTCTCATTCCTGATTTTATTTATTTGAGTCCTTTCACTTTTATTACTTAGCAAATCTTGGTAGAAGTTTACCAGTTTTATTGATTTTTTTTCCAAGAATGAGCTCCTGGTTTCATTGATGTGTTCTATTGTTTTGTTTTGTTTCTATGTTATTTATATATGCTCTAATTTTTATTATTTCTTTTTAAAAAATATTTTATTCATTTATTCATGAGATACACACAGAGAGAGAGAGAGAGAGGCAGACACACAGGCAGAGGGAGAAGCAGGCTCCATGCAGGGAGCCCGATATGGGACTCGATCCTGGTATCCCAGGATCACGCCCTGGGCCGAAGGCAGGCACTAAACTGCTGAGCCACCCAGAGATCCTAATTTTTATTATTTCTTTCCCTCCACTGGCTTTTGGTTTTGTTTGTTCTTCTTTTCTAGCTCCTTTATGTGTAAGGTTAGGTTGTTTTTTGTGATTTTTCTTGCTTCCTAAGCAAGAAAATTGCTATAAACTTCCTCTTAGAACTCCTTCTGCTTCACCCCAAAGGTTTGGACCATGTGTTTTCATTGTAACTTATGCATATAGCAGTATATATTAAGTTGATGGTCATTTAAGTTTGAACCCATTCTTTTCTCCTCTCCTTTCCATGTCTTACATATATGTTGTTATATCTTATATCTCTTCTTTTGTGAGTTCCTTGACTGGTTTTTCACATAAAAAATCATTTTTAATGCCTTTATGTTTCCTACCTCATCCTGTCACTTTTGGTATTTCAATTCCACTCAGAGAATCCCCTTTAATATTTCTTACAGGGTGAATTTAGTGGTCATGAACTCCCTTAGTTTTCAATTTCTGGGAAACTCCTTATCTCTCTTTCTATTCTGAATGATAGCCTTGCTAGATAGAATATTCTTGGCTGCAGATTGTTCCCATTCAGCATTTTGAGTATATCATATCACTTCCTTCTGGTTTGGAAATTTTCTGCTGAAAAATCCCCTGCTAGCCTTATGGGGTTTTCCCTCACATGTAACTGTTCTTTTGTCTTGCTGCTTTTAAAATTTTTTCTTAATTACTATATTTTGCTAATTTAATTATAATATGTCTTGGTGTTGGCCTGCTTTCATTGATTTTTATGGAATTCTCTGTGCCTCTTGGATCTGAATATCTGTTTCTTTCTCCAGATTAGAAAAGTTGTCAGCTATTATTTCTTCAAATAAATTTTCTGCCCCCTTTTCTCTCTCTCTTCTTCTGGCATTCCTATAAAGTGAATGTTATGTTTGATGGAGCCACAGAGTTCCCTAAGGTTATTCTCATTTTGCATAGTTCTTTTTTTCTTTCTTTTTTTCAGTTTACTTTCCAATATTCTATCTTCTACATTATTAATTCATTCCTCTGCTTCTTCCATCCCACTGTCCATTCAATCAAGCATGTTTCTAATTTCATTTATTAACCCCTTTATCTCTGCTATGTTATTCCTTATCTCTGTGTTAAGGGTCTTACTGATGTCATCAACTCTTTTCTCAAGTCAGTGAGTTTCCTTATGACCATTGCTTTAAATTCTCCATCAGACATGTAATTTATATCAGTTTCACTTAGATTTCCAGCTGTGGCCTTGTCCTATTCTTTCATTTGGGATAAATTTATCTGTATTCTCATTTTATCTAAGTCTCTGTGCCTGTTTCTCTGTGTTAGGAAAGTCAGCTATCTCATATTCTGGAGGTAATGACCTTATGATGAAGAGGATAGTGCCCTGCTGTGTAGTTGCCTCAGTTCCTTAGTGCCTGGCTTTTCCAGGAATTTCTCCAATGTATGCTGCATGTGCTTTGCTATTTTGTCATGGCCACTTTATCCTTCAGGCTAGTTGCTACAAAGGCTCTCTTTGCCTGTTGTGGGCAGTGTTTCGTCCCTGTCCTGAATGTGGAGCGTTTTAACTAGGTGTGCTCAGGTCTGTTTGTGAAATGAGACCTGTCACCACTACCACCAGAACCAAGGTTCCACAAAACTCATGTCAGGAGACATGGTGTGAGCAGAGGTTTGTGATGGTCTTCTAGAATAGGGGGCCCACTGCACTGGGACTGAGGCAAGTGTGATTACAAGGGTTGGTTCCACTGGAGCTTGGGGGACAGGGCTTAATGTAAGTAAATTAGGTAAGGATTGTCAGTGCTATGCTGTTTTGCCCAGGTGGCCCTGTGCTTATAGTGAGGAGAGGAGGAGGGAAATGGCACCAGTTAGTTCCTTTCTTCCCAGAAATATTGTGAATATTTTCTCTGGGATACACTCTGAGATTAGCAAATAACCTTCCCACTCTATGTCCCCAGGAGTTCCCCAGAGCACTGTTTCCGTGTTTTATGTTCCCAGGCTATTTGCCCTTTATTCCCTCCAAGAGCAGCCCCAATGCTCTCTGACTTCTCCCAGGGCTGAACACACTGACCTTTAAAACTCCAGGTGTTAAGCCCCACTGGTTGCGAAAATACAAAATTCAGCCCCTCTTACTTTTTGAGCCAATTGTTATGGGGATTCATTTTCCTCGTACACTGCCCTGAATGCTAGTTTGTATCTTGCCCCTTTCTGGGTTCATGACTCTCACCCCACCATTGTGGCCATGATCCATTTCTCTCCCAAATTATATCTCTGCATTTTCTACCTTCTTTAGTGTGGTCTCTTCTCTACCTTTAGTTGTGGAGTTTGTTCTACTAGACTTAAGGTCAATTTCTGAGTATTCAGGGTGGCTTGATAGTTATCTAGTTGTATTCATGGGAGGAAGGCAAGCATAGGGTCCTCCTAACTTCCTGCCACGTTACTACTCTCTAAAATATTTCAGTTTCTAATTGTTGTTGCCAGAAAATGAAAAAAACAATAGCCATCTTTTATATCTTGAGAAAGTGCTAACTTCACTTATTAATTGTATTCATTTTCATGTGGCTGTCTTAGCACTTTCTACACAAGTGCAGGGTTTTTTCAACATAAACAAATAAATAACAGTTTATCTCTTCTGTTCTTATGTACATGCTATTTATTTCTATTTGTCATCTTAATGCATTGGCTAGGAACTCAAGAACAATGTTGAGTAGAAATAATGAAATCATATACCCTAGCTATGTTTTCAAGCTGAGGGGGAAAATCTTTAATACAACATCAAGTATCGTGATAGCTATCAGCTTTTCATAGACTTCATAGATGACCTTAGATGACTGAGGTTGAGGAAATTTCTTACCTTCTCTAGTTTTCTGAGAGTATTTATTATGAATGAGTACTTTTCTGTATCAATTGAGATTATTACATATTTTTCTCTATATTCTGCTACTGTGGCAAATGAATTTTTTACAAAGCTGAACCAGTGTAATACCTTGTGAGATAATTACCACTATGTCATATTGCCTGATCATTTTTATATATTGTTGGCTTTGATTTGCTAACATTATTTTAAGGATTTGTCCATCTACGTTCATGGGACACATTGGTCTGTAATTTTCTTTCTTATATTTTGTTTGAGTTTGGTACTAGAATAATCCCAGATTCAACAAATGATTTGGGAATTATCCTCTCCTCTATTTTTGGAAAGAGACTGCATAAGATTGATATTATTTTTTCTCAACTATTAATAGGATCTACCAGTCAAACCATCTGTCCCTGTAGCTTTCTTTGTGAGAAATTCTAGTTCTAAGGCATTTTTCAGTTTCATCTATGTCATCACAATTATTTTAAGTCATCATAATTTTTGACAAACTGTTATACATAGTATCCTTTTATTATTTTTCTGACATCTACAGGACCTATAAAGCTATCCTATCTTATTCCTGATATTTTTCTTTTTTTTTTTTTTCTCCATCAGCCTAACTAAAAGTTTATCAATTTTATCAGTCTTTTGAAAAAACAGTTTTGGGCTTTATTTACTCTATAGCATTTGCCTATTTTATTGAATATTTGCTCTCATCTTAATTATATTTTTACTTATTTGGAATGTAATTTGTTCTTTTTTATCTAATTACTTATAGTGGAAGCTTAAGCAAACGATTTTATCTCATTCTTCATTTCTAATATGTCATTCAAGCCATGTATCCCCCTTCTAGAACTGTTTTAGTTGCATTCCACACATGTTGATATAAGTATTTATCATTATTCAGTTCAAAATGTCTTCTAATTTATTATTTCTTTTGTAATAGTTCATAAGAAGTGTGTTGCATTTTCATGTTTTGATGAATTTTTTAGAGTTTATTGTGGATTTCTAGTTTAATGTTGTTATGTTCTGGAAACATACTTTGAATTATTTTAACTCACTAAAATGTACTAGAAGTTTTATAGTCCTGCATGTGTTCTACTATTGAGAGTCCCATGTGCACTTGAAAAGAGTATGTGTTCTGTGGTTATTGGATGTAGTGACCTATAAATATTAATTAGACCAAGGTGATTGATAATGTTCAAATTTCCTATACACACACTGATTTTTTTCTCACTTGTTCTGGCAATTATGGAAAAAGGGCTATTAAAATATTTAACTATCTTGCGTGTTTATATTTAATAATTGTAAAATTATCTATTTTTTCCTTTACTTCTGTCAATTTTTATTTTATATGTTTTGAGACTTTGTTATTAAGTGTAGACATACTAGAATTGTTATGTATTTTTCTCTTCTGTGATAAGAATTTTAAAAATTGATTGAGCTAATAACATAACAAAGTATAAAGGTAAACATGTTTTGTTACTTTTAAAACATATTATAAAGAGTAACATGCTATTAAATGAATGAAACTATTTTAAATACCATTCATAGTATAACAGATAAGGAGATGAATGAAAAAAATGAATAAAAGAATAAACATGCTGGGATCCCTGGGTGGCGCAGCGGTTTGGCGCCTGCCTTTGGCCCAGGGCGCGATCCTGGAGACTCGGGATTGAATCCCACATCAGGCTCCCGGTGCATGGAGCCTGCTTCTCCCTCTGCCTGTGTCTCTGCCTCTCTCTCTCTCACTGCGTGCCTATCATAAATAAATAAAATTTAAAAAAATTAAAAAAAAAAGAATAAACATGCAACATGCCTCTATAGATAAACTTTTGACTATAAATGAGCCTTGACTAATTTAATCCAACACATTCCACAACTAAAGCAGAAAAAAAGGGGGGGGGGGGCTAACCCAGTAGGAGTGTGATACAGTATATTACTCAATGAAAATCATTTCAAAAGCTTCCAAGTGACCTTTTCTCTTCTGTCTTTTAATGGCTTTATTTATTTATTTTTATTAATGGCTTTATTGAGATATCATTTATCTACCATGTAATTCTCACATTTAAAATATACAATTAAATTTTAGTATACCCACATAGTTGTACCAGGATTATGTCTTTTCTTTTTAACACAATTATTCTTTTTATCTCTAGTAATACTCGTTTCTTTAATCTACTTCTTGATAGTCATAGAGCCAAACCACTTTTCTTAATCTTAGTATTTACATGGTATATCTTTTCTTAGCCTTTACTTTCAAACTCTGTCTAATTTACTTGTTTATTTATTTTAAGATTTTATTTATTTGGGAAAGTGAGTGCACAAGTGGGCAGAGGAGCAGAGGGAGAGGGAGAAACAGACTCCCCACTGAGCAGGGGTAGACCCTTAACCTACTGAGCCACCCAGGCACCCCATCAGCCTGTATCTTTATATTTAAAATGCCTCTTATGTAAACATATATAGTTGGGTCTTACTTTTTTTACTTTTTTAACCAGTCTACAAAAACCAGTCTATTTTCCTTTTAATTGGAGTGTTCATTTAATGTATTTATCAATATAATTAGGCTTATGTCTACATTTGCTCTAAGTTGCTTTGTATGTCCCTTCTGTTCTTCGTTTCTTTTCTCGTCCTTTCCTGTATTCTTTTGGATTACTCAGTTATGTTTTGGTATTCCATTCTATCTCTTCTACTGGCCTGTAAACTATATTTCTTTTATTTTTTAATAGGGGTTGTCTTAGAGGTTATAATATGCATTCTTAACTTGTCACAGTCTACTTTGAATTAATGCCATTCCATTTCCCTTATAATTATATTGTAAAATTTAATATATTTTAAATATACATTCTCATCATTTTTGATAGTTTTAATATATTTTTCCCTTTTCATATGTTGTAAACCCCATATTATTATATTTCATTTAAATAGCAAACTGTATTTTTAAAGAACTTTAAAAGGAAAAAATTGTCTTGTATATTCAACCATATATTTACCATTTCTAGTGAACTCCATAACTTTCTCTCAAATTTTTAATTGGTATAATATTCAAATTTTATGCAAAATATTCAAGTTTTCAATTAGTGTGATTCCACTGCAGCCTGCAACTTATCCCTTAGTATTCTTTTATTGTAGGTCTTAGGACTCTAAAGATTTCATTCCACTGTCTTCCATGAGAATTCAACTGTGTTTGTTCCCTATACATAATGCATGTTTTTTCTCTGGGATTTTCTTTGCATTTATTCTGCTTGGGGCGGGAGGGGGGCGGTCACTAAAATTCCAGAATTTGTGTATTATAATTTTTTATTGAAATGTGAAAATTTGGAGCTAATAATCTTTGGTTACCTTCCTGCCCTAGTCTCTTATTCCTCTCATGAGACTCCAAATACATGTATGTTTGTTATTCGATTTTATCTTATGATGATTGAGGCTCCATTCTTTTTGTATTTTATCCTTTTTTTCTCTATGTCCTTTAGTTTGGATGATTTTCATTCATTTTTCCTCTAGTTCATTGTTGCTTTCTTCTATTTTGTCCAATCTAATATTAGCCTCATGCAGTAAAATGGTCATTTCAATTGCTTTTTAATCTTTTTAAAGATTTTTTATTTTTAAGTTATCTCTACACACAACATGGAGCTCAAACTCACAACCCCAAGAGCAAGAGTTGCATGCTCTACTGACTGAGCTGGCCAGGTGCCCCTAAAATGTTCACTTCAAATTATTTATCAATTCCAGAATTTTTACTTAGCCCTTTTTTACTGTTTATGAAACTTTTCATATGTTCCTCTATCTCTTCATCCATTTACTCTAATTTTTCCTGTGGGTTGTTTAACATTCCTTTAATGTTAAAGAAAACGTTTTTTTCCTATTTTAAATCCTTTAAAATACAACTTATTTTTTAAAGGAACACTTATCGACAATATCTTTTTGGGTTTATAAACTCTGGAGGAAAAAATGTATAACATACTTAAACTCTTAACATATTTAAAATGTTTAATAGCTATTGTAAGGAAATTGTCTGTTAATTCTAACATCTGGCTTATTAGGTTTGTTACTGTTCACTCATTGTTTCTTAATCTGTGCATTTCCCCGCTTTATTTCCTGTCTCTTAACTTGTTATTGTATATTGGACATTGGGTTTCAAAGAACACTAGAGACTGAAGAAAGAAAAAAGTGGGTATCTGGAACTTGGGGAAGGAGTTAATCAACATAACCAATGAAGAGTTGAACTGTTTGGGGACAGAGTTGTAGATTTCATTCCCCTAGCAAGATAGGCATTGGGATTTGGGCATAAGGGATCTTTGCTTTTCAGCACAGCCTCTAATTCATTTCTTGTGTTGGAGCTGTCAGAAATTGAATTGATTGTGTTTGATCTTAGTGTTTGCAGAGGCCTTCAAACACTTTGTTTTTTTGTTGTTTTTGTTTTGTGTGTGTTTGTGTTTTTTAATAATAAATTTATTTTTTATTGGTGTTCAATTTGCCAACATACAGAATAACACCCAGTGCTCACCCCATCGAGTGCCCCTCTCAGTGCTCCCCACCCAGTCACCCCCACCCCCCGCCCTCCTCCCCTTCCACCACCCTAGTTCATTTCCCAGAGTTAGGAGTCTTCCATGTTCTGTCGCCCTTTCTGATATTTCCTACCCATTTCTTCTCCCTTCCCCTCTATTCCCTTTCACTATTATTTATATTCCCCAAATGAATGAGACCATATAATGTTTGTCCTTCTCCGATTGACTTATTTCACTCAGCATAATACTCTTCAGGTCCATCCACATTGAAGCAAATGGTGGGTATTTGTCATTTCTAATGGCTGAGTAATATTCCATTGTATACATACACTTTGAAGGTAAGTTTAGGCTTCTTTCTCTGGGAAGGCCCAGGGACCAAACCCTGAACACTGGCTATCCCTCAAAACTGAGGGATAGTGAGACCAGAAGATCATAAGACTTTAAAACCACCAAGCTTTGTGACCCCAAGTTCAAAGCAGCAAGATTGTGAGATCATGAAACTTGAAGGCAGTGATCTGAAACCATATGGCTTTGAGAGTCCAAGATTTTTGAATACATGAGACTGCTAGATCTTGAGAGTTCTTTCTCTTAGAGTGGGCTATATCAGCTTATGAGCTTGCTTCTCCTCTTGCCTGTGTTTATTCAGCAAAATTAGTGAATGCTTAGTGAACCATTATTTCTGCATTCAGAGTTCCCCCAGTTTCAAATCTGATGATATCAATCTCAGTCTGCCAAAGTTTGGTAGGTTTCTCCTTGCCCAAGTAAGTCTTCTTTGACAGCCTCACTCCCCTGCCTATGCTACCCCAATCTCAGCAACTGAACCCAGGTATGGAACATTCTCTGGCCCTTGCTGTCCTTTGAAGAGCTCATTTCTCTAACGTTTAGTTCTTTCAGATTTCTTTGTGTCCACAGAAAGATAATCATTATTATCTTTAATGATAATAAGTAAAACTATGATTTTTGTTTTGTTTGGTTTCTTACTGTTTTGGAAGGAATGAAGGATTTTCACATGTTTCTGCATGCCAACCAGAACAGAACCCTGAACATTCTTTTTTATGTTTTTATTTGTGGCTGCACAATTTACTCCCTGGTGTATAGATTTTTTTTTTCAAATTTAGAAAGGCCTAGAGAGCCAAATTTTGTGAAAAGGATAAAATACTATGCTAGGTAATATGGTGTGGAGATACATGTATAATAATATTAATATATATTAATTAACATGTAATTAATTAGAGATTTTATTTATTCATTTGAGAGAGAGCATAAGAGACAGAGAGAGCAGGATCTGGGGTGGGAGGTGCAGAGGGAAAGGGGGAAGCAGTGTCATGGTTGAGCAGAGAACTGGATGTGGGGCTCAATCTCAGGACCCTGGGATCATGACCTGAGCCGAAGGCAGATGCTTAACTGACTGAACCACCCAGGTAACCCAATAGTTTAAAATTTCTTTTCTGAAGTACCTTAACACTGTTTATTTTTCTTCCTTCTTTTTTTTAAGATTTTATTTATTTATTCATGAGAGACATAGAGAGAGAGGCAGAGACACAGAGGGAGTAGCAGGCTTCATGCAGGAAGACTGATATGGGACTTGATTCTGGGACTCCAGCATCATGCCCAGAGCCAAAGGCAGACACTCAACCACTGAGCCACCCAGGCATCCCTATTTCTCTTCTTTCAAAACAATTTAGCTGCTTAGAAGTAGCAGTAGAAATTAGTTCTTGAGGCAGCTCCCAGAAAGAAGTAATTCCTAAGAAGTATTGAGCAAAGAAGCACTATTGAAGCAAGCACTTGGTTTCTTAAGGAAAGTGCACCAAAGCCCCAAGCCAACAGCACTGTGTATGCTCTGTTGCATTTGCTTTTTTAAAAAGCCTAAGTGCTTTATAGTAAGTTCTTATAATGGCACAGTCAAATTTCACAAAAAGGAGAATTCTGAAGGAGGCAATATGAATTGATAGGCATGAGATGCCCCTGAAAGTGAAATGAGAGGTGAAAGCATTTCTTTATTCTAATTTAAAGGTGGGTATCTGGGAACAAATCTGAGCAGTGTTCCTTTGGGTCGCCCCTACTACAGTGGCTATCAAAAGGCAGGTACAAGAACAAGACAATAGGATAAATGTAGGTGGGAAAGCAGAACCAAAAAGGTAAAGAAAGTGTGAGCTAAGATCAGAAAGAGTAAATAGCATAAGATACTAAGTTCAGACTACAGCAACTGGGAGAACCAGATTCTAAAATCCAACCCAAGATCTGAATCACTAAAAAAAAAAAACATAGAAACAATATTTATACTAAGGATCTTGTCCAACTTTCCCTTTGCTTCCACTCACCCTACACATAGAACTTTGTGGACTCAACATCCCACCTTATGCTAAACTATTAGCAATTGATTTTTCAGCTATCTTGATGCTGGAGAATGGAACTAGAGTGGAGGTAGAGAAAGGAAGACTAGTATATACTGAGCAACAACTAAATACTATGCACTGGAAAGGCAATTCCTATTTGAAAATTACACCTGAGGCTTGGCTATTTTGGTTGGTCTTCCTTTTGTGTTTCTATACCTTAGCAGAAAGAGTAGAAGAAATGAAAGAAATTAGAAGTGCTTTTAAAATATTGGAGAAGATTGGGAGGAAAAGAGGCAGGGGGAAGGACCCTACATTTTTTTCAAGACCCCAACTATTTAGGAGCACCTTGGTGGCACAGTTAAGCATCTGACTGTTGGTTTTGGCTCAAGTCATGATCTCAGAGTGATGACATAGAGCCCAGAGCTGAGCCCTGCCTGGGGCTCTGTGCTCAGTAAGGAGTCAGCATGAGATTCTCTCTCCCTCTCCCTCTGTCATTCCTGCTTATGCTCTCTCTCTCTCTCTCAAATAAGATAAATAAATCTTTAATTTTAAAAAAGGACATTAATTGTTTATAAAATTTTGAAATTTAAAATTTAGTTTCTTTCAGATTTATCAAGCAGTCCATCAGGAAAATGATATTTTGAGTTTCCAAATTCTCACTGAAGGTCTTCTATGGAGCTCAAGGTAGGCATTCTTTGTCCTATGAGCTTTCCTATCATAGCCCTTATTTCTTTTGTACTGGAATTTGAAGTGGTTACAGAAAATCCAGGGAAAGGAACCCGTTTTTAATATCCAAACCACCAAGTCTAAATCTGGGTTTGTGAGCCCCTGAGGCTTCATAAAAGGGGAGGATAACATCAGTTTAGGCCTTACCTGAAGCCTGGAGACATTTAAATTCTGATTTATGATCTAGGCTGGACTAGTATAAGCTATCACGAAGTTTCATGTTCCATTGTTTTGTTTTGTTTTTTAATGTAAAGTAAAAGTAAAAGGACTGAACTTACTCAATTTCTTCCTGGTTGGTTAATAGAATTGATTACTGAGAGGTCAAAGGAATAGACCAGAACACCTATGTTTCCTTCTCATATTTGCCATCGATTGACCAAATGATCACAGCCAGGTTTCTTTTATTCTCTGGGAGTCTACATCCAGCCCCAGTCTGAAGGAGATTACCCTTGACTCTGCATCTAGAGAGTCCCATTCTGACCCTCTTCCTGAGGAGTCTATGGGGCCAAGAGAACATGCCCACCTGGAAGCTGTGCCTAACCTTTACACTTCTCTCCATAGGACCCTTGGTTTCCTTTCCCATTTGGATCCTAGACCACTTTCATGGTTTGCATAGGCCTCTTGTCCAAGACTGCCCTCCCAAGTATTGACTGGACCACCAGTGTGCTTACTGTTTTCCCAACTATTGACCAAGGGAGACTGTCTGTAAAGCATGTTAATAGAACTTGTTTGTGTGTCTCTAGTGTGTCAGTGTGTCTACATGCATGCCAGTTGAGGTCTCAAAGATCTGACAGATGCAACTGAAAGTAAGAGTATAAGAGAGACAAGCTGAGCGCTGAGAACCTGGGATGTCAAAGAATCCCAGAATTTAAACGTATTTTGGTCTCCCAGGTCTTGAAAGTATGTTTGTTAAGGAGGTATGAGACAAGAAACTATTTTATTTAACATTTTTAAAGCTTGAGTTATGAATTCTAAATATTTAAACACATACATATGGGCCACCAGGTATATTCTTGTCTTGGGACTCACAAATGTTAAGGGTGGGGGCTGTCTCCAGAACATTTCCTTTTCCTTGATTATAAAGATGCTGAGTATAACCAACATTAGGTGTTTAAAGGTCTTTGGAAACTTCAGGAACCTCAAATTATTTTTATTTCTCTCCTTTCAAGTTTCAAGTGGTTGTAGATAGCATTCTAGAATTGTCCAGGTTAGTAACCAAGTCACTTATTACAAAAAGTTACAAAATTTATAGCAAATAGTAAAATCTCAAGTAGAGATTGGTTGGTTTTGAACTTGAACTAATATTTTTAGTGGTTTATTTTTATTGGTTTTGAACTAATATTTTCAGAAAACCAATACAATTCTAGCTGTTATTAATATTTCATATCCATTTACATGTTTCTTTGTCCAACCTGCCAGAAGATCACAAATAATTTTTGTTTTCACTTACACAGCAAAAGTCAGTTGAATTTCCATCATGAGGCACATTATGCCATATGCTATGGATATAGACAGTTCACTAAGAGACTGTGATAAGAGCTATTATAGAAGTGCATCTATGGTGTTACAGAAGAGGAACATTAAAGGGCTTAGTTAAAAATAGCTAAGAAGAAACTCACTGAATCTCAGGACTGGAGAACATAAAGACCATCTAGTTTATGGCCCAGCACCAGCACAATAAATTGAAATAGACCCCAGGACATCACCATGAGATTTAAGAATACTTGGGAAAGGGACGATCTTATAAGTTTTTCCAAAGAAAATTGTACCCGTTTGGGTATACAAAGGATTAAAACAGCACCAGACATTTTAACAGTAATAATAGAGTGATACCATCAAAATTATAAGGAAAAATTATTTTCAACTTAATTTCCAAACCTAGTCAAACAATTAAGTTAGTCTAAGGGTAAACTAAATATGTTTTTGGATGTAAATTCTCAAAATACTCATATTTGCAGGAAACTCCAGGAGGAAGTATTCCATTTTTAAAACAAGGGAATAAACTAATAAAGATTCCACACAATAAAATCCAATATCAGAGAAGTAAAATAAATCCCCAGAGTGATGACAAAGAGTAATCCCAGGATGGAATCAGGCAGCAGACTTAGCAACCAACAAGCCCAGAATGAAAGATCTGAAGGCTCCTTCAGTGATATCTCCAAAAAGAAAAAAATGGTAAAAATCTTAATGCATTGAGACATATCAAGAGAGAACTGGAAGCTGAATTAATAAGACCATAGAAAATGTAGCAGATAAAGAAAACAAGCCAATTATCAAATCTGGGAGAAATAAATACTTATGCAAGAAAGGAAGAAAAAGATAGTACACTATGTGGCTCAGCTGTGAATAGCATTTATGTACTCAGGTTAATTTAAGCACTGGTGACAGATCTAACTAAAGTGATATTATGATGTATTTATATTGGGAGAATGGAAATATGAATACTATGCATGTGTTTGCTAGTAGTAGAGTGATGAGGATGTAAATTGGCTATATTCTCATTTTCCATAGTTGGTAGGTCAATATAATGCCTAGAACTGAAGAATCAAGAAATGGTACTATATGCAGATTATTTAGATACACAGAAGTTTAATACTTTAAGAATACAACCTTAGAGTTAAAAATAGTTGCCTATGGAGAACAGGACACCAGTGACTCTGAGGGGAAGGGGCATGGAACTACATGTTACATAATGAACTCAGTAAAGGTAATTGACCCTTTAAATTATGAGCATGGCTTTTTCGCAGCGGGTTTGCTGCCAGAACACAGGTGTCGTGAAAACCACCCTAAACCTAAACCAAAATGGGAAAGGAAAAGACTCACATCAACATCGCCGTCATTGGACATGTAGATTCGGGCAAGTCTACCACTACTGGCCATCTGATCTACAAATGTGGTGGGATCGACAAAAGAACGATCGAAAAATTTAAGAAGGAGGCTGCTGAGATGGGAAAAGGCTCCTTCAAGTATGCCTGGGTCTTGGATAAACTGAAAGCTGAACGTGAATGTGGTATCACCATTGATATCTCCCTGTGGAAATTCGAGACCAGCAAGTATTATGTGACCATCATTGATGCCCCAGGACACAGAGACTTTATCAAAAACATGATTACAGGCACATCTCAGGCTGACTTTGCTGTCCTGATTGTTGCTGCTGGTGTTGGTGAATTTGAAGCAGGTATCTCCAAGAATGGGCAGACCCGTGAGCATGCCCTTCTGGCTTACACACTGGGTGTAAAACAACTAATTGTTGGTGTTAACAAAATGGATTCCACTGAACCACCCTACAGCCAGAAGACATACGAGGAAATCGCTAAGGAAGTCAGCACCTACATTAAGAAAATTGGCTACATCCCCAACACAGTAGCATTTGTGCCAATTTCTGGTTGGAATGGTGACAACATGCTGGAGCCAAGTGCTAACATGCCTTGGTTCAAGGGATGGAAAGTCACCCGTAAAGATGGGAATGCCAGCGGAACCACACTGCTTGAAGCCCTGGATTGCATTCTGCCACCAACTCGTCCAACTGATAAGCCTTTCCATCTGCCTCTCCAAGACGTCTACAAAATTGGTGGTATTGGTACTGTACCAGTGGGTCGAGTGGAGACTGGTGTTCTTAAGCCTGGCATGGTGGTCACCTTTGCTCCAGTCAATGTTACAACTGAAGTCAAGTCTGTTGAAATGCACCATGAAGCTTTGAGTGAGGCTCTTCCTGGGGACAATGTGGGCTTCAATGTCAAGAACATATCTGTCAAAGATGTTTATCGTGACAACGTGGCTGGTGACAGCAAAAATGACCCACCAATGGAAGCAGCTGGCTTCACAGCTCAGGTGATTATCCTGAACCATCCAGGCCAAATCAGTGCTGGATATGCACCTGTGCTGGATTGTCACACAGCTCACATTGCTTGCAAGTTTGCTGAGCTGAAGGAAAAGATAGATCGTCGTACTGGAAAGAAGCTGGAAGATGGTCCCAAGTTCTTGAAATCTGGGGATGCTGCCATTGTTGATATGGTTCCTGGCAAACCTATGTGTGTTGAGAGCTTCTCTGACTATCCTCCTCTGGGCCGTTTTGCTGTTCGTGACATGAGACAGACGGTTGCTGTGGGTGTCATCAAAGCAGTGGACAAGAAGGCAGCTGGAGCTGGCAAAGTCACCAAGTCTGCCCAGAAAGCTCAGAAGGCTAAATGAATATTATCCCTAATACTTGCCACCCCAGTCTTAATCAGTGGTGGAAGAACGGTCTCAGAACTGTTTGTGTCAATTGGCCATTTAAGTTTAATAGTAAAAGACTGGTTAATGATAACAATGCATCGTAAAACCTTCAGAAGGAAAGGAGAATGTTTAGTGGACCACTTTTTTTTTTTTTTGTGCGTGTGTGGCAGTTTTAAGTTTTTAAAATCAGTACTTTTTAATGGAAACAACTTGACCAAAATCTGTCACAGAATTTTGAGACCCACTAAAACATAAGTTTAATGGGAAAAAAAATTATGAGCATGCATAATCTTGATAAAAACAGAAACTACATTTATTTTTTTTCAGAGATTTTATTTATTTTGAGGGGAGAGAGGGAGAGGGAGAGAGAGAATCCCAGGTAGACTCCACAGTGAACTTGGAGCCCAATGCAGAGCTCAATCTCACAACCGTGAGACCATGACACAAGCCAAAAATCAAGAGTTGGATGCCTAACCAACTGAGCCACTGAGGTGCCCCTACATTCATTTTTTAAATATGAATTTTAAAAGCTCTTTGTTAGGGAAAAAATAATGAATGGGCTGTACTATATGACAGTCAAAATATTTCAGTGGATTTTATAGTGTAAAAAGTACTTCCATATAGACAGCCTAAGAAATTTCTGTGTTGTAGGTTATTATTGTCCTCATACCATAGCTGAGGAAATTCAGGTGTAAGGGTGTGAAATGCCTTACCTAAGTCCACATGGCAAGGATGTGGCCAGTGAGACTCAGTGCAGGTCTTCTAACTCAATGTGTTTCCGTAAAATCACTGCCTTCTAAAGCAGCTCTCTGAAATCTTTTGTAATTGCAAGGATGCATTTTTCCTAGGATGTTGGTGGAAGTACAAGTATTTGGCATCGTTGTTTGGGGAAGGACTTTTAGAGAATCTAGCTCAACCCTCTCATTGTACGTATGAGAAATGTGAAGTTTGCAAAAGATTTCTCAAGGACACCAAGATGTTCCGTGTACAAGAGAAGAATTTGATCAATGGGAAAGCCTAACTTACATTTCCTTGAGTTGCTTAGATCCAGAAGTCTTTGCACCATTCTAACAGTGTAGGGCTTATTTTTATTTTATAGGTGAGGAAACTAAGGCATGTAGGAGCAAAGTGCATAGTCTGAATTTACAAATAAATGAGATTTTCCTTGACTAATTATTTTCAGTCCACAACCTTGAGGTAGAATCCTCAAGGGCTATACAATGTCAAGGGAGTTACATTTTATATAAGTCTGGCACCTTTGTATCACTTTGTCCCTTGGGCATGGTTGCAATGGAGTTCTTCCATGGTAACCAATCCAATTCAATTTCTGGAATGAACAAGCCCAATGACAGGAAATCCTTACCACATTTTACAGTTTCTCTCATTGTTGAAGTGACTTCATAGGTTGTTATTTCTCAAGGCTTTGCAGCCTAGTGACCTGACAACTTTCTACTCTTTTTGTTTGTTTTACCATGTAAAACAATCCAAGTAAACCCCATACATGGCAAGAACTGATGAAATTTTATTTTGCTGGCAGTGCACACAACTTTCCAAACAAGTAAGTTTCTTTTTCAGGTCAATTAAACTTGTGTTCAATAAAATCACACGGGAGACAAGAGGGCTAGAAATGTCAGTTATTGATTACATCTTGGTTACACCTGGAGAGAGGCTCCCCTGACTGAACTTGATTAAAAATCATTTCCAAATCTAAATTTTCACAACATCACATCATTTTACATTATCCTCATCCATGTATCCTCCTAAACCCCACCCTTCTGAGTTTATAGACTGAGGGGTCTGTTGAAGATGGTCCAGTCATGTATGCTTCTCAAACTGTATGTCAATTAGTTGAAAGATATCCTGACCCTGGGATGAGCCAAGGCACCATTGGGAAAAGTGATGAATGCTTTCCTTGTCAAGGTAAATAGAAAAGTAGGGGAAAGAACTGTAATACTTCATTTGTTAACATCATCATGGAATGAGCTTCTCAATGTAAGTACATTTTCCAGGGCTCAAAACCTAGCTATATTTCAAAGCCTTCCTTTTTAATCATAAAATAGAGATGATAATGTTTGTCTGGCTTATTGTTGTGATCATTGTATGAGCAAAAGCATTTTAAGCCCCTACCTATAATTCCTGTCACATCGTAACTACGTTTTGAATGTTGGTTCAATTCCTCCCAAAAGTTTCAAAACTCTAAAAGAAAAAAAAGATATCTTTTACTTCCCTGACTTGTCAGTAAATATGTGGTATTGCCACCTCAGCCATAAACTGCTCTCATTTGCTAGTAAGATGATATCATATAACCAATGGTAGGACTTTCTAGTCACTTATCTAGATAAATTCAATAAAATATAGTCAGACACCAAAAATGGACAAAAATGAAATTATCACACCTCAAGATTGTTTATGCTTTCCTAAAAAATATATGAAAATAAGAATTTAAAAAAAAATTATCAAAGATTTAGTTATATTATGAACTAAATAATGTCCATGTTTGTACAAGGGTCTATTCTGTCGCCAAATGGTACAAAATGTCAAACATGGAAAGAGAGGACCCAAGTTCAAATCTGACTCTTCTCCTCATTACTTGTTTAAACTTGAGGAGATCTCTCCATTTTGAGCTTAGTTTTATTACTTGTAAGATATATATTGCCTTCCCTAAAGGCAAGCACCTTGTTCATACTAAGTCAACAAATGATAGCATTTATATTTATCAAAAATGATGTAATTAATCATCATAAAACAGGTGGGATTCTTATGTTTCTCATCAAAATTTAAAAAGTTATACCAAGTATAAAAACAATTCAATTGTTTCTGTCTCTCAAGAGCAGATGCTTCTTTAAATTGATTTATACTAATGAAAATGAGATAAATTCCACTGATACATTCTTTCAACAGGTCCCATTATTTACTTGTATCAATCATCTATGATTATCAAGTTCACACTATTGGATAGACCTATAGTAAAAATATAAGGACCACTAACATTTATTACCTATTCTATACAAGGCATTGTGCTAATTGCTTCTGCGTGCCTCAATTATGTCATTTGTACCTACTAAAAACAATATGAGGGAAGAACTAGACTGTCCATTTTTTGTTATCATCTAAGGAAATGAAAATTTGCTGAGGTTAAATGCATTGCCAATGGTAAGTGACAGAGCTTGGATTAAAATTAGGGCATGTCAGATTTCAAAGCCTACATCCTCCAGTTCATCAGAGATGGAAGTATTCCTTTGGAATTATAAAGGATGGGAAACATTCTGCATTTTCAGGGCATGTCTTTTTCGCAATCCTCTGAGAAGCAAAGAGTCTTTGTTTGTATTCTGGTGAGAGTACTATTTCTCCTATTTTATTGGTTCCTTCTTCTTTGGCATTTTCCAAATCCTTGAAAAAAATGAATGAGTTTTTTTTTTTTCAGTTAACTGTGAAAAATGAGTTCATCAAGATACTCAAGTGGGATGTTCTGCATCTCTTTTCTTTTTCATACTATCTGAAATTATCATAGTGCTTGCTTCGGCAGCACATATACTATCTGAAATTATCACTTCAGTAAACTGTGGGTTTTCTCTTTCTCTTTTCTTTCTTTTTATTCAAATGGTACCCTGGGGCTAAAAGTTGTACACACTTGTTAAGAGAGAAAATCAAAAGTAATATCTTCATGAAAACATATTTCTGTTGATCAGAAAGAGAAAATGCATGCTGCCTTCCTGAGATGTCAAAACAAGCAATGTATTGAGCCAAAGTAAAGCCTTGAAACCAGTGTAATACTTAGTGGGGGTTTCATTTTGTAAAAACAAACAAAACAAAAACAACAACAAAAAGAACACATCTTGTAAAGTTCAGACATGCCCAACAGCGTGTGACTTCATCCAGAAGGTAAAAGAGAAGGAACATTTGTGGAGAGTATGTGCAACAGTCTTATACTCTTTCAGATAGTATGGTCTTCCTAGAATCTTACAGCATTGGGAACTTTGTTCTCATTTTACAGATAAGGAAATTGAAGCTCAAAAAGTGATTAAGTAAACAACCCTTTAAAAATTCCTGGGGGGATCCCTGGGTGGCGCAGTGGTTTAGCGCCTGCCTTTGGCCCAGGGCGCGATCCTGGAGACCCGGGATCGAATCCCACATCGGGCTCCCGGTGCATGGAGCCTGCTTCTCCCTCCGCCTATGTCTCTGCCTCTCTCTCTCTCTCTCTCTCTGTGTGTGTGTGTGTGACTATCATAAATAAATAATTTTTTTAAAAAAAAAACTTAAAAAAAACTCCTGGGAAGTAGGAATCTGAATTCTTGCACTGAAGTGGGATCTGAATCTTACATCTGACTGACTGATTCTAAATAAGTCATTTTCATACTATCATATGCCAGGTAATTTACATAATGACCTCTAAATGCTCACAGTAATATTACAAAGTAGGATTCTCTCCATTTGTAAACATCAGGAGGCTAAGGCTTAGGTAAGCTAATTTCTCAAAGATACATAGGAAGATGTAGACCCAAGATTTTAATCTTGGCTTACCTGTTTCCAAAGCCATCACTTTCCATGGTGCCAGGCAGTCTCCTGGAAGTGTTAATGTGACCATCCTGGCCCTAATTAAGATAAATTAACTATGGATGTAGAAGCAAGGAGAACCAAAGGAGAATGCCACTGTCTTCTTGGAATTCATGTCAATTGGACAGAGAATGGAGGGTGTGGTTAGTAATGTCATGTTAGTAATGTCATTAAATTTGAAAAACAGATTCATGACAATGAAGGGGAAAAAAAAGGAAAGGAAAAAATGAATCAACCCATGAATGGAGAAAAAGAACCACACATTTCCAAAGTAAAGCTGCAACAAATAAGTCCTAGCTAATGCCTAATAAAAAGATAAATTCAGTCACCCAAAAAAAAAATCTGTGACCCAAGAAGTCTTCTGATATTGAAAGAATAGGAACAAATGTGGGGAAAGGCCTCTCTGAGAACCTAGGGTATGCTTTGATTGATTAAAAAAAAAAAAAAGTATGCAAAGTAACAAAGTAACAATGGTCTTTTTATAGGTAACTAGAGAAAACATTTAAAAAATAAAATAAAGAAAAATATAAGAAATTATTAATAATAATAATATAGCAGTATCAGCAGGCTGCTTTAGTTGCATCTATACTTGTATATTGTCATTCTGGAAAGAAAGGAATTCTGACTTTAACTCATACTAACTTTAGTGATCAGTTCCTGAGAGCCCCACACAGTTGTGTAGGAGAATACGTAGGATCCCAAACCTTGTCAACCTTCAAGTCCTAAGTTAAATGTTAAAACATCTCAGGAAAGGAAATTGATGAACAGAATGAAAAAGATGCAGGAATGGGGGAGGGGGTGGCAAGAGGATCCAAGAATGATGAGAAAAGGAAGACAAGAAGTGTAAAGCAAACTGCATCTGTATATACATATGGTTGAAATTGGAGTTAGATTAGAAATTACTCAGAGGCTAATTAGTGCTCAGAGAGAATGGCTTTGTCACTGGCTTGATCTAAGTACTTTGTTATATCCTGAACAATGGGGGACTGGCTGTGCTGCCTTAGGGTAGTGAGTAATGGCCTGTACCATCTGTGGCTCCTCTCAGGCACCTGAACCCAGAAGGAGTCACCCTCACAGGAACCATCACACCAGAGATACTGAGTATATGTCATCTCTGCTGCCTGCCTCCAGGGCCCTTGCAGGAGTAAGGCGGTCTGATCCTGGAATAAGAAAGAAGATTGTTACTAGAAATAACCTGAAACCACTGTCTTGTAAAGGATTTCTTTCCTCACTTTTCCTTTTTTTTTTTCTTTTTCCTTTCCTTTCTAATATACGTTTCCTAAGGTCTTTGAACACAGAAAAGAGAAAGAAATGTAGAATGGAACTGCCTGTGACAGAGGGGAAAGAAGAAAAGTGACCACAGATGCAAAATATGGAAGAGGAGGATGTGGAGGAGGAGGAGCACTGATAGGATTCAGAAATAACATAAAACCAGTAAAATGTTTTTGAAGACCTTAAAAGTAAGTATGAGAGACCATTGATTATTGTTTGGTGCTGGTGTCATATGCAAACATCTCATTTTCTCATTTGTAAAGTGGAGATAATTATATGTGCCTCATAGGATTTTGCCAGAATAATAGTAGCAACTATTTCAGAGTTTTGTCAAAATAAAAGGAATCGGTGCATGTAAAGTGTTTAAAACATGTCTAGCATATAGGAAATGTACAATACTGATAGCAATTGTTAGCATTTTGTTGATGTTGTTAGTGGTAATTTTAGTATTATTGAAAATTGTAAAGTGCCAAACACATTGCCTGGTGCATGCAAGTTTTTAATAAATGGCTATTATAATAATAGTAATAGAGTTATCATTGCTATTATTATTACTACTTGAATAAAAGTGGGATATATATCAAACTACAACATTGGAAGACTAAAAACAAAACAAAACAAAATAAGTGAAAAGACAGAAAATAGACAATGCAAAAGCACAAAACAAGATCAAAGTAACAATAGAAGATCAACTTTCATATAATATAAGTATATATATTATAAAATAAAAAGAAAGCAAATCAAGAAAAAGAAAAAATAAGTTAATCTTATATGTTGGAAAAGGAGAGAAAATATAATTTGTAGATACTATAATTGTATGATAGGGAAAGCACAAGAGTATCACCTGAAATACTAATATTGAAAAAAAGTTCAGAAAGGTGACAGGCTAAAAAATAAGATTCCAAAAATCCATATTGTTTCCATATACAAAGAGATATAACAAAAATGTAAGGAAAGAAGATCTCTTGCACAATAGAGCATAAAATAGAACAAGACCCAGAGCAAGAATAAGAGTACAAGGGGATCCCTGGGTGGCTCAGCAGTTTAGTGCCTGCCTTCGGCCCAGGGCGTGATCCTGGAGTCCAGGGATCAAGTCCCATGGCAGGTTACCTGCATGGAGTCTGCTTCTCCCTCTGCTTGTGTCTCTATCTCTCTGTGTCTCTAATGAATAAATAAAATCTTAAAAAAAAAAAAGGATAAGAGTACGAGAGAGAGATGAAGATGTAGAGATATACTCATGAAACCTAGGAATGAACTGAATCAGAAGTGTGTAGACTTTGATAAAGAAAACAAAACCATAGTCTCTGTGCATGGACAAAAGACTTGAACAAATTCAGAGATAAAATGTATTTTGTGTGGAGAAGATAAAATGATTCTTGAATTTATTTAGAAGAAAAAAACCTCATAAAATTTGGGGGGAAAAATTAGAAGAGAAACGAGACCTAATTCCTCCAGCATGTATTAATACAATATAAAGCTGTACTAAGTAGACTACAACAATGCTACTGCTGAAACATAACAGTAGCCAGCATTTATTAGTTGCTTTCTGTTTTCCATGCACTAAGTGCTTTCCATGCCTTAATTAATTTTTTCTCTTATACATAACAATGCTTCTTGAGATAGGCCTGTATTGCTATAAATTTTCCTCTTAGAACTGCTTTTGTTGCATCCCAGAGGATTTGGACTGTTGTGTTTTCATTTTCATTTGTTTCCGTGTACTTTTTTATTTCTTCTTTTATTTCCTGGTTGACCTAGTCATTGTTTAGTAGCGTGTTATTTAACCTCCATGAATTTAATGGGGCTTATTTTGTGGGCTAATATGTGATCTATTCTGGAGAATGTTCTGTGTGCATTTAAAAGAATGTGTATTCTGCTATTCTAGGATGGAATGTTCTGAATATATGTTAAGTCCATCTGTTACCGTGTGTCATTCAATGCTATTGTTTCCTTGTTGATATTCTCTTTAGATGATCTGTTCATTGATGTAAGTTAGGTGTTAAAGTCCTCTACTATTATTGTATTATATTGATTACTTCCTTTAGGCTTATTATTAACTGTTTTATGTATCTGGGTGCTCCCATGTAGTGCATAAAAATTCACAGTTGTTATACCTTTATTATTATTATTATATAGTGTCCTTTTTTGTATCTTGTTACAGTCTTTGTTTAATGATAAATTTTTTTGCGTATAAGAATTGCTACTCTGGCTTTCTTTGGACATCCGTTTGCATGATAGATGTTTCTTCATCCTCTCATTTCAATCTGCAGGTACCTTTAGGTCTTATATAGGTCTCTTGTAGGCTACATATAGATTGGTCTTGTTTTTATCTATTCTGTCTTTTTTTTAAGATTTTATTTATTTATTCATGAAAGACAGAGAGAGAGAGGCAGAGACACAGGCAGAGAGAGAAGCAGGCTCCACGCAGGGAGCCCAATGCCGAACTTGATCCCGGGTCTCCAGGACCACGCCCTGGGCCGAAGGCAGGCACTAAACCACTGAGCCATCCAGGGATTCCCTATCTGTCTTTTGGTTGGAGCACTTAATCTATTTACACTCAAAGTAATTATTGATATGTATTTATTACCATTTTATTTATCATTTGGGGTTGTTTCTGAGGATCTTCTGTGATCCTTTCTTTCATGGTTTGATGATTTTCTTTAGTGATCTATTTGAATTATTTTCTCTATATTCTTTGCATATTTATTAGTGGTTTTTGATATATGGCTACCATTAGGTTTTTATATAACCTCTTCTGTATATAGTGGTCTATATTAAGTTAATGGTCATTTAAAGTTGAATGCATTCTTTTCTCCCTTCCTTCCCATATTTAGTTATATGTTGTTATATTTTATATCTTTTTGTGTGAGTTCTTTGATTGTTTAAAGAAATATTCATTTTTACTCCTTTTGTGTTTCCTTCCTCTATACTGTCACTTTTAGTCTCTCTTTTCTACTCAAAAAGTCCCTTTTAATATTTCTTGCAGAGTTGGTTTTAGTGGTCATGAACTCCTTTAGTGTTTGTCTGGGAAACTCTTTATCTTTCCTTCTAGTCTGAATGATAGCCTTGCTAGATGGAGTATTCTTGGCTGTAGATTTTTTTTCATTCAGCACTTTGAATTTATCATGCCACTCCCTTCTGGCTTGGAAAGTTTCTGCTGAAAAATCTCCCTTGTAAGTTATTTACTTCTTTTGTCTTGCTTTTAAATTTTTTTCTTTATCACTATGTTTTGCAAATTTAATTCCAACATGTCTTGGTGTGGATCTGCTTTGGTTGGGGATCCTCTATGCCTCCTGGAACTGGATATATTTCCTTCCCCAGATTAAGGAAGTTTTCAGCTATTATTCCTTCAAATAAATTTTCTGATCCCTTTGCTCTCTCTTCTTCTTCTGGGAACTTGGGAATGGGTGGCAATATGAGCAAAACTTGCACTGTGCCACTAGTTCTATGCCAGATCCCTCAAAGCTCTGCAGTAGCTAGGGGCTGTAAGCTGTGGCTGCCAGGAGCATGAGGCTGAGCAAGGCTGGGCCTAGCACATGATTCCAGCTATGCACCTGGTATCTGGTTGGGGTGTATGCACAGCTTTAACAATTTGCCTTGAGCCCAGGTCCAAGGCTAGCCGACTTAGAGTCAACTAGTCCTCAGTAGAACTTATGGGCATGGCTCACTGCTAGTGGGTTAGGTAGCAGGTATCAATGCAGTCCACCTCCTACAGGTAGCTCTGTGTTTATGATGGGGAATGGGGAAGGAAAATGGCACCTATCAGCTCCCTCATTTTCAGAGAAGTCCTCCAATGGGTTCCCAAATCATATGAATAGTTCTGTCTCCTATTTACCCCGTGTTGTGTAAACTGACACTTTTATGTTGCCTCTCCAAGCATGCTGCAGTCTCTTTAAGGGCGATGGTTGAGCTACCACTCAACCATCCTGGCTCCAAGCCTCCTGGCTTGCCCAGTGCTGGGGTAGTACACTATTCAAGCTCCAGGCTCCAAGTACCACTGGCTTTATAAACACAGAATTCATTCCCTCTGGTTTTTAAAGCCAAATTTTGTAGGGATTAGTCTTCCTGTGTGAGCTCCCTGATGCAAGGGCCCATTTCTCTGCTCTCTCCACACATACAGCTCCTTCCCTCCTGTGGACAGCCTCCTTCTGCCTTTCCAACCTTCCCAACTTTCCAGCTGCAACTTCTTTTCTATACTTAGTTATGGAATTTGTTCTGCAAGGCTTTGGATCTCTCTCTGGTTTGTTGACTAAGATGTAGACAATATCTAGTTGAACAGATGGATGGGGTCAGCTCAGGGTCCTCTTACTCTGCCATCTTCCCAAGTTCTTCTCTTATATGTTCCTTTTTCTCTCTTTCTGATACTTCTATTAATCAAATATTGGACACCATATATTGATTATCCAACATCTTCTGTTTTTCATTTTCTATCTTTTTTATATCTTTTTGGGAGATTTCCTTACTATTAATTACCTTCCTACCTTTTTACCAATGTTATTTTTCCACTATCATTTTTTAATATGTTTATGATCAAGAGTTATGTTTTTTTCTAAATGTTTTATATATATATTCATAACAAAAATATATTCACACACACATATATACATATATACACACTTATATTTCCATTTTGTGGATGCAACTTATAATCTTCTTTTGTTAAGGATATTGTTTTTATTTTGTTTTGAAGTTTTCTTCTGGTTCCTATATTGTCTTACTTCCCTCTGAGTTCCTTTTTTTTTGTCTTTGTTCATTGATCTCTTTTTCATGGTAAAGACTTTTTTCATGTTTGTTGAAACTTGGCCTGTGTTCTTTTTTGAAAGTGTGGCATTTAAAACTCTAAAACCAAGAGAGAGAGAGAGAGAGAGAAAAAAAAAGGATAATGCCCAAAATTGCAACTTTTCTTGAAGCCATCAGACTGGTGAGGTCACAGAGCAACCAACCAGCCTAAAGTTGAAGGAAATACAAACACTTTTAAGGAGAAAAGGTTCACCTTTGGTAGAACACAGGGAAAATCCAGTATCACCATATAAAAGGATAAGAAGAAATTCAGCTCAAATTTTTTAATGAATTGCTAAAGTCTGTAGAATATCAAGAAAGGCTAACACTACCAGGTGCTTTAGATAAAAGAGAAGTCTGATTGAGTACCATATTTTTCTCCTTGTATTACCTCAGGGCTTATATGCAAAGATTGCAGGCAGGGTAGGAGATTGGAGAAAGCCTCCTTCATTGATTTATAACTGGAGGAGGATAGTGGGTACATTACAGAAAAGGCAGATGTCCCTTTCTGGACTCTTTTTTCCAAAGAACAAATGCCTTAAGTGTTTAGAGGTAGGGTAGCATACCATGCTACTTTGAGAACCCAACTAAAAACCCACTGTGCTGTTCAACATAGTTCTGGAAGTCCTCGCCTCAGCAATCAGACAACAAAAAGACATTAAAGGCATTCAAATTGGCAAAGAAGAAGTCAAACTCTCCCTCTTCGCCGATGACATGATACTCTACATAGAAAACCCAAAAGCCTCCACCCCCAGATTGCTAGAACTCATACAGCAATTTGGTAGCGTGGCAGGATACAAAATCAATGCCCAGAAATCAATGGCATTTCTATACACTAACAATGAGACTGAAGAAAGAGAAATTAAGGAGTCAATCCCATTTACAATTGCACCCAAAAGCATAAGATACCTAGGAATAAACCTAACCAAAGAGGTAAAAGATCTATACCCTAAAAACTATAGAACACTTCTGAAAGAAATTGAGGAAGACACAAAGAGATGGAAAAATATTCCATGCTCATGGATTGGCAGAATTAATATTGTAAAAATGTCAATGTTACCCAGGGCAATTTATACGTTTAATGCAATCCCTATCAAAATACCATGGACTTTCTTCAGAGAGTTAGAACAAATTATTTTAAGATTTGTGTGGAATCAGAAAAGACCCCGAATAGCCAGGGGAATTTTAAAAAAGAAAACCTTAGCTGGGGGCATCACAATGCCAGATTTCAGGTTGTATTACAAAGCTGTGGTCATCAAGACAGTGTGGTACTGGCACAAAAACAGACACATAGATCAATGGAACAGAATAGAGAACCCAGAAGTGGACCCTGAAATGTACGGCCATCTAATATTCGATAAAGGAGGAAAGACTATCCATTGGAAGAAAGACAGTCTCTTCAATAAATGGTGCTGGGAAAATTGGACATCCACATGCAGAAGAATGAAACTGGACCACTCTCTTTCACCATACACAAAGATAAACTCAAAATGGATGAGAGATCTAAATGTGAGACAAGATTCCATCAAAATCCTAGAGGAGAACACAGGCAACACCCTTTTTGAACTTGGCCACAGTAACTTCTTGCAAGATACATCCACGAAGGCAAAAGAAACAAAAGCAAAAATGAACTATTGGGACTTCATCAAGATAAGAAGCTTTTGCACAGCAAAGGATACAGTCAACAAAACTAAAAGACAACCTACAGAATGGGAGAAGATATTTGCAAATGACATATCAGATAAAGGGCTAGTTTCCAAAATCTATAAAGAACTTATTAAACTCAACACCAAAGAAACAAACAATCCAATCATGAAATGGGCAAAAGACATGAAGAGAAACCTCACAGAGGAAGACATGGACATGGCCAACATGCACATGAGAAAATGCTCTGCATCACTTGCCATCAGGGAAATACAAATCAAAACCACAATGAGATACCACCTCACACCAGTGAGAATGGGGAAAATTAACAAGGCAGGAAACAACAAATGTTGGAGAGGATGCGGAGAAAAGGGAACCCTCTTACACTGTTGGTGGGAATGTGAACTGGTGCAGCCACTCTGGAAAACTGTGTGGAGGTTCCTCAAAGAGTTAAAAATAGACCTGCCCTACGACCCAGCAATTGCACTGTTGGGGATTTACCCCAAAGATTCAGATGCAATGAAACGTCGGGACACCTGCACCCCGATGTTTCTATCAGCAATGGCCACAATAGCCAAACTGTGGAAGGAGCCTCGGTGTCCATCGAAAGATGAATGGATAAAGAAGATGTGGTTTATGTATACAATGGAATATTACTCAGCAATTAGAAACGACAAATACCCACCATTTGCTTCAACGTGGATGGAACTGGAGGGTATTATGCTGAGTGAAATAAGTCAATCGGAGAAGGACAAACAGTGTATGTTCTCATTCATTTGGGGAATATGAATAATAGTGAAAGGGAATATAAAGGAAGGGAAAAGAAATGTTGGGAAATATCAGGAAGGGAGACAGAACATAAAGACTCCTAACTCGGGGAAACAAACTAGGGGTGGTGGAAGGGGAGGAGGGCGGGTGTTGGAGGGGAATGGGTGACGGGCACTGAGGTGGACACTTGACGGGATGAGCACTGGGTGTTTTTCTGTATGTTGGTAAATTAAACACCAATAAAAGTTAATTAAAAAAAAAAAATAATAAAAGAAAAAAAAAAAATAAAAACCCACTGTGCTGAGAGAAAAGTAAAAGAAAAGCCCTCCATCCCTGGGATGGGGCAGGAGACCCTAAGAGGTCTCCTACCCCTGAAGGAGGGCACTGATCACTGAGAAAGCTTGATCTCTGACACTCAAGATCACAGGACCTCTCAATAAGACAGAGGTTTGTTCATAAAAACGCACACCCCACCCCAAACCAGGTTACCAAATAACTAGTAAGAGCAGAATACCCTTGGTGTTATGAGTTGAATTATGTCCCCCCAAAAGATATCTTTAAACCTTAACCCACCAGTACTGTTTGGAAATAAGGTTACTGCAGATGTAACCTCTTATTATGTTAAGATGTTTTAGCCATTAGTACTGGTATTAAATTAGTATAGTATAGTATAGTGCAGATTATATGGTACTATATGGTAATGTAGTATTATATTGCACTGGTATGATAATACTAGTAGCAGTATTATATATTATTATTAGATAAGATGGGGTAGGGTGGGACCTTAATCTATGACTGGTGTCCTTCTAAGAGGAAGATAATATGGACACAGAAAGAAACATAGAGAACACCATGTGAAAATGGAAGCAGCGGCTGGAGTTTTGTATCTATAAGCCAGCAAATACCAAGGACTGCCAGTAAGCCATCATAAATTAAGAGATATGCATAGGACAGATCATCCTTCAAAGCACTAAGAAGGAACTAAAACTGCTGACAGAATGATCTCACATTTCTAGCCTCTGAAACTGTGAGAGAATAAATTTCCATAGTTTTAAGCCATACAGCTTGATATTTTATTATTTTCACAGTCCTAAGAAACTAATACAAATGCAAGAAGAAAGAGAAATTTCTTTTTGTTTTTGTTTTGTTTTGTTTTCCTGAGGCACAGGCACACAAAGAAAGTTTGAGAATAAGGGTACAACAGAGACACTGAGAAAAAAAAACAAAAAACAAACTCTGACAAACTAGATTCCATCCTAAACATAAAGCAATACTAGAAGAATGTAAAGCTTTGATGCACTGAAGTTAACAATGACAAAATGAAGAACTAGCTCAGTTTGTTTAAAATGGCACAGACCCATCACTAAAAATCTAGAAGATTATGCTTATTTCCAGACACAAATACTCTTTGTCTCAGACTTTACTGTTCCAAACATGAAAAACGACCTTAAGGAGACAAAAAGCAATCAATAGAATCAGATTCAAATATGACCAGTTGTCAAAACTATTAGATAAGGAATTAAAAATAACTATAATTAATATGTTAAAGATTCCCATGGAAAAGAGGAACAACATAAATGAACAGATAGGGAATTGCAGCTGAGAGATGCAAATATAAGAGTCAAATGTAAGTGCTAGAAATAAAACAAATTTACACACACAGAATAATAGAGATGAACAATGCCTTTGATAAATTCATTAGCCGACTCAATACAGATGAGAAATGAATAAGTGACGTTGAATACAGGATAATAGAAATTACCCAAGCTGAAATATAGAAGAAAAATACAATTGAAAAGAAGAAAAGGGGGGGGGGCGCAGAAGAGGTGATCAAATAACTATTGGGACAACATCAAAAAATTTGGATTTTTGATTCCAGAAGAATTGGCAGGAAAAAAATATTTAAAAGACAATGGGCAAGAATCATTCAAGAATAATAAGTGATATCTATCACAGACCAAGAAACTCAGAAAAATTTCCCCCTCATTCTCTAAAGACAGATTATATTCAAATTGCTGTAAACAAATTTAAAGAGAAAATTATAACAGCTGTGAAAAAAGACATTACATACTTACACAAAGGTAAGAATCACAGCAAACTTCTTGTCAGAAAATATGCAAGCCAGAAAACAATGGAAAAACATATTTAAAGTGCTGCAAGAAATTAAAACCCGTCAACCCAGAATTCTATAGCCAGTGGAAATATCTTCATAAATACAAGAGAAATGAATACAAGAGAAATAAAGACAAATAAAGACTTATTCAAACAAACAAAAATTGCAAGAATAAGTCATGAAAAGACCCATCCTACAATAAAATATTAAAGGAAAACAACAAAAAAGAAAGTAAAAAAAAAAACAACACTTTTTTTCTGAACAAAGAAAAGTCTGTCTCCAGAAATAAGTAAAATAACAGTAAAATATAAAAGACATTTTCTTATTTTTAATTGCTCAAAAGAAAATTGGCTGTCTATAGGGGGAAACAATTAGAAAGGTCCTAGATTTTAATCCAAACATATAAATATTTACATTCAATTTAAACAGCCTGATCACATCAATTAAAACATAGAGATTGTCAAATTACATCTTTTTATAAAGTAAGATCCAACTACATGGTTTCTACAAGAAATACCCTATAAATTTACAGACATTAAAGGAAAGAAAAAATTATATTACAAAATTCTATTTTAAAACATGCTAACAATATTAATTTTAGGCAAAGTAGGTTTTATAACAAGGAATATTATCTAGAATAAAGAAGACATTGCATAAAGATAAAGGGGTAATTTCATCAATATGCAATTGTAATTGTGTATGCATCAAAACAGAGCTTCATAATACTTGAAACCAAAACTTGTAGGACTGAAAGAAAAAAAATAGGCAAATCCGTAAGTGTTGGAGACTTCTACTTTGCTCTATCAGTAACTGAAAGAACAACTTGGTAGGAAACCAGTAAGGAGAAAGAAGATTTGAACATTAATAAATGTTTTACTCTTGAACTGATGAAAGAAATCAACAAAGACCTAAATTAATAAAGACACATGCCATCGTTCATGGATTGAAAGTCTCAACATTGTTAACATGTTAGTTCTTTCAAATTAATCTGTAGACAATGCAATCTTAGTTAAAATTCCAGAAAGATGTTTTTCAAAGTTGACAAGCTAAAATTAGTGAGGAAAAGAAACTAAGATAGCCCAAATCATTTTGAAAAAAAAAAAAAAAGTTTGAAGATTCAAACTACTGGCTTTCAAGAATTACTATAAAGCTGCAAAATTTAGCACAATGTGTTATTAGTGAAAAAAAAAAACTCAAACATGTAAATAGAACAGAATAGAATCCTGAAATAGTCACCCTCCAACACACATATATAGTTGATTTTTAACAAAGTTGAAAAGACAAGCCAATGAAGAAAGGATCCTCTTTTCAGCAAAAGATGGTGGAATTAGAAAACTATAAATAGAAAATGAACCTCAACTCATAATTTATATCATACACAAACATTAACTTCAAAAACTAACATTCTTAAAAAAAAACTAACATTCTTATATGTAAAACATCAAACTATAAAACTTCTAGAACACAATACAGGAGAAAAATCTTTGTGATTTTGAGTTAGGCAAAGATTCATTAGCTATGACACCAAAAGCACGGTCCAAGAATTAAATATTGATAAACTGGACTTCATAGAAATTAACACTTTTATTCTTTGAAAGGCACTCTTGAGGCAATGAAAAGACAAGCAACAAATTGAGAGGAAATGGAAAACAACCCAAATGCCCTTCAGCTGGATAAAAATAGCTGTAGTGTATCCAAACACTGGAATTCTACTCTCCAATAAAAAGGTAAGGACTAATGATGATACAACCAACAACATGGATGAATCTGAAAGAAGCCTGACGATCAAAAATCTACTTACCATACAATTACACTTATATGACATTTAAGAAAGGCAGAACTGTAGTGATAGAAAACAGATCTGTGGTTGCCAAAGACTGGGAAGTTGACTCTAAGTCACAAAGTAATTTGGGGGCTTCACTGAACTGTTCTTGTATCTTGACTGTGATGGTAGTTACACATGTGTACCTTCAAAATGCATAGAGAGTATAGTTTATTTTTTGTAAAGATTTTATTTTTAAGTAATCTCTACACCCAATGTGGGGCTCAAACTCACAACCCTGAGATCAAGAGCCACCTGTTCCATCAATCAAGCCAGCCAAGTGCCCCTAGACTGTACATTTTTAAAAGATATTTTTATTGTATGTAAATTATACTTGAGTGAACCTTTTTCAGGAATGTTGATTGGAAGTTCTCTGTGCAAATGTAAATTTTGAGCTCCTCTGGTGAATATCCTTCAACCCTGTAATCTTTCCTGGTTTCTTTTTATTGTGAGTTTAAGACTTTGTATGCTTTTTTATTGCCATTTTAAATGGGCTTTCAGAAAGAAGCAGAGGAAAATGTGTATGATCAATCTGCCATGATTAATCAAAAGTTCAAAGTTGGTATTTCAAATCAGTAAGGTAAGCTTAGATTATTCAATAATTGGAGGGATCTTAAATGTTCTCACCACATGCACACAAACAACTAACCTTATTGTGGTGATTACTTCACAATATATAATTATATCAAATCATTATGTCTTACACTTTAAAATTACACATTGCTGTTGTCAATGATATCTAAATAAAACTAGGAAAAAGTATGAAATTTCTGAATGATAAAATAAAAATACAATAATATAAAATGCTGGAAAAACATTTCTAATATACATGGTAGATTCAGGATTAACATCCTTTTAGCACAAAATACTTCATGAACAAGAGAAAAAAGAAAAGAACCTAATTTTAAAATTGCCAAAAAACATGAAAGAATAGTTCACAAAAAAGAAATGCAAATGATAAGTAAAATTATCATAAATCTTCAACTTCTTTGTAACAAATAAATTCTAATTAAAGCTACGTTCTTTTGTCCTATGGGCTAGCTACTTTTTCTTTTTTCTTTAAAAACAATACACAATAACTGAGGTTCAGGCAACTGGGTATTCTCAAGCAAATGTAAATTTGGTTCAACTTTCTTTAGGGCAATTTAGCAATCTGTATATAAATGGCAATTTAGCAAAATTGTATATTAAACCTTAAATGCATAGCATACCCTATAACCTGCAATTCCATTTCCAGGAATTTCTCCTAAGGAAATTATTAAGAATGTTCACAAAGATTTTTTTTACAAGAATATTAATCACAATATTTTTATAATAGAAAAACTTGGACAATTGCCAATTGATAAAATAAAATGCAATGTTTAGTCTTTTAAGCATAATGTTGTAGTTGGATTTTTTTCCCATGAAAAAACATCGATTATATATTTCAAATATATATATATATTTCAAAAACCAATAGAATTCCAAAATTTTACATACAGCATGAACCCATTGTCTGGGGAATAAAATCTATAGCAGAAATAGCCTGGAAAGAAATACATGCAAGAATTCTCAGAGATTATCTCTGAGTGTTAAGATTATGTAGGTTTTATTTTTCTTTGTGTAAGTTATCACTGTTTTGTATTTTCTATGATGAATATATATTATTTTTTGATTAGTTGACAAAGAAAGGACTTATTATTGTTATTATTATTATTTTAAATATTTTATTTATTTATTTATTCATGAAAGACACAGAGAGAAAGAGAGGCAGTGACACAGACAGAGGGAGAAGCAGGCTCCATGCATGGAGCCCGATGTGGGACTCCATCTCGGGACTCCAGGATCATGCCCTGGGCCGAAGCCAGGTGCTAAACCGTTGAGCCACCAAAGTTCGGATGCCCGAACTTTTTATTAAAGAAAAATAAATTTCATCCAGAATAGGAAGAGAATCATAAAATTTTTAGGTATAGAAATAAGAAGAAATGTAAAGTAGCTACACAAACTTTAAGGGGACAATTCCATTTAAAATAAAGGTCTTTTGTAAGACTTCTATGGGGAAACGTTATGTGTGTGCAAAGTCTCACATTTTCTTTTGTTTCATTTTTTTTTATTTAAATTCAATTTTCCAACATATGGTATAACACCCAGTGCTCATCCCATCAAGTGGCTTCCTCGGTGCCCATCAACCAGTTACCCCATCTCCCCCCCCCCCCCACTTCCCCTTCCTCAACCTTTTGTTTGTTTTCCAGAGTCAAGAATCTCTCATGGTATGTCTTCCTCTCTAATTTTTCCCACTCAGTTCCACTCCTTTCCCTTATAATACCTTTCACTCTTTTTTATATTTCACGTATGAGTGAAACCATATGAGATTGTCCTTCTCCAATTGACTTATTTCACTCAGCATAATGCCCTCCAGTTCCATCCACATCGAAGCAAATGGTGGGTATTCGTCTTTTCTGATAGCTGAGCAATATTCCATTGTATATATCATATATATATATATATATATATATATATATATATATATCACATCACATGTGTATATATCACATCTTCTTTTCCCATTCATCTGTCAAAGGGCATTGTGGCTCCTTCCACAGTTTGGCTATTGTGGACATTGCTGTTATGAACATTGGGGTGCAGGTGTCCCATCATTTCACTACATCAGTATCTTTGGGGTAAATACCTAGCAGTGCAATTGCTGAGTTGTAGGGTAGTTCTATTTTTAACTTCTTGAGGAACCTCCATTCTGTTTTCCAGAGTGCCTGCATCAGTTTGCATTTCCACCAACAGTGCAAGAGGGTTCCCCTTGCTCCACAGCCTCTCCAACATTTGTTGTTTTCTGTGTTGTTAATTTTTACCATTCTCACTGGTGTGAGGTGGTATCTCATTGTCGTTTTGATTTGTATTTCTCTGATGGCAAGTGATGCAGAGCATTTTCTCATGTGCTGTTGGCCATGTGTATGTCTTCTTTAGAGAAATTTCTGTTCATTTCTTCTGCCCACTTCATGATTGGATTCTTTGTTTCTTGGGTGTTGAGTTTGATAAGTTCTTTATAGATCTTAGATACTAGCTCTTTGTCTGATAGGTCATTTGCAAATATCTTCTCCCATTCTGCAGGTTGTCTCTTAGTTTTGTGGACAGTTTCTTTCTCTGTGCAGAAACCTTATCTTAACTAAGTCCCAATAGTTCATTTCCACTTTTGTTTTCCTGGCCTTCATAGATGTATCTTGCAAGAAGTTGCTGTAGCCAAGGTCAAAAAAGGTTGCTGCCTATGTTCTCCTCTACGATTTTGATGGATTCTTGTCTCACATGTAGATCTTTCAAGCATTTTGAGTTTATCTTTGTGTATGGTGTAAGAGAATGATCTAGTTTCATTCTTCTGCACGTGGTTGATCAATTTTCCCAACATCACTTATTGAAGAGATTGTCCTTTTTCCAGTTGATAGTCTTTCCAGTTGATCATAGAGTTGAGTGCTCATTTCTGGGTTCTCTATTCTGTTCTACTGATCTATGTGTCTGTTTTTTCAAAGACAATTCATCAAAACACAATCTTTTGGATATTCATATTGAAATAGTTTTTGTTTGTTTTTTAATAAAATACCTAGGATTAGTGAGCATATAGAGAAAAATGGAACTTTCAAACCTTATTAGTGAAATTATGTATTTATGCTGCTTTTTTAGAGGATAATTTTACAATACTTAATAAAAACTTTAACCTTTGAATCAATAACTCCCCCACTGGAATTTGCTTTAAGAATATCATTGAAGAGGGGCGTCTGGGTGGCTCAGTCATTTAAATGTCTGCCTTCGGTTCAAGTCATGATCTCAGGGTCCTGAGATTGAGTCCCACATCATCAGGCTCCCTGCTCAGTGAGGAGCCTGCTTCTCCCTTTCCATCTGCCTGCTGCTCCCCCTGCTTGTAGTCTCTCTCTATCAAATAAATAAAATCTTTTTAAAAAACAATATCATTGAAGATATGTGTAAATGTCTAGTTATTAAATTAATAATTTTATGGTAAGTGAAGTAAATAATCTATGCTGGATTCATTAACCCCACTGATTACATGGATTATGCTGTACCCGTACACTGTAATATAGTGAGAAATTTTAAGAGGTTTTGAAGAAGCTATTTAGTTCATCAGGCTATAATCAGGAAGATGGAATCTGAGCAAGGTATTCACATGGATATAATTTAGTCTAGGAATTTGGTTACATAGTTATTGGAAAAATAAAAGAATAAAAGGGAATATTGAGCTTACCCAAAGCCCAATCTTTCCTTACAAGATCTCTGACTGTCCTTAATAACTGAAGGAAGCACAACATCCCCACAAACCAAGGTGTTAGGTTAAAATGGTGCCTAGGTAGTAATACTAGCAATGAGGCAATTTCACTCATCTTGGTAATCACTTCTGTACAAGAATCTTTGGTGTAAGGTGTGATGGAGCAGATCCTGAAAATTCAATACCCAACTGGCATTATTTAGAATCAGTGAACATAAAGAAAGACAAAGATATTTCTAAAGGTCTTGGAACTGAGGGTGGGTACGTTCAGGCTGCAACTGGTGGGGGAATGCTATCCTGCTCCACTAGGAACATTTACTAGGTCATTTTTAAATTTTTTTAAACAGGCTTCACACTAATGGAGCCTGATGCAGGGCTTGAACTCACAACCCTGAGATCAAGACCTTGAGATCAAGGCCTGAGGTGAGATCAAGAGTCAAAGGCTTAACCAACTGAGCCACCCAGGTACCTCTATAGGTCATTATTGAAGATAGTTGTATGGCTCATTATTTGGGCAGGATCTGATGCTTTAATTTCTGTAGGTATTATACCTGAACATTTTCAGTCTTGCCTTGTTTATGAACCCCATCCCATCTCCATCTTTACAAGAGTGACTTTGTGACTTGTAATGAAGCATATGTTGAGGCACTGAGTATACCAACTCATTTTTTAACTCTGTGAGCAAATAAAGGTTTGCCCAGGAAGATCAAGTCTAATTTCAGGTTCATTTTGCTTGTGTATCTGTTGAAAACCAGCAAATTGTTATTAGAACTTTTTAAAATTTCATAGGTAGAATGTTAGGATTTTTAAAAATATGTGGAAGATTCTTGGGTGTTAATACTTTGCATCAAGAGCTGAATGTGTTTTCACTAGTAAAGAAACACCACCAGAGTTTGTGGGAGATATTTCTGACATAGTATAAATACACAATGCTTTAGAGAGACGTGTCATTTCAATTCATAATGTGCTAAGGGCTCCTGATTGACCACTTATGTTGCAACATACTCCTCACAGTAGAACAAGGGGATGTAGAAGTACCTGTGGATGCTGATGGGTGAATCTTGTCTGATCCTTGCTAAATTATTAATTTGGTTATTCTCCACTGATAAATGAATCCATATTTAATTCTAGTTGTCCAACCTCATATTTTTTGTACCAGGAGAGTCAGGCATTGGAACTTCATGGAGTGATATATGGTTAAAAAATAAGCAGGATCAAAGAAATTTCTTCATTTGGAACTGTGAAGTATATAACCCATATTTGCTGACACTCTGCAAATTCATGAGATAATCATTGCACCACTATGGGGGGTTATGGATTGCCCCTATCAATGGCAGCTCCACCAGAGAGATGTTAGAATATTAAGGCATTAATGCATAAAGATCAGGACCACCTCTTCTCATTGACTTAACACAATTTGGAAAGAGGTAGTTCTAATAGAGGAAATCAACAACTTTGAGCTTAAAATAAAGTTAAAATGGTAAATGTGATCCTTCAACAGGAAAGTCTTCTTAAGTAAATGAGTTAAACTATCAGGAATCTAGATTCAGCAGTTTGAGGATTTGGTCCAGGAGTTTACTATGTACCCATACAAAGTCTCCACAGTCAAGACTAAGAAATTCATAACACTTATTAAGGATCAAGGGGTGGGTAGGGACAGAACTACTCAGCTGCTACTCTGCTCTGATTTTCTCCATTAAGGGGGAAATGGATTGGGGAATATCCACATGAGAAAAATAAAGACCAAAAGAGAAGAAAACTAACCAAGTCTGTTTCCTCTACATTTTGCAACATTTATGTAGAAATGATGTTCAATGTATATCAGAGGAAAAACTAACTCTGGAATATTATAAACCTCAGAAGGAAGGAGAAGGAAGGAAGGAAGGAAGGAAGGAAGGAAGGAAGGAAGGAAGAAGAGGAAGGAAGGAAGGAAGGAAGGAAGGAAGGAAGGGTAGGAGGGAGGGAAAAAGTTAATTTACTATATGCCAGAAACTGATACCAGATAGTTTCACACAGGTTAACTCATATTTAAATTCCATAAACACCTGAATAGTTAGCTTTTGTCTTTTCGATTTTTAAGATGAAAAAAATATAAATATAGTTATGATTAAAGTCAAATAGCTGTAAGGTGGCAGAGCTGAAGTTTATCCTGAGTCTATATCTATTCTATCTAATTATAATATAGAATTATAAAACCAAACCAATGGCTGTGGACTAGCATGGGCAGAAGAGTGAAGCAGAACAAAAGAAGTAAAATCTGACATGAGGCTTGAAGAAAGTTAGATATGATTAAGCTACAACAAGAAAGGAATTCATCAAAAGTGTTGCTTCAAGAGGGTTGTAGCACCTTAGATAATTTCACTGGAAATGAAGAAAGCTTCAAAATTAATGACCTAAATGCCCATCTTCATAAGTTACATAAATGAACAATAGAATAAACTCTAAGAAAGTGATAATTAAAATAATAGTAGAAACAAATGAAATAGACATCAATAACAAAAAACAAGGAGAGTCAAGAAAGCCAAAATCTTATCCTTTGCAGTTAAAAACACTGGGAAAATCTTTAGCAAAATTTTTCAAGAGAATAAGGAACAGAATATAAATAAATAATTTTATCAATTGGAAAAATCTTACATAACCACATATGGTAAGAAAACTATAAATAACTATGTGCTGACAGTTTGAAACTTATATAAAATCAACAAATACACATAAAAATCTAACTTATCAAAATTGACTCAAAAACTTAAAAGCTTGAAAATTCTGTATTTGTTAAAGAAATGTAAATGATGGTTTAAAAATCCCCACCATAGGGGTGCTTCCATGGCCCAGTTGGTTAAGTGTTCAATTCTTAGTTTCAGCAGAGTCATGTTATCAGGGTGTGAGATCAAGCTCAAGCTCTGCATAGGGTTCTGTGCTGCTTAAGATTCTCTCCCTCTCTTTCTGCCCCTCCTTGTTTGCACTCTCTCTCTCCTCTCTAAAAATAAATAAATAAATAAATAAATAAATAAATAAATAAATAAATTCCCCACCCTAAAAGCAGTAGGCTCAGATGATTTTATAGATAAGTTCTACAAAACTTTCAAGGAATTGATCATCCTTATTTATTTATTTTTCTTTTCTTTTTTTTTTTTTTTTTTACAATAGTCACACAGAGAGAGAGAGAGAAGAGGCAGAGACATAGGCAGAGGGAGAAGCAGGCTCCATGCACCGGGAGCCTGACATGGGACTCGATCCGGGGTCTCCAGGATTGCGCCCTGAACCAAAGGCAGGTGCCAAACCGCTGCACCACCCAGGGATCCGTGTTCATCCCAATTTAACACAAATTCATTCTAGCAGTTAAAGCATAATAAGGAAAAACATTTCCCATATTATTGTATGAGGACAGCATAACCCTTATTCCAAAACTAGATTAATACATTCTGTGAAAGGAACATTACTGGCTTATTTCATTAGTGAATGCAGGTTCAAAAATCCTAAGCAAGATATTTGCAAATTAATTCAACAGTGTATATAAAAGATTATACAGCATAATCAAGTAGAATTTATCCCACTAAAGCAGAAGAGTTTTAATAACAGAAGATCCTTAAATGTAATTCACTACATTAGTAAATTTAAAAAGAAAAATCATATCATCATATGATATAGGCTGAAAAAGTATTTGTTGAAATTTAATATTGATAAATAATAAAAACTCTTAGTAAATGAGAAATAGAAGGGAACTTCTTTAACCTAATGAGGAGAGCTATTTTTTTTGTAATGTCCTAAAGCAAACATTATCCTCAATTTGAAAACACAATTTGATTATTTTCTTTAAAAGCAAGAGCAATTTGATCTCACTTCTAACAATATTAAATAGGTAATCTTAGCCAATGTAATAAGACTCAAAAGAGCAATTAGAGTGACAAGGATTGTAAGGAGGAAGTAAAATGTCACTATTTATAGATTATGTGATCATTTACAAGGAAAATCTGAAATAATTTACTGAAAATTTATTTAAAGTAACAGAAGAGCTTAAAGCTGGCTGGTAAATACACATATTTATTTGTATATATTTACATATATTCAAAAATTAGTTGCATTTCTAGACAACAGTGGCAAATAACTAGAAAACAGAAAGAGAAAGTAACATTTATAATAGTCTCAGAGAAATTAAGAATCAAGGAATAACATTAACAAAATATATGCAAGTTGAGAGATGTTATAGGAAGCTTAAATAAATGGAGAGATAAAACATATTCTTATAAAAATGACTTTTCCCAAATTGAATTACAGATACAATGAATTCCAATTAAAAGGCCAGGTCTTTATTTGCTTTTAGAATTTGATAATATTATATACAATGTATAATAAAAAGTAGAAAGCCACAAATATTCAGGACACTTCTAAAGGAGAAGTATATGGAGAGGGCACATGTCCTAAGTAGATATCAGGAATGATTATAAAACCATAGTAATTAAAACAGTATGTATTGATACAGAGATAGACAAATTGAACATTAGAAAAACCATCTCTAGATCCATGAGTATATGGAACTTTGGATTAGGACAAAAGTGGAATGTCTGATCAGTGAAGAAAATGAAGGATTATTCAACAAATGGAACTAGAAATAAAGAGTCATCAGTGTAGAAAATGATACAAATGAAATTCTATGTCACTTAATGGCCAAATATCAATCCAAGTGAACCAAGGACATAAATGCAAAGACAAAACTTTAAAACTCTTAGTAAAAAAATAAAAGAAACACCTTTTAAATCTTGAAGTGAAAAAAATATTTTTAGACAACATATCAAAAAGGGACTATAAAGGAAAAGACTGATATATTTAACTGTATTAAAATTAAGAACATTTTTGTTCACCTAAAAATGTCATAGCTAATGTGAGTAACAAGTTGAAAACTGGGAGGATATATTACTATGCACACAACTGAAAAAGGATTTGTATCAACACCATATAGAGAACTACTATAAAGCACAAACAATCCAACATAAAAATGGGCAAAAGACATGAACAGGCATTTAAGAATGGGAAGGCCATATAACCATTAAACACTTGAAGATATGTCTAACACCATCAGCAGACTAGGAAATCAAGACCATGATGGGATATCACTTTCGACTCACTTAAAAATTACAATTCCAAGTGCTATAAAGGATGTGAATCCACAGGATATCTTTTACACTGCTGTGGGAGTAAATTTGCAAAAACAGTTTGCCACTGTCTCTTAAAGTCATTCATATATCTTATGACCAATGGCTCTACTCTTTGTTATATACCCAAGAGAAACTCTTGCACATTTTCAATAGTAAATATGTATAAGAATGTTCATAGGAGCACTGTTCACAATAGCAAAAGCCTGAAGTAATCCAAAAACCCATCAACAAAAGAGTAAATAAAAGAGCTGTGATATACTCACACAGTAAACAGCATGTTACATGTCAGAAAAATGAACTACTGCAATATGCAATAATATCATGATAAATTTTAAAAGTCTTCCAACATTACATGTAACATATTGGATAGTAAAAAAATACCCAAAAATTACACACACACACACACACACACACACACACACACACACATACACAAAAAATGTCATGAATATCTAAAAAGGAAATCTTTGAAATACACAAAAGACAAGCAAGGGCATGAATCAACATAGGAATCATAATGATGGTAATGTCAGGTGGGAGGAGACAGAAGAATGATATGTGGGCAGGGGGAGAACACATGATTATTTATAGGTTATTTTTAAGGTCCTGGCTTTAATTTCAACTTATGGTTTATGGACATTTATTACAGAATTAAAACAAACAAACAAATAAATGTATGGGCCATGCATGCATGTGTCTGAACCAAAGATGATGGCTAATACATCTAATCATAATTAGGGAAAAATAAGGAGCACTCGAGAAGTCTCTGGATCAGCAATATCCATAGAACTCTGTGAGATGGAATATTCCATATCTGCATTAAGTCCAGTGCAGCAGCCACTAGCCTATGCTGAGTACTCACAATGTGGCTGGTACAACTGAGGCACAAAATTTCCAGTTGTATTAATCCGAATATACTTATATTTAACTTTAAATAGGCACACAGTAAAAACAACTTTCAATGGTGGGAGTATTGTTACTCCCAGTGTTGTACTGAAATTAGTATTGTTCAGGGATCAGTGAGCAAAAAGGCTTGGCTTAAGTAAATGGTTCTTAGCAGAAAGTAACCAAAAATAAGGTTGACCAAAGATATAAGTTACTTACCTTGTGAAAAATCCAGTTCACCATCTCCAAAGAATGGAATGTCTACTTTTCTTTCCTCTTCTTATCTTTCCACATAGAGTAGTGTGAGAAGGCTATTTAATAACAAAATTCAACCACCACTTTTGATATGCATTCGTTCAGTCATTCATTCATTCACTCCTCGTTTAATTTTCTCTCTCCTTAAGCTCCCTGTTTCAGTAAACAAACAAGACTTTTTGTAAACAAAGAAGATATAAGCCAGTTATTATTTGAGTAAAGTCTCTAAGTCTGCATGTTTAAATGTATTTACCTCCTTCTTGTTAATGGCATCATTCAATCACAGTTTAGTAGCTTCCAAGTGAGAGGATTAGAAGTGTCAGGGGAATTGCTCACTCAAACCAGGAAATGTGGGGTTTTTAGTTCAAACAGTATCTGAAGGAAGCTGGTAAGCAACAGCTGAGAAGATGAAAGATCAGACCAACGCCTCCCTTTGAAGTAAAGACTACTCAGACTGTGAGTATAACAATGTTCATTACTGCCAGAACTCCAAGTGGCTGTTTGACGCATGCTTTAGAATGTATCATAAAATCTATAAAAATATCAACAAGATGCTTTCAAGTGACACGAAACAGCTAGAGTGCCCTATTTGCAGGGACACTGCTGTTTAAAGGCAATTTGCTGGATTGCTTTCCATCTGGGACCAACGCAAGTGCCTTCCAATCTCTCTCCCTCCCTCCCCCCGCCACCCCGCACCCCTTCCTTTCTTGCTCCCTCCTCCCATCCCCAGCTAGAAACTAAGATTTTAAATGTTTCATTTCTGCTTCCTTTGAGGGCCAGGAAGAGAAAATGAAGCTTTTCTTGGCTTGCTTCTTAACTCTCCTAAGAGATTCAGAGACAAAAAGATTGCTTTGGGAAAATAATAATGCCAAATGAGCATTAAAATAATAAATGGGTTTTCTGGAAATTAGGTTCTCAGAGGTCATGCAATTAAAAGTTAGGAGGAAAACACACCTCAGGCTTGATTGGAGGAGACAAGCGAGAGCCAGGGCAAATACTTCCACCATACTTCAAGTTCCATTCAAGGTTTGAAGCAAGGGAGCTTGTTGATTAATCTATTTGCATACTTTCAGGACTTGATAACAAGCCAGAGTGTAGTATAATTTCATAGGCACTGATTATTAATAATAATGAGGACCGTGATTAGGGCCCTGAATATGGAGGGGTCACAGCAGGGTGCAAGGCAAACATGAGTCAGCAGCACAATATTATTTGAAAAATAACAAACAAAGGCCCTCAACTGCCTGAGGAGACGTGTGGATACCTCTCATTACATGAATGTTGATATATTAGACTTTATCGTGGCACAGTTAAAAATCAAGGAACTTATTTCTCATATACTGTCCTCAGAAAAGCTTTATGGAAATTCAAGGACCCTTGGCAGCTTGTGTTTCAATAAACGTGCTTCCCTTGTGACTAGTGGGTTTTTCAGTAAGAGGATCTGTTGGGATTCTTCACTTCTCCCAGCAACCTCCACCACACGATCAATCCCTGACCAAAGTACGGAGAAGAACCTTTCACAGAAGAGTGCTCGCTTGCCTTGCTGAAGAGGGCAGAGGTGTTCAGAAGTAAAGCGACCGTGCCAAAGACCGAGAGCTGGTAAGGGGCTAAGTTTTGGATCAGAACCTTGGTTCCTTCCACCTGGTGCTTTCTAGATAGCCCACGAAAATTCCAACTTCATTTTCTCACTGGACTAGACAGCCAGATCTGAGCAACAGGACAGAATTACATATCATTTGGCTGCAAAATCCTGAGAATTTGACAAACCAGCTCTAAAAGCCTACTCTTCATCAGACCAACAAGCCATTTTTGAAATACAGTGTTTCACACAAAGGAGTATTTGGTGAGGAATAGAAGCAAAGTGACATTTCAGGCTAATATGTTTGGATGAATTAAACTGTGGTTGACGTCTTCATTTGAGGAAATACTTCTCACTTACTCCCCCTCACTCCAAAACAAGCATGAAATAATAACGTGAGAAGCAATGCTATGCTAACGCGTGTGACTATGTGTCTGAGTCTACACAAATGCCCAGCTGAAAACATCACCCATACCCCAGCTGTGAGGTCTGTAATACATCTTTCTCCCCAGAGTGTGTTCTGCAACCCACACATAACAAAGGCCTGCTTAGAGGGTCTCTAAGGTCCTTTCAGATCTAGCACTCTCTGGTACTATAATTTGAAGTCTTCCTTCAGACCTCTTAGCTCTTTTGTTAAGCTTAAAAGATAGTCATCTGTTTCAACTTTTGATTAATTCTGAGCCTTAATAATAGAATGTTATAGCACAATTCCTTTTAAATATATTATAAAAGCTTAGCTTTTTAATGCCTCAAACACTTTTTTTCAAAGGAATATATCTTCAACTCTGCTTCCCAATAGCAGGCTTTCCTAAGTTGCCCTTTTGATTCTATTACATGGTAGATGAAAGCCACAATCCTCCTTACTGAGAGGTGGGGTCTATGTCTTCTCCCCTTGGATCTGAGTGGGCTCATTCCTGCTTAATCAAAGAATACAGCAAAAACAATACAGGGCTCGTTTCTGGGTCTTGGCCTTAAGAATTTGGCAGCTTCCACTTCCTGTCTCCAGAGTATTCAGCCATCATGCTGTGATGGAGACAAAACAGCATCCTGGAGGCAGTTGCATAAGGAATCGAGGCCCCCAGCTGAGCACCCAACCAAATCCAGCACCAATTTGCCAGTCATGGAAGTATGCCATCTTGGAAATAGGTCTCCCAGCCCCATTTCAACCATTCCAGGTAACACTGAATGGAACGGAGAAGAGTCAACAGACTTCTGACCAAATTGCAGATTTGTGACAGGAGTGAATGGTTGTGTTGAGGTAGTTTGTCATGTAGCAATAAATATTACTAATAGTAATGATGATAATGAAGATAATAAAGGCAACATTTTATGAGGATTTATCAGGTTCTAGGTATAGTGCAAAGCACGTCACATGAGTTATATCATTTAATTTTCACAACAAATCAAGGAGGTAGCCCCTCTTATTCCCCTTCATAGAGAAGGAAACCAAAGCTTCACGTCACCAAACACCTAGCCCAAGTTTATTTAGTCTGTAAGTGCACTCGCAGGTCACCAACCCAAATCTGCCTTCTTGTTCTACGCTGAATTTCCCTGTCTCTTGATGGCCTTGATGATTCATCCTCTACAAGGCTTTGACTACTGCCTTTCTACAAAAGATACCTACATCTGTTCTGATAGTTCTGACTTCTCACAAGCTCCCACTCGATATCTGTAAGAGCATAAGTAAATGTCTTCTCGGATCTTCTACCTCTGTGCTACTTCTAAACCTTGCAGTTTTCATCTGCAATTCCTTTGTTTGCCACTACTTCCCTTCTGGCCAGTGGGGATCCCACAGGAATGGGCTGGGTCTTATTCTTCTCAATATCTTTAGTGTCTGGCACATAGTTATTTGATTCTGCACAAGTATATTTAACTACATTATTTTCCTGCTTTCACCTCAAAGTCATTATGTCCCAAAACAAACTATCATCATCTCCATTGTCTCCTCTTCCATATTCCATCAGAGACTTCACCATACTCATAGTCTTGCAAACTTGGAAGCATTTGAGCCCTGCTTCTCCTTCAGGCAGAGTCCTGTCAATTCTTCAAAATACCTCTCACTTCTCATGTGTTCATTATATTCCCTCATCCTGACTCCCTACTACCTCTGGATTATTGTAATTTTCTTAAAACTGGTTTTCTTGCTTTGTCTTCTCTCTTCCAATCCATTTTGAACTTTTTTTTTCACAAATGCCAAAGGAGTCTTTTTCATGAATTGCCTTTATCTCATCACTGCCCTCTCAAAATCCTTCAATGGCTTGCTACCCCAGGATCATGTGTCACTGTTGGTTTTATGAATCAGGTAAGATGCTTTCACTTGCAAGTGAAACTCAACTTGTACTGGTCTAAACAAAGAAATCTGGAGTTCAGAACAAGGATCCAATGGTTCAAGATGTTAAGGATCTAGTTTCTTTGCATCTCTCCAACATTGGTTTCATGCCATGCCTGGCCTCTATCATTTATGTTGCCTCATGGTGGCATTGGGCTACATATACCCTTGATAACTCCCAGTAGATTTACTCCCTGTAGATTTTTTTAAGAGTAAAGAAAAACTTTCCCCAAAATATCCAGTAGACCTTTCATTTCATTTCTTTAGCAAGTTAAACTTGCTGTGGCTTACAACAAGTGTTTATTTCTAGCACATTAAACACATTCAGTAAATGTTGGCTGTAGTTCTGCTTCCTATAGTCTTCATTCCAGCATCCAGACTGAATGGGCAGCCCTTATATGGGATGTTACCAGAACCACACCTGGGCTCTCTTTCCTAGATCAAAGTGAGCCTCATGACCATACCTGACATCTGTGAGGTCAGGGAAATCAGTGGGATCACAGACAAGGACAGCATTATGGGAAATAATAATATTCTTCAGCCTAAATTGGGTCACGGACTGATTCTTGAACCCATCACCTGTAAATGGATGGAGACTGTCCCTCTGCCAAGACACACCCTTTGAGCTGAGAGTCTGGTTCCCTAGGAGTTTTGCTATTACCCAATAAGGAAAGAAAGTTGAGGATTTACCATAATGTCCAATATATATTTAGCATTCAAGATCTCAACCCAGTGGTCCAGTCTCCTACTGCTCTCCCACTCATCAATGAGCACTTTCTTCTGTGGACAGACATCTCCAATGCTGGTTATGTTGGTTTTTCTACCTGGAATGCCTTCTTCTGGCCTCCCATTCTGCATACACCTATCCATCTTCTAGGAAACTCCATCCAACAATTCCACCCTCTGATAGTACTTCTCCAACATCAAACATCAAACACCACTTATTAACATGAACTCTTAGAATTTGAGATATCCAACAACCTTAAAAATAATTTAGCTCAGCATCTCCTAAAGGGAGGATACCCCAATCTTTTACATGCTTTGTGCCCTCCCACCACAAAAGTAAGTGGTAAAAAATGTGGTCAGAACTCCTGTATGTGTGGTATAATCTCTCTTAGTTACTCATAATGTTCAGTAGCACCTAAAATCTTCAAGAGGTCTTTTTAAGGTTATTATAATTAAGAAATCAATAATTTTAATAATAAAAACATTATATAAAAATATATTCTATTAAAATCTATTTCTAAAATGAATACATTAGTATATATTTGAGAAGATAATAATTATTTTTTAACTAAGACACTGTTAAACTTTAACTTGGCATTTTCTAAACATGTTTGTCACTAATGTTTTCCCTGTAACCTAGATTGGAAAATGCTGACGTAGGCCAAACCTCTCAATTAATAGACTATATTGTGAGATCCAGGTAAGTCTAGTGACTTATCTAAGGTCATACAGCCTTTCTGTTTCTTTCTGTGTGAAACAGAAAGAGAGGCAGGCTCGGAGGTGAAAGTCTGAGGAATATATCTGTCTTTTAATGAGTTTTAGTGTAGGTAACCACAAAACATTCAGAACATCAATGTCCTCTCCTTTGTCATATGAGGATCATAATGATATTGACTTCTCGGTGTTGTGAAATGAGATAATGTGTGAAAACGCTTTATGAAGCACCCTATTTCATACAGATGTACAATTATTACATACAGAGAATGAGAGCTAAAATTCAAGTCCCCAGGCTTCCAGCCAGTGCTCAATTTCTATACCATCCTGTCCCCAGCGTTCCCTCAGTCCCTTAATTCTTCTACTATGTTTTTAGTCATTTGGCCATTTCCTATCTGAGTCCTCAGCAAGGCTATACGTTTCTTCAAGGTAGGTAATATATCTTCCATTTCCATTATTTGTTCATATTACCAAGCACAATATGATGTATACAGTCTGTATTTGAGAAATAATAAATTGAATTTATTCCTGTGACAACTGGAACATGATAATCAGTGTAGAGAAAGTAAAATTTTCAGGTCCACTAATTTCTTTGTATCTATCTGAACACTAAGAAAGAATTGAAGGTAATTCCATGCCCCAAAAGAAGTGCAAAGGGAGTTTCAAAGAAAATGAGTTAGATAATTTAAAAGTTTGACCCGAGAAAGGAAGGTTTGGAAATTAAGAGATTTTTTTTAGTACTCATTATGAAAAATTCTAATTGTGTTTCAGAATGACAAGTCCTTGCAGTCTGAAGTTCTATATATAGTTACAAAATACTTTAAATAAATATACATGAGTTCATATTTGTTTCATACTTGCACTGACAAGTACAAATTCTGAGGAAGTTAGTAAAAATTGGGCTTTATTATTTCCATTTATTTAAGAATGGGAGGAATATTCAGTTCATCCATGATTCTAGAATTTCTTTTGTTTAAAGCATCAGTTTCCAAATAAGTGGTAAATGTTTGAAACTTTGTAGAGAAAAGGTCTGACCAATGCCAGGATTATTTTTCTCTAATGGGACATGATTAGTGTTTGAAGTAGAAATAACTTATCAACGTTGCTATTGCAGGATTAAAATTTTGTTTTCCTGCCTGTATCTTTCAATAGGCACTGATGGATAAAATTTGGTTTTGAAACTGACTTTAAAAATTACAGCTTTTCTTCTTGTTTGTTCAATATCTCCCTTCATGCAATTCTTCATTAATATTCCCAGCTAAGTAGGTTCGCAGGATATTAATGAGTGGCATATTTCCCATCTCCTTTAGCTAGAAATCCTGGAAATACTTAAAACAGAAGAATGAACTTTTACTACAAACATATTTAGAAGTTTAATTAGCCAATATACTATATAATCGCATGTATCAGTTAGGATAAGTTAAATTTTGCTATAACAATAAACATCTCCTAAATATAAGAGTTTATTTCTTGCTCTATTACCTATCTAATATAAGGAATCAGGTGGCTGCACTCATCTTAATCATTCAGGGACTCATTCTGATAGAGGTGTGTGCTTCCACACTCACCATGTGGGTGACTGAGAAAGTTACAACACATCATACTGACAACTGAATGCTTCCACTCTTAGCAAAAATACACAACACTTCCACTTCCCCTTAATTGAATAAAAACATAATCTAATCATTTCCAGGTCAATCTGGTCATTTTGGTAGTTTCTTTTGGGGCTTGGTATTCTCACTTAAATTCTACTCTGCATTGTCTGGTACATCAGTCACTAGCCTCATGTGGCTAATGAGCTCTTGAAATATGCTAGTGCAAATTAAGATGTGCCATAAATAAATAATACTGGACTTCTATAAGACAGTACAATTAAGAATGTAAAATAATTCATTAATCATTTTTTAATCTGATTATAGGTTGAAATGATATTTTAGATATATTGGGATAAAGAAAATATATTATTAAAATTAATTTCTCTTGTTTCATTTTACTTTATTTATAACTATTAGAAAATGTAAAATGTCCATATGTGCTTTGTATTGTATTTTGATTGTGTAGCATTTCCCTGGTCAGTTCAGGGTTTTGTCAGCCAGTTTAAGAGTCTGCTCTTTCCCTTCGTTCAGGGGCCAACTCCAGGTGATCAGAGTGTACATGGAGGACACTGAGTGAGAGGCTTATCTGGGATAGGCAGCCCCCTGTTCTCCTTGAGCTTCTATAGAGATAGACTTCCTCCCACTTGGTCTTTCGGGGACAGCCCCTAAACCCGCTACACTTAGCTGAGGTCAGTATTCCCAGCAAGACTTGATTGATACAGACCATGTCTGCACACAAACAAGATTATCTCAAGGATACTAAGAGGCCCACACTCATCCTCTGTCCATCTCAGATCCATTGTTCTCTTCTGGGCAGATTCAGGGCTTCTTTATAAGGTTGACAATCTTCCTGAGCAACACTCCCAAACGTATGCACCTTTTTTATTTTGGTAAAATATACGAAATATAAAATTTACCATTTTAGCCATTTTGAGTGACATCAAGAATGTTCACATTATTGTGCAACCACCACCACCATCCACCTCCAGAACTTGATCATCTTCCCAAAATGAAACTCCATACCCACCGGACAATGTGCATTTTCATCATCTCTCTTCCACCCTAAAGGAGCTCAACCCAGAGTTAGGCCACTGGCTTTGTCTTCCTAGAAGACACATCAGGGATTCAGTCTGTATTCAATTGTTTTCTAGAAAATTCTTAAACATCTCCAAAGGAAAACTGCCTAAACCAATAATCTATTCGCTTGTAGACACCGTCCATATAGCATTTTATCTAAACTTTTAAGAGTTAAGTATTTGTAAAAACCATATTAACAGGGAAAACAAGCATAAGCTGGGACTATCCTACATATGTTCTCCCTTTGTATAAATCAGCTGTTCTTAAAGTGCAGCCTGAGGATCTCTGGGGTTCCTGAGACTCTCTCAGGAGGTAGGCAAAGTCAAAACTATTTTTATAATAATACAAAGATAATATTTGCATTTTTCACACTCATTCTTAGGAGTCTACAATAGATTCTTCCAGAAACCACATGACATATGATGTCAAGGCTCTGATAGCTAAAGATATATATGTTTTTATATTCTTAAGCTTTCCAGGATTTTCCAGGGTTGTTCTTTTAGGGTCTGAACATGTATGTTTTCCCAGATTAACTCTCTTTTTTTCTCAGGGATTCTACTGAACTTCTACAATTTTCTACAAGCTATCTTCACTTATATCTGCTATAACCTCTGCCTCAACAATTTCATTATTGTTCAATAAATCATTATTTTGAAAATCTAAAATTGTCCTTAGGCTTATGTATAAATTCAAGAAGAAGAAAGTAGATTTTATCATCTTCTTTTGCAATTCTTAAAAAACATATCAATTTTCATTTCTAATAAAGCAAATATCGGTATATATAACTTATCCACCACCACCACCACCACCACCACCACCACCCCTGCAAAAAAGATCTGTGGGATCCTCAATAATTTTTTTAAAGATTTTATTTACTTATTTGACACAGAGAGAGAGGAAGAGAGAAAGAGAGAGCACAAGTAGGGCAAGTGGCAGAAGCAAACCCCCTGCTGAGCGAGGAGCCCAATAGGGACTGGGACTTGATGCCAGGACCCCCGCCCGAGATCATGACCTGAGCTGAAGTCAGGCACTTAACCAACTCAGCCACCCAGGAGCCCCAGTTCTCAATAATTTTTAAGAGTGTAAAGGAATCCTGAAACCAAAAAGTTTGAAAAAAATCCTGTTATAGATAAATGGTATGCTAAATCTTGGGATTTTAGCCTGTTTAGACACAAAACTCTTTATCACTCTCAAAAAACTTACCTCTTACAATGAAAAGTTCTATTTTGCATGACAAAGGCCAGGAATTTGAGTCTGTTTTCTGCAGTCCATTCTACTTAATGATGTCTTTTTAATGGTAGAGAGGCTGAGGGAAGACTTAGAGAGGATTAAAAATGGTGTCTTAGTAGTTTAGAATATGATTCTTACATATGCATAAGTCATGTTGTGGTGAGAAGAGGATATTTGGTTAGGACTCATGATTTTGAACACCCAAAACCTGTTCTGTTATCACTCTTAGCACTTTGAAATGGTCAAAAGATACCTGAATGGAGAATACAGCCAGAAAAATAAACACTTTTGACTGGAGAGTTAGCTTTAAACTCCAACACTGAGTCCTAGCCCTTGTGAAGTGACTTAGGCCACATGATGTGCCAAGGACTTCTTGACTGTACTAGAGCCTCTTACTTGACCCCATTCTCTCTATAAACAAATGTGGATGACCCATATAACTCAGTGAGACAGCAGCTGAAACATTTTCTGAAATAGTCACATTTCTATCTACATTTCATGACTTGTAGAGCAAAGATGATTCCAAGACAAAGATGACCAAAGATAGGAGGTGGAGAGTGAAGGGGGTACCATTTGACCTAGTAAAGCTTAAATTCCTCCTACTAATGTTCCCTTCCCCAATAATCTTGCTCAAATTTAATATTGAGATAACCCAACCTTAGTAGCATTCCAACTTTCTACCCTCTTGGGTGGTGGTAGTGGTGGTGGGAGAGTGCCTTACCACTTTCTCTGCCAAGGTAACTTGGTTCACTCCTAGTTAGTAATCAGTTCAGCCCACTCAGTTCCTAAGACAGTAAATACCAAGCTGGCCAGGATCCCAGCATTCCTAATAGCAGATAGAATGTGGAACTGGGTTGCAAACCTATTTGTAATATCCTCCAAGAGAGGGCTAAAGCCCCTGCTTGGATATTGCTTCAAGTAAAATGGGATTCACTGGGCCCAGCCCACTCCCAGCTACTTGGCAAGGAGTCAGACTAGTGTCAGTAGAGGGTCTAAAAGACCCTATGGATGACATAGTGACCAGTCAGTACCTTGAATTCCAATGTCCCTTGACCATTGTCATTTGGGAGAAGGGGATATCTGTAGAGCCATCTCTAATATCAGGTCAGTTCTCTTAGTCAAAGCCACATTTCTTCTCTCCCCAGCCAGCCTATCATTATAGTCCTGAAACTCCTTATGCATAAGAGCATAGGACCTAATTTACTGCCTCACTATATTCACTTAGCCTCTTCCAGTCCTTGACACATGGTATCACTGGTTGTCTCGGCCACATGGTACCATTGGCTGCCTCGTCCTCCCCTATGTAGGTGGTGGGCTCTAGCAGAGTTTCCATCATGCCTGTGTGACAGAAGCCACAGAAGCTCCAGTGCCCAGGTTCAATGTGTCTCGACCTATGCAGACTCTGGTTCCTCTCACCTTTAGAGATTCAGGCAAAGTTCTATACTACGGGGCACAGGATCCACTTCTCCAGCATTAACTCAGTGGGGCCAAGTAACAAAATCCTGAAATGTGGAGCGTAAACTTTCACCAACAAGAGACAAGATGAAACTATGACTCAGCAGGTAAATTTCTCTCCCTTCCTCCCTCTAACGAAAGGTTCCCAGGTAGTGTTTGGGATAGCCTGTCCCAAGATGGCCACATGACTACGTAACTGGTTGGTTTCTTTCCTTCTTTTCCCAACTTTCCTGTTTCCCTCACCCTTGAAACTTTAGTATCCCACACCCACTCCCCCCTTCCCCAAGAAGACATTACCACGTAAGCTTTGCCTCAAGTCCTCTTATGATGTAACTTAGACACTGAAAGCCTCAGATCAATTGCTCTTCTCAAGGGACAGACAGAAGATATTGATGGGAAGGTGTCTGGAGCCATACTTTGTGTGCCCAGAGCAATTAAAAAACAAGTAAAAGTTTTATACAGAACTCATCTGTTCAACAGCAGTTTGGCCACTTGTAAATGAGGACACTCTTGTGCTCCTCTTAATTATGTTGTTCAATCTTACACTTTCCCTCATCCTCAGAGCCCTGCTCTTCACTTCTGGTTACTCTCCTTGCCTACCTGGGCCCATGGCAGTTTGTTTCACCTTTACCCCCTCTTGCTGGCCTCCAAACTCACCTTCATCTGTGCTCTCCAGCTCAGATGGAGTCACTCAGGTCTCTGGTTTCTCTTCTTCATATGTGGACTCTCATGCCATGTGCCCACTCCAGGGACCCAGAAAGCCAGCTCAATAAGCCTCAGCAGGTGGCCACAGTATCCTGTACCCTTAAGTAGAAAAGAAATATTTAGAAGCACTTGATTGGTAATGTAGGGGAAACTTTAATGAGAAAATATTATAGGAAATTAAACAATTCCCTTAAATGTACATTTGTTTCTTATTGCAATATGAGGATCAAGTTTGAGAAATGGAACCCATCAAGGAAACCCACCCAGATAACATGTAGCTAGAGTTCTGTCGATACGCACAAGCTATCTTGAGGAGAGGGAGAGAGATCAAAATCGGTGAACCAATTGACTTCTTTGAATCTCTGTCCCTTCAAGTCTTTTCACCAAAAATTTGTCCAGCAAGCATATTATAAATGAAATGCAATGAATCCGATTGGTTTCAGGTTAATCAGTGAAAGATAACAGTGCATTTAGTAAACAAAGTGATAGCCAGAGATAGATCTGCTTAAAACAATAGAGCTGGGGGAGAGATCGGGGGATGAAACAGGCTAAAAAACCAAAGGGTGGTGCCTGCTGGAGGTCATGCTGCCCTTTAGTGGCTGAACCAGGCCTAGACCCAGGCCTCCTGCTTCCCGGGATACAGGGTGAGATTGGTGATTAATTCTTTGAGAAGCCCAAAGCAAGCTCTCTTGTTGGGTCATAGGACATTCTTATTATCCCTTGTCTGTCTCAGTTTCTACTGCTCTTCTGTCAGCCTCCAAAAACGGGACATGAAAATGGATTTGTTCAAGTGGTGACCCACAGATTCCAAGCCTTAGCACCTTTTTAAATGAGCAAGTGACACAGTGCCAGGCAAGATGCAACCTCCGCAAATGAATTAATTAGACTTTCAAAAAGAGCAAGCAGACTTGCCGTGGTGTTTTATTACACAGTTTTCTAAGTGGTAATTGAAAAAGAAGCACTTGATTTTAAATTCCCTCCCCGAGGTGTTAATTATGGCAGGGAGGGACTGTAGAGACAGAATCCTATGTAAAATGAATCGCTCCATCGCTCAGGACTGGCGGGGTCCAGAGACCCTCATACTCACTTTGGGAAATTGAAAGGGAAAGAGCAAGACACAAGGTGGCAGTTTGGCTCTGGGATCATTAGCCATTACTATACTGGAGAAATTGAAAATCTCTCTTTTGGTGATGTTCTTCCAAAGTACTACAGATCAGGAGGTTAATATGAATCAAATTAAAGGAAAACACTGAACTTGAATTGTCTTCTGTGTAGCCTGTCGTGTCCCTTCTATTTCTCTCCTCTCCCTTTCCTTCCATCAGGAAAACTTAGTCTTTGGGCTAACTCAGTGCCATTCAAGTTCCTTAAGACATTGGAACTCTATACAGGGGAATGCAATATTCTGTTCTCGTAGAAGATGTAAGAAGGGGAAGACAGGCATATGACACAAATGTGAACAGGTCGATGGCCCCAACAGCACAAGAAACAAGGAAGTACAGTTGACTCTTGAACAAGTAGGGAGGTGAATGGGCACCAAACTCCTCCAGTCAAAAATTTGCTTATAACTTTTGAGTCCCCAAAAACGTAGTTACTAACAGCCAACTTTTGACAAGAAGCCTTGATAAGATAAACAGTCAATTAACACATATTTTATATGTTATACATATTATATGCTATATACTTACAATAAAATGAATTGGAAGAAAATGTTATTAAGAAAGTCCTAAGGAAAATACATTTACAGTACTGCACTACACAAAATCCACGTGTAAGTGGACGCATGCAGTTCAAGCCTGTGTTGTTCAAGGGTCAACTGTACAGTGTCTGTAACACACACACGGAGTAGAAGATTTATCCACGGTGTTATTGGTCCATACAGTGTTAGGAGACAGAGTCAGAGTTGAGAAGTATTACAAAATCATCCAATCGAATTCCTTCACCAGTGCTATAGTCCTCCTGGACATTCAGGATTCCAATTAGTAAGATTCGTAAGAGTGTGGGTTCTAGAGACAAAGTGACACTTTGAATCATGACTCCATCATGTAACTTTAGGAAAGTTACTTAATCTCCCTATGTGTCAGTGTCCTCAGCAGTAAAATGAGGGTGATGTACATACTCTTTTCATCAGAACTAAGTTCACATATATAAAGCACTTAAAATGGAGCCTGACACATGGGAAATTTTACGTAAATGCATATTTGTTTTGGAGTGGCAAAGGAGGTCTTATACAACCTCACAGATGAGAGAAAGATGATGCAGAGACACTTGTGGGGACCCATAAGGGGTGGAAGGGAGCGACTGCAAGGGACATAAGACAGGACCATCACAGAGGTGCACACACACACACACACACACACACACACGATGCCTAGACAATAAGCCCACCTACCCATGACCCAACCCACTTTGTAGAAGGAAAGGAGAAATGGAGCCCAGGTCAACTGAGTATTTACACCAAAGACACTGAGGGAAAAAAATGTGGAAAGATCTGCATCTATCTTAAAATAATTAGGTATGTTTTTGCTATGGACACAAGAGACAGCTTAAGAGCTAAATTCAATTCAATTTTAGAGACAAAGAATCTGTTTTGCACAACTGAGATTGTGACTCTGAAATTCATACCCACCAATCAGATCAATGAAATCATCCAGGGCTAGCTTGCTGCTGCTTTCCGGCTTTCTATTTCCACAGCTGCTTCCTCTGAATGTGGCCAGCTCCTGCCCCTGCCGCTCCCCGGAAGCCCCACCTTTGCAAGTCATAAAATGAACCACGCACCTCCTCACCCAGCCTGGGCTGGCAATGACCCCATATGACACATGGGACTGATGTTCTTTAAGTCTGAGATGCCTTATGAATAGAGTGGTCACAACTGTGCCAAACTTGATGGAAGAATGGGAATGCTGGCTGGCCTTTCTGGGATTAGAGGTTCACATTTTTGTAGAGTTTTAGTGATACATGAATGAAGTAATGCATATAAAGTACAGAGTAGGCATTCAGGAAAAAATATTATATTCTTGTAATTATTATTTTATTCTTTTGGTTCCAACATTTCTGAAGTTATGAAGTACATGCACACATGCATGTACGAGGGCATCTCTATGCAGATGATGCGTATTTGCACAAAATTTTGGAAGGCTTGGGGAGTTCAGCTGAAAGGTATTCCCTAAGGAAACTATTGTGTTGGACAGAAGCCACCTAGGAGGCTTTAAAAACACTCATTGTCCAGGGCATTCCGCAACTAAATCAGAATTCCTCAAACATCAGTAATTCTTAAAACTCACACATAATTGCAAAGTGCTGACAAAGTTAGGAGCCCATGCTATAGTTTAGATCCTTGCTTCTCAAAGTATGATCTGGTACAGGCAGCATCAGTATATCCTGGGAGCTACCTGTTAGAAATGTAAAATCATGGGCATCACCCCAGATCTGCTGAGTTAATTCTGCTTTAGAACAAGATCCCCACCTCTTGAGGTTTTCAGTGAAGATTAATCAGTGGAATTGCAAGTTCCACTCTCTCCAGGTATAAAAGCTTTATCAATCTCTGGACCTCAGTTTCTTCTCAGTAAAATAGGTCTCAGCTCTGGCATCCAATCAGTGTATGAGTGGAAGAGTGTGGTCTCCCACCCAGAAAAAAGTCCTAATATCCTTGGTCCTCCCCTCCCCTCCCAGCTGGAGTCCCTAGAGTGTCCTGCTGGGGAGTCCAACCCAGGAGCAACTGAATCTTGCAAGAGCTAAAAAGTATTCCCTTTAAATCAATAATTTGCAATTAAGCGCAAAAGACACTGAAGCCAAGGGGGTGCAAGCTTCTGGAAAGAGGACAGCTGAGCACTTCAAGCCTTCGGAACTGAGAAGGGGGAAAAGCCCAACCCTTTCCAAGCAAATAAATGAACATTCAGCTCCATTGTTTGTGAGGAAGCAAGCACAGGGACTTAAGTGGTACTTGAGAGGTGAAAAAAAAATCAAGAGCTTATATCAGCAGGACTCAATGCCAAGAGCTAATTTACTTTCCACTGTGCTCTCTGCTTATACACTTCCCATGGCTCAGTGCCCCACTCCACCATGCTGGGGACCTCTGAAGCCTTAGAACAGGGCTTCACAGTTTGCCGGTTGCAGGCAGCACCCAGCTCATGAAAGAACTGGAAGCCTGCCTGGGTCCCCTCCCCATCCTCAGCAGCAAGTGTCAGACCGGATTGGGTGAGTGCCAGGCGGGCAGTGCCAATGGGGAGCACAGAAGCAATATAAGCAGGCAGCCAGGATTGAATGATGGCTGATGGATGCTACGCAGTGGTACCTGCAATCTGGGGCTAGGAGCCATCCCACAGATCTCCAGAGATGGGCAGGGGTATGCTGAAATTCTTGAAACAAAATTGAAATGTGCTTCATTTTCAAAGTAAATGCATGCCATGTGGCATTGGGAGGCGGGGAAGGCAAAAAATAGAGTATAAAGAACTGCAGCTCTGGAAATTCAACGTATAGAGATGGTAAAACAAAACACAGATCTTTTTATTTTCCCCAAAACCACAGTAAGATTAGGAAAGGAACACCACTTTTTATTTCATGAGTATTAACAAATGGCTTACATACAAGTTATTAATAAACCAAAGCTGGACATCTTGCCCAGAAGGATAGGAAAAGGAATAACATTTATTGAGGAGCTAGTATGTGCCTGGGTCTAGGTGCTTTATGATAGCATCTCTTCTAGTCCTCATAGTACCATTTGGACACAGATTTTAGCATTAACTTCATTTTACTTGGAAGGAAATTTCCCAGGACTGATTTTCAATTCCAAAATATGCATTGGGCCTCACTGTATGTCAAACACTCTTCTAATACATGAAGAGAGATCTAGAGAATTACAAGGCACAGTTCTGATTTATAATCAAGTCAGGGAAGCAAAATTCACAAAGAAAAGGTGACATAATCTGGCAAGTGCCAAGTGCTAAACAGATAGTGAAGAGCTATATGAATACAGAGAGAGAGAGAGAGAGAGAGAGAGAGAGAGAGAGATCAGGACTTCAGTGGACAGGAAGACACACACAAGTTGATGTTGAGGGGGTCTTGAAAAAAAAACAACCAACATGATTTGAAGGGTGAAGAGGAAGAAAGATATTTCAAGTGAAGAGGGCAGCTGGAACTAACATACAGAATGAGAGACAGTAGACTCCATCTTTCGGATGATATGAAGACCCCTCATGATTTCTTTTTCCTTGAAGATTTTGTGATAATCCAGAATTTTAAAAGTGGCCACTGTAAAGTTGTTGTTCAAATCTTTTTCACTCCTAAAGGAGTTCTAATCCCACAACATAGCAAGGAAATGTAACTACTTGGTCGTTCAACAATTATTTGCTTACTTGCTTTGGGCCAAGCTCCTGAAGACATATCCACTGGCTTGGCACATTGCTAAGAGCTCAGCCATCTGCAGAAAACATGGTGTCCAATTCCAGTCTCTCAATAGATGACATAGAACTGTAGACTAAGACAATCACCCAACTATAACTACTTTGGAGCACAGTTGTGTGCTGGTGCTATTCTCCTAAATGTAGAACAAGGGCTTTGGGGGAAGGTTTCAGGCATCTCATACTAGCTAACTGGAGTTATTTTTATTAGTACCCAGATGAACCATTATTAATCTTGACATACTGGTCAAACCCAAAGTCATTGTCATAAGAGGAAAGAATAAAGAGACATTAGGCAGAAGCTAAACCTCTTTATGGTAGAAGTTCAAGAGCTAGGCTGATTCAGACCTCTCTCTTTCCTCTGGAGGAAGCAAGACAATCTATTTCCAAGGAGGAGAAATTCTCATCTCAACTGTTTAAATTTTAGAACAATCTATTGGACCACCATTCTACAGGGTGGAGCATCTAATGGAACAAAAGTTCACAAGGTACATAAATGCTGTATCTTAATAGCAATGCAGCAGTGTAGTATCAATCACACCTGCTGTATCGATATCTTAATATCTTAATATCAGTGCAGCAGGTATGAGGTGTTCCAGGTTCAAGGCTCTTGCAACTTTTCTCTTCTCTCACTTCCTTCCTTTAAGCCAGACTGGTAAGAATGTCTGAGCTGCTTTGAGTAGCTCTCACCTCTATTTTCTCTCCCCATTGGATTCTCTCTCTCATTCTCTGTCTCCTTCCCCCCCCCCACCCTCTATCTATCTATCTATCTATCTATCTATCTATCTATCTATCACCAGTTGGGGCTTCAGGAGGGCAGCATAGGCCAACTTCATTCTCATCACTGAGGTACCAACTCTCTTTGGCTTCTTTTTTGCTGGGAGTCTGGCCTGTTGTTCCATTGCATAAAATCCAAGACTCCTATTTGAAGGTTGAAAGAAAAACAGGGGTCAAAAATCACTCATTTTTGAGGCAGTGTTGCCCTGCCTGATCTCAAAAAAAAGGACCTGTAGAGGAGATTCAGCCCAATTACTGAAGTCCAGCAGTAGGGCTTAGAGGAAACTGCTAAGTAGAAATACTGTTCCATTGCCTTACTTTGCCTCCCTTGTGTGCCTCCCTCTTTTGAGGGAGACCTCCTGAGAAGAACTGTCTAGACCAAACAGAATTCAAAAATTTCTGAGTACCCTAGTCAAATATA